>NC_142044.1:25940685-26245185 GCF_982192425.1 Myodes glareolus
CATATATGTGTCAACCTTCTGAATACTGGGATTACTCACATGTACCACCATACTGTCCAATAATAACAATACAGTACTTACTTCTTAGATTAAGAAAGAATCATTATCTTTCTATTTCTCCCCCTCTCTTTTCCTCTCCCTCTCTTCCCTGTTCTCCCCTGTAAACAAACAGTGTGGTGGGAGCCATCTGCAAGCCTTTTAAAGGTCATAATCTGCAGGCACCTTGATCTTGGATGTCTAGTTTCCAGAACTTTGAGAAATGGGTATCTATTGTGTGAACATCCAATCCAGGACAGTTTGTTCAAGCAGTCAGTCTGACTCAGATATTATTTTAACAAAATAAATGCGATAGTCCTCCCTCATCCACACTTATACTTTGCACACCTATGGTTACCCACAGTAACCTGTGGTCTGAAGAGATAAAATGTGAAGTTTCAAAGGAAACAATCCATGTGTATTCAGTTGCATTCTATTCTGAGTGGTGCGATGAAATAGTGTGCTATCATGCACATCTCACACCTTTCCACCCCCAAATCTCCCCCTTTTCTCCTATAAACTGAGAGAAAGCAATCGAAATTCACACAAATTTTATTATATATTCTTATAACTGTCCTATTTTATTAGAAGTATCTTCTGTTAATATCTTCCTATGATAACTACTTATCAATAAAATTTTACCTAAGAAAAAAGATAGATAGATAGATAGATAGATAGATAGATAGATAGATAGATAGATAACAGACAGATTATATATAAAGTGGGGAGGGTTATGCTATATATACTTTCAAACATTCACTGGGATTCTTGAAACATATCTCTCAGGGATTGGAATAGGCTAAACCACAAACAAAATAAAGACAGATTAAAATAACTAAGGTAATATCAATGCACCTACTTTGGGGCCAGATGTAAAAAGTCATCAAGAAATGACCCATCCTTGTTCTTAAGGCATTGACAATAGCTCTTGATGCAGCACTTTTAAGTTTGCAGAATGGTCATGTACCCAGTCTCACCTTAGAAAGATATAGCACTTGCCCCTTTATCTTAGAGTTTAAGAACTCTAGCTATTTATTAAGAAAGTCTCCACTGTAGTCAGGGAAGTACTGTAAAGAAAAATACTGAAAAGAAAGACATGAAATATCATGAGGACAGCATATTGGAAACATCCCTAGTGTTGCTTTTTTCTGCTACTGTTTACTAATTAATGTAACCCAACCTGAACTTACAAAAGCTGACTTGCTATTTTGGGCAATTAGATCAGACTGAGCCATCCCAAGGGAAGCTCGGACATGCTGGACCTGATTACAGAAGATTACAAGAGGCTTGTGTGTGTGTGTTTGCTGCAAGCTCTGGCTTCCAGGTCTCTAGGTTAGCCGGGTCCACATGTTCCACATATTTGTGTGCTCAGCTCCTGTTGCTGGTCAAAAGTCTCAAGTTTCATCAGCAAAAGCGAAGAGCAATTGAGGACGTTGTCCCTTGGTTACCATTCTGAATTTTCACTACGGGCAGAAACAAAAGGACAAGCAAGAATCACACAAACTCTGACCTATTTCCTAGACTTACAGTCTTAAGCAAGTTGGACAATCAATCTGAGGCTTAAGTTTCTTGTCATCATTTGAAAACATGATTTCGATACATACACAGTTACTATTATATTATAGATCAAGCAAGTATCACATACTTCTTGCATAATGGACACTTGAAAACTGAGATAGAATATTCACAAACCCTCTGAGGGTTTCAGAACTTTGCTGGAGTCAAGATAAACACTGCAGTGTACTGAGACATCAATGACTCCAAGCATTTACAGTAAATAGTTTCAGGAATCCAAAGGAGCTCAGACTTAATTGACTAAGAAGATTTTTCCAAGACAGAAAGCCACTAGATATGGGCTGATATGACCCAGTATCAGTAGAATTTGGATGGCTATTTAGTAAGAAATAGGGAAAGTTGTGGAGCATTATGCATGCTTTCAGATTATTAAAATGACAAATGATCACTTGTTTGTTATAGTCCACTGCTTAGATTGGCATATACATACGGTAATAAATAAGACAAACTCTATTGTTGTTGACTAGATTCTGTTATAAAAAAGCACAAGACAATGGGTAAAAGACAATAGCGCTTTACTCTAGAGGATGGAAGTCTGAATACAAGGTATCTCCAAAGTCTTATGCTCTCTGAACAGTCAAGAGAAAATCATTGCTAGATTCTCATGACTGCTGGTAATCATACATTGGCTTTCAGTTGCCTCACTTCCCTTCTCTGTCTACTTTCTTACAGAGGTACCAATTATTTTTAATTAAAGTTCTACCCTACTCCAGCATGCTCTTGTCTTAATTCATGTCTTATTTATGTCTACAAAAATTCTGTTTCTAAATAATGTCATATTTATAGGTACTAAAAGTTCGGGCTTCAAAATATATTTGTTGAGTGAGAGAATGACAAAACTATCGTTATGTGCTTCACATTGAAGAATTTATAGTGGGGCACAGAAACAAGGAAAGTAAGACTTCTAATATTATGTGAAATATACTGCTAGGGATTTGTTCAAGGCCATGTAGGCTGATAGAAGAAGAGTTTTTTTTTTTAATGTAGCAGAGTCTTGCTTGGCTATGTGAATAGGTTGGCTAACCTTTGAAGATGAGCTGGACTTAGGTAAAGAAATGGAGAAACACCATCACAAGTACAATTTCATCAAGAGTACATCCCATTTACTGGCACTTGGAAAGTCAGTAAGGCATGGCACACTCCATACAGAAAGAAAACATGAATAAAATTCTATCATTAATGGAGCAAATGGATCAGGGAAGGAAAAAAAACTAAAGCAAGAGTCTGGAGAGTGAGAAGGCAAGGGTCCTTTTATCACTGTGCTGGGAATCTTGGACTCTTATTTAGTGATCCTCCATCTCCCAGGTGAACACTCAGTTCACTGTGTATGTGTGGTCATGGTGGTGGTGGTGGTGGTGTGTGTGTGTGTGTTAAGGTATCATAAGATCATTTGTTGAGGCTAATCGTAAAATGATTATAACCAGCAAAATCAGGAAATCCATCAAATCCTTGGATTTTAAATGGAAAAGTCAAAGCTTATGAACTTTATATTTGGAAAATTTAAATTGAAGCTCCTGATTCTTGGGGTCTCACTAATGTATAGGATCAGGAAAGAGCATACTAGTATGTGAGTCTTATGGGAATTTTAAGTGTGAGAATTTAAGTGATAAGCTATAAGGAACTGACACTTTTTTATTAGTAGTAACTGTACTCTTACAAATAAAATCAATATGATAATCTCTGATGTTGAGGATTCTAACAAATGGATTTCCAAAAATATTTTAGAAACTATAGTAAGTAGCCCAGAGGAAAAAACATGAGAATGTACAAACTCTGTCATATACAAACATGTCTTCCTCTTCCTCAGCATTCCTCTTTCATTAGGATAAGAAGACATCCCAGACAGGGTTCAGCTAAGAGCACACTACATAAGTCCCTTTTCTAAACAAAGGTAACTGCTTTTCCTATCAGCAGTTGGCTCCTGATGTATGTCAATTACAAAGAGAGCAGGATCCTCAGGACCATGAAGCTCAAAAGTGGTTACTGAGCAAACAGGGCTATTTGAGGTACATTCCTTTCTGCTTAGCTTGGTGTCAGTAAAATGGAACCCTGCTTTCCTATAGCAGGAGAGTAGGATCCTCATGTCCTAGTGAGGCTGAGCAAAGGATTGTACAGAGCTGGCAGTGAGGGAGGGGCTTGTGAACACTTGAGGTGCTGAAGTCCATGTCCCCAAACACTATTTGGGAAGACCTTTATTTTTGGCTTCATACCTTTCTCTAATTTCATGTCCACTGAATAGAGGCCAGAGTTCTGTGATCCTTTCCATCATCACTGCGGCTAAAATTAAGTTTCAGTGTCCTAGTGTTCAATGAGCAGAAGCCGTTTCTAAAACACAGTCAGCTCTTACTGTGTGAGTATTCTTTACTAAGAAGAACTCCTGAAGAATTTGCTTCAATGGAATATGCTTCTGGGAAGAAAGCAGATTTATAAAACTTTACTAGATGTTGTAGGGTTAGGAGATGTCTAAGTCCTAACCTCAAAGTACTTACACTCTTTTGAGACATTTGAGTCTTAAAGCACAAATTCTACTGTGTAGCATTCTATGGCAAAGTTATTTAATAGAGTAACGACAGACAATAACAATAGAATTTGCTATTGGACTCATTTTTTATCAGCAGCCAAATTTATAATCATTTTCTTTATTCTTATAGCAACCCTATATTTTTTTATGAGATCATAGTTGCTCCATTTGAAATATGAATAAGCTCACATTCAGGGAAACAAAGCATATTGGTCAATTTTAACGTGTCCAGGAACTGATGTATGTCTTCTTGTTTCAAAATACTGTACTTTCTTCTCATGTAAAATGCTATTCTAGGACAAAGAATGAAGTGTGGAATCCTTACTGGTAGAGATAGTCATAGATTTTATGCTTTGAACTTAAAACATTTCATACTTTGTCTCTACTCATCTGTCTACAAGGCAGACAGTATTTTAATTAGCAAAAGACTTATTTTCCAAATAGTTAGGAATTTAACCTTTTCCTCTATCCATATAAAGAGTTATTTGTGATGTACATAGTCATTTCTCTTTCTCTCTTTCTAACAGTGTCCTAGTCCATATGCTACTTGTTGACACAAGTCAAGAGAAGCCCCACGTGTTAAATCATTGGAAATCCCCTTCCATCTAGTCGGGAAACTCAGCCTAAGATAAGCAACTGCTTGGGAACATTCCAGAATCCTGAGGTAAACATGCAATTTCATGGCACAAGTGCCTTGTTTAAGGTGCTCTTACACACCATTTGAGTACCATGACTAACTTCAGGTAATGTACTTGCAAAGTCTCTGGCAAATGGAGACTGATAAGTTGTATCGTTATTTCTTAAGACTGAAAATTCTCTTTTACTTAGGCACATGCAAAGAGCAAGTCTATAATCAACCACTTAGAGTAGGAAATTCTGTCAGTTTCTCAAATTTCAGTTAACTTCCCATCTCTTTGATGAATACATAGTACATATTTAGTGAAGAGATGAATGTCATAAAACAAGTGTGTTAATCATTTGATGGTATGCCAAAGCCTAGGTCTCTGAGATACAATAAGAAGGAAATTTGAGATGTTCTGAATTCTTCATCTACAGCAGGGAAATATATGCTATAGACTAGAAAGGTTTGAAATTGTATCATTGTTTTTTGGTGGTTTGAAAGGAAATGATCTGCATAGGAAATAGGCACGATAAGGAGGTGTGGTTTTGTTGGAGTGTGCTTTGGGATAATGCTTTTGTATATTGTCAAGATTTGTCACTCACATTGGTTTAATAAAATGCTGATTAGCCAGTATCCAGGCAGGAAGTATAGGCAGGACAATGAGATGAAGAGAATGCTTGTCTTTGTTTAGAATGTTGGTTACAAGTTGTTATGAATAATAGTCAGGAGAAAAGTTGAACAAAAGAGAATAGATTCAGGGATTTGTTTTAAAAAGAAAAAAAGGGGAACTGCTGTAGAAAAATACTTTTGTATACTATAAAGATTTTTACTCATATTGGTTTAATGAAACACTGATTGTCCAGAAACCAGGCATGATGTATAGGCAGGGCAACCAGATGAACAGAATTCTGGGAAGAGAAAAAGCAGAGTCAGTCATCAGAGAGAGAAGCAAGATGTGAATGCTGCACTGAGTAATGTACCAAGCCACATGGCTGAACATAAATAAGAATTATGGGTTAATATAAGTTGTAAGAACTAGTTAATAATAAGCCTGAGCTAACAGGCCAAATAGTTTATAATTGATATAAGCCTCTGTGTATTTCTTTGGAACTGAATGGCTGCAGGACCAGGTGTGATAGAAACTCTGTCTACAGGTGTGGCCTTATTGAAGAAGATGTATCACTGTGGGGGAGGGCTTTGAAGTCTCATATGCTCAAGCTATGCCAAGTGTCACAGATTCCTTCTGCTGCCTATGGATCAAGATATAGAACTCTCAATTATTTCTCTAGCACAATGTCTGCTTGAACACTGCTATATTCCATCATAATGATAATGGACTAAACCTCTGAAACTATAAACCAGCCACAATTAAATATTTCCCTTTATAAAAGTTGTCATGTTCCTGGTATCTCTTCAGAGTAATAGAAACTCTGAGACAGGGTTATTTTAAAATTTGGCTTACTTTCCTTGTTTTTTGAAAAAACATCCTATTTGTTTGCTCCTAAATTTCTATTTTCAATACTTCTCCCACAGACACAATACAGAAGTACGATATATTCATCAATTTTCTTGTTTCTGTGATAAAATACATGACAAAAAAAAAAACAACGTTAAGGATGAAAACTTATTTTGGCCTATAGTTCCAGGAGGTGAAGTCTATCACAATGGGAAAGGCATTGTAGCAGGAACAGAAGACACCTGATCACATTGCATCTGTAGTCAGAAAACCAAGAGTAGACAGGAAAATATGGACAAGGTATAGAACTTCAAGGCCCAAAGTCTATAACTATCTCCTCCATTGAGGATCCACTAATCAAAGGTTCCATAACTCTTGAAAACAGGGTAGAGAACAAGTTTCCAAAGACACCAGAGTCTGGAGAAGCATTTTATGTTCAGACAAAATAAATCATACTTTAAAATTCTAGGACAGCAAGGTGGCTCATTTGGTGCTTGCTACAAAGACTGATGGCTTGGGTTGGTATTTGGCAACTTAGTGGTGGAAGGCAGCAACCAAGTCCAAAAAGTTATTCTCTGATCATCATGTGAATAGTCACACACATACACACAAACATACATGCACATGTGCCTAGCTTTAAACATTAACTTGCTTCTTTCATCTATGCAGCAGAGTATCTGACTTATTTTGTTAACAGTTATAAAGTGTTTACACTTTACAGAACTGGTCAGCATTCCAAGTAATAGTACTTTCTTGGTTTAAGCTCATAGTATATTCTGATAATTGTATATATAAACAATTGTATATATAAACCTCTAATAATCTGAAGAAGTACACTGTCTTATTATTCCTTATTCTTACAATATGGTACTCTTATTGATTCTTTTTTAAAAGATTTATTTATTTGTTTGTTTGTTTATTTATTTATTTATTTATTTATTTATTTATTTATTATGTTTACAATATTCTGTCTGCTTGTATGCCTACAGTCAGAAAGAGGTCACCAGATCTCATTACAGATGGTTGTGAGTCACCATGTAGTTTCTGGACATTGAATTCAGGACCTCTGGAAAAGCAACTAGTGCTCTTAACCTCTGAGCCATCTCTCCAGGCCCCCTCTTATTGAATTTCTGACTCTAACTCAAAGAGAAATAATGTTTTCTTTTCCTGGAAAGCTTAACAGTGAACCAATAATTAGGAGCTCCAGAGCTATGTCCTCTTCAGTTCCTCAGTTCATCAAGGTGGCTTAAACTTAAAGCAAACAATTAGAATTCATTGCTGTGGTTTATAGGTTAGATCCTTTCTAGAGAACAGTCACTGGATCTTGGAAGGTCAGAGAGAGAGAGAGAGAGGAAGCAATAACTTCACCAGCGCAAAAGTCCATTTAGTTGTAGGTTAATGCCACACACAAAAAAAGCATAATGAAGTTATTATTTTTTCCATTTTTACTAACAAGAAAATTGTCTTCAATTTATCATAGGTGAAGGTACAGTGAATACTTGAGTCAACTCTTTCTCTTTCATGTTTTACGTACATGGAGTATTTTACCTTGATATTTAACATTTTGTTAGCTTTCTTTTTATTTATTCTTTGTGCCTTTAACATCGTATATCTCAATCCCATTCGTTTTCCTGTTCCTTCATATTCACCCTCAGCCATTGAAACACCCCTCCCCTAGAAAAATATAATGAAATAAAATGGCCCAGCCATTAAAGGATAGGCTTTCAACCTAAAATAAGATTTGCTAAAATAAAACAAAAGTATCTATTTTCAGAGAAAAATAAGAATTAGACATAGAAAGGATTAAACTACGACTATGAACTAAAGTATTTTTTTTTTTGCAAAGAGGAAAGATATCAGAGAAAAGTAGAGGAAGAAAAATGTTGAATTGGTAAAGCTAATGAAAAACCTAATTAAAGTAAGACTAAAACAACATATTTCCAATAATTCTTGTTTTTCTCATTATAAATATAATAAGTATTTATTAGTGAAAATTATGAGAAATGAAAAGAAAAGGAAAAATAAGATATCTCTATATAATAATGAGTTTTTATTTTTCTGTCTTGAAATGGATATATCTGTGTAGCCCTCCACATTCATCCTTTCCTGATGAGAGTTCATTTTTCAGGAATCATTGAATCAGAATTGCTAACAAGCTAGACATACACTAATCTGGTATATACCAAAACAGAATAAATATTTGTTGAATGGATGACTGCATGCGCTAATTATATAATCTGTAAACAATGTGGGATTTACAAGTCTTATTCAGCACATTGTTGAAAGTCATTCACTCATTATGAAACACAAGTCTCAGAATATATCCAGACAGGATTGAGGTTAATTCTCTTTCTTAAGGAAATTTAGTTCGAATAACTTTCATAGGAAACAATATATAATAAGCTGTGAAATGAGTAGAATCTATGATGCAAAATAAAACAGACAATACAATTAATCTTTAGTATTTTATTTGACTGTTTATGTAATTTCATAGCAACTACATCCCTGACTATTCTAATGCTCTTGGCTGCTTTCTCATTTGTATTATTGAAAATACTATAAGGTTAAAGGTATCTACCAGTCAAGTATAAAGTTTTGAAATAGAAGCATGTTAGTTGTGGAAGGAAAAGAAGACCCAGAACAAAGCTGTCCTCCAAAATCAACACTGAATTTCTTCCTTCTTATTTTGACATAACCTCGAGTCGCAGTGACTCACGGAGTCCATCAGAATGTATAATGAGCTGTGGTTAGTACAATGAAAACAATCTTCAAATGTTTGTCTGCTTGAGGATACATAATACATTTCATTACAAGGTCTACGACTACACTTAATGTCAAGGATAAGCTGACTGATGTAGCATTTTCATTCTGCAAGAAAATGAGATTATTTTTTCTCTTCCTGTTCTCTTCATATATCAATGAATCAATGTACGTGCAGAGCCATGTTCACCTACTCATTGACTGAGCATGACTGACATGGGGACTGAGAATATTTACTCCACCTATTTGTGTGTTTGTGTGTGGGGGGGGTCTCTGGGTCTCCTTGAGCCTCTCTCTCTGTGTGTGTCTCTCTCTGTCTCTGTCTCTGTCTCTCTGTCTCTCTGTCTCTCTGTCTCTCTCTCTCTCTCTCTGTGTGTGTGTGTGTGTGTGTGTGTGTGTGTGTGTGTGTGTGTGTAGTGTAGAACTTAGAAGTCCAAGTGTATCCCAACAGTAAACATATCTATTGTTTTTAAATCACTGCAACCCTACCCATTCTATTGCTCTCTAGAAAAGCCACACATTTTGCTGTTACTAGATTTTGTCATTTAGTGCATATGTTCCTTCCAGCTTCATATGCTGAGGGAATAATGCAATTATAATTGCTGATATAGAATTTTTTCTTGTTAATCCTGGATATGAGCCTAGAAGATACCAGAAGTTATTTCATACATGTGGAGATTAATCTGCAATATGCACATGACATAAAAGAGGAGACAGACAGATGAGAAACAGGGAGAAAAACACATATGACATGAATGAGATGTAGGATGGGGTGTGGGACAAAGACATGGGATCTGATTTTTATTATAAATAAATTCAAATGATTGAGGGAATATCACAAAAGTATGACAAAGGCAGAAAGAAGCATGCTATCTCTTGTGAAAAGTGGACTGTTGAGCCAAATTAAAAGACGTTTCAGAAAGAAAGGCAAGTATGTGCACAGGCATGAAGATTGAGTGGCCACGTGCATCTCAGTATATCTGGAGGGTGAGCTCTGGAGAGGTGTTATGAACGGATGTGTTATGAGAAAATAATGACAAATCCTGGAAACCTCACGTGACATAACAACAGTCATATAACAAACATTATCTCTTGTATGATGAGCCACTGGAGAATTTTGAATAGTGGAGTTTCCTGAAAGCACCTGTTCATTGGGTTCACCTTGGGACAGAGAGAATTAGAAAAATGATGCACTAGCTGGAAGAAGAATCAAGGTGAGGTTACACTAAGGCTGCACTAGGAAACTCTAAGAGGTCTTTAAACAATCAGTTCTTTAACAAACATTACATATTCTAATATCTGCATCCTGCTTAGCAGTTATTAAATATTCATTACATGCATAACTGTGCATAACACAGAGTATAGATTCTTGGGACAGACTATAGTTTCTACATCTAGAGTGGTTGAGTTTATAGAAAGCTCTATTATAGACTATTCAAGTAGTCTGTTTGAACTACTTCAACTGCCTACATCCCTGTGTCCTCATCTGACCAATGGGGATAATCTTGACACTCATCTTGCAATGTTGCTACAATAACAAATGAAGAACACAGAATAACATCAGAAAATAGAAAGTTCCTGGCAAAATTCAGCTGTAACTATTCTACTATTTATCATTTTGTCAAACCTTTATAGTAGTTAGATAGCAAGAGTGACTAGGACATTTTGATTTGATTGATGGAGAAGCTGAGGCACTGAGAAGTTATATAGTCATTTACACAGGCAGTTAGCAGCAGAATTAGGATATAATTAGTCATTTCTTTTCACTTGGGGAGCAGAGAAAGTTCTACAGAACAACAACAACAAAAAGCCCTCCAGGAATGTGTATCATTACAAGGGGCTAAAGTCTGAGATACATGGGAATTGACCAAGCCTTTCTCAGATCAGGCTCAAAGAATTGTCAAATCACTAACACTGGTCTGTATGTGAAAGTATCAGCTACAACTTCCTCCTCTCTGGTGTACACAGCCTGATATTGCCACCCTAGGAAGACCTCCCACTGAAACTAGCCATGTCCTCCCTGCGGGGCTGTACATAGTCAATGTGCTGAGGTTACAGTTTACTTGTTTAGTAGGTACTTCTCCAGATTGGAATACGCAGAGGTCATCCAATTCCAGTTTTTCTGTGCATGTGTCTTTGTGTCTATCCTTCCTTCAGTCCCTCATCTTCTATGTCAGACTTCCAGAACCAAGACATATTGGACATGACATATGCCTCAGAATCCAGTATTTTAACTTCTGGTGAATTATACTCCCATTGCCCAGGTTATTGATCTTTGCTATGAAGATTTTGTTCTACTTCCATCCGGTCGAGTATATCTTTTCTAAGCATATTCATACAAGCTGCATTTCACCTTCTCTTCTTGGTACACTTCTGTTGGAGACATTTAAAGACAAGCTTAAGAGTTAAGAATGATAACTGCAGAATCTCCGTGACTCTGGGCAACATAGAATATCCAAGAGGAATTTTGGTGAGGGTCCAGCGATGATGGTGTACTAGAAACTAGAGGCCTTGAACCATATCAATGACTCATTGCAAAGAACATTTAGCTGGTAAGGCTGATTGGACAAATGGGATATTCTGTGTGACATGCCGCAGCTCCCTATGCCACTGGGATGAATGAAGGTGTGCTGGAAAGATGGAGGAGGGGGAGGGTTTTGCCTGCTTGTTTTATTTTGTTTTTTACTAATATAGAGAGACTAAAAGTTGAGCAGGATTGGGGTGAATGTCTTGAAATTTCCAAAGAATAAATAAAGAATTATGTTTAAAATAAAAAATAATAAATCATATTTTTATTTCACTGGCTAGCACACAGAAGTTTCCCTGGGAACCAGAGATAAGAATTAACAATATCAAGCAAAAACTGGTAAGACGAAGGAGGTTAGCCTGGTAGAGTTGGTGGCTTCATTGTTTCTTTCATCGCTCATGATAAGGATGCTCCTGTCTATCATTTATTAATAGTTTTACTTTATCTAATTAACTGTAAAGTTGCAGTGCAAGAGCTAGGGCTAGGAAGGAAGGCAAGGCAAAACCATGAGGACCAAATCAGACTTGTGGATTTGTGATTACTTCTCTACCTTATAGTCTATTGCCTAAAGCCCACAGAGTGTGTGATAAAAAAAATGGACGTGGAGACAATGGTTTATCTTGAGGGTAAGTGAATCCCATCAGAGTTTCTGCTCCTTCCCACTAGACCATGAAGAATGAAAACTTATATTTTCCTATAGCCCATCTTATAGATATTTGGTCACCATAGGTCCCTGTTTGTTAGATAAAAGGAGAAATAATGAATAAAGATAATTATAACAGAGATTTTGTGTTTGCTGTCACAGGGAAAATGTTAAAGTTTGTATACAAGCGTGAAAAGAGGCTATAACAAATGCCATAGCATCACAGACTGTGTGCAAGCAGATACATGGAAATTTCCACAGTAAATATAATCACAACAATAATCTATGAGCAGTTGAGTGAGCGAATGGATAAATACAAGGCTCAGTGAGCCTCGAGAACAGATGGACACAGATGAGCATGCGAACAAATGACTGTATTTTGCATGTGTTTTCAAGGATTAAGTACTTTCCATAAGATGCCAAGTGCACGTCTTGGACTCACACAGCCCAGGACTCCAGCGTGCTAAACAGAAAAAAAGTACACTACATTGTTTTCTCCAGAGAAACAGCTGCTGGTCATGAGCTGTAACTTTTTTTCTTTCATAATGTAATGAGCATTGAGGGAAAACTCAAACACACCACAGAATTTAACCATGCCAAATGGCACTACCTCTCTCTGGGCCTCACAGGGGGTTGGCCTGCCAATAACACTGCTTAAGAGTCCAAGGATTACCCAAACTTAAATTGGTAACTGTGATAGAGTGGACCATGTAGACTGGAAAGGAGAAATCTACCTTAATAATCTTTCCTATTAAGGAAAAATAACTTTTCCAATAAAGTTATAAAAGGCAGAGTAGAAACTGAGGCGATTATAATAAACTACAATGTGCTTATATAGTTTTTTTAAAAAAAGAAAAGGTAATATAGATTATGATTATAGTCTTACTTCATTCTTTTGAGATTATATGAGTCCAGAACTTCTTGGTGAAAAGTTTCAATATTTTATATTTACCTTAAAGTACTCATACACCCAGCCACAAGTGAGGACTCACCAACTTTATATGTAGAAGGCTCAGAGGAAAGGCTTTTATTTCTCTTTGACATCAGATGAACCCTGATCCTTAAATGGACTCTAATCTCAACCAAGTTCTTTAGAAACGCTTCTCTGATTAAAAGAGCCTATGAATACTAGCATCACACAGTAGAAAGCGCATGGAGCTTGGGGTTGTATGGATTTATTACAAAGCTGTGTTCATTTTGCATTGTCACCTTAGTGAAAGTTAAGTCATTTAAACATCCCAAGACATTGTTTTTTTCTGTAAGGCAACTGGAAAAGCAGTTTTCTTCTTTAAAACTAAAATGAGGACAAAAGTTAGTGCTTGGGAAAGACAATGGTTTGTGGTATTTTCCCGGGGCACCAATAATGATCTAGTAGTTAAAAAACTGGTTGTAGTGATGACGTATTCTTTGGCTCCTAGTGAACTTATACACTCAAATCATCACTCCATCGTTATTTCTGATAACATGAATGAAAGGAACAGATATGTTGAAAATCTTTCTTAGCTCTTATGTACATACAAACATACATGTGCTATGTGCCTAAAGATAAGGTCTATAATTCAGAACATACCTTCTTTCCTTGACAGGTGACTGGACTGTTGATGTAACAACAAGGATTAATACCTTAATGTTTTTACAGGGAATTAAAATCTTTCCAGTATATACCGCACATCTGTTCTGAGGGGAAGTAAGTACTGCTATACTGTTTGCCTTTGAATCTAATCTCAAAACAATTCAAAATTTACTATGATGGTGTCCTAGATGCCACTCACTACAACAGATTGTTCTTTGGGCTACCAACTCACAAAAATAAATGACAAAGAGACTTTTTATTATGAAAGCTCACCTATACCTCAGGCTTGTCCTAATTTACAACCTAAATTAACCCATTTATATCATCTACGTTTTGCGTTATGGCTTTTTACCTCTCTTCCACCTGTGCCTCCTGTTTACTCTCTGGGTCCTCTGGCATTTCTCTCACACCTAGATTTGTTGCCTTTTTTCTCTCTGCCTGGAAGTTCTATTTTACCTCTTCCTGCCTAGCTATTGGCCGTTCATCCCTTTATTAAACCAATCACAATGACACATATTCACGCAGTGTGAAGGATATTCTGCAATTGTTCACAGTACTCTGAAATGCTGTCAGGCCTCTCCTGTAGGGTAGTGACCAAAGTGTGATGTCAAGGTAGTCTACAATAAAACCCTGAGGAGAAAATGAAGAATCACATCATAACTTAGTTCCCACAAGTATGAGTCTTGTCCTGATTGACACCAATCTCTGGTATTTGTATTCTTACAAGTCCTAATGGAGTGTATTTCTAAATGTCATTGGAACAAATTCAGTCTGTCACCTCCTTACTACTTGAATCCAAATCTAAATCACTTAACTTGGACTAGGGCAAGTAGTTCTAACTAGAGCTACTGCCTTTGGTTTTAACTGATATTCTTAAGCCAAGTAATCTATTACATGTGAGAAAACCTTCCAGATTTCCTCATTACCTTTGAGGTATCCACCAAACTCCTGTATTAAATGTGGTTTTATGATGATATGCTTTCAGGCTTCTACTGCCCACCTTTTGTGCCAGATCCCTAAGCATTATCAGTGCCCTGTATCAGACACCCCAAGTCATTGCATCCTGTCCCAAGCTTCTGTCTGTATTGGCATGTCATCCTTGGAATACATGCTGAAGAGATAATGATCACCTTTCCTACCTGGAATGTTTTTTTTTTCTCTCCTCTCTTTCCAGCCCCAACATTTCTACCTTAATAATTTCTCATGAATGTTTATCTCAACCTAAATACAATTTGAGAAACATGTTCTTTTAGCAACAACAGCAAAAGCTTGTAAAAATTACCCTTATGTATGATGGGATATGGCAAATGCAGGCCACAGCACATGTATGGAGGATGGAAAAAAAAACTTGTATTTTTGGTTCTCTCCTTCATATGGGTCCCCTTGACCAAATCCAGGCTTTCGGGGTTGGTATCAAGTGCATTTACTACTGATCTCACTGAACCAGGAGCCGATTCTTTTCCACAGCTATTGCCTTCTCTGCTTACAGGCTACATTAGATGGTCCTATGTTACATAACCCATTGATGTTATATCTTGTTACCATTAGCTATTTGTCTCACTCTTCTAAGCTACAGTCTCCTTGTAAGCAAAATATATGACGCTCTGGTTCACTGCATGATCTCCAGGTTGAGCACAAACAGTGCATGAAGTATACATGGGCACTTGTATGAATAAATTAACAATAAATGAGCAATGTTAAATATTGAAACATTGTGCTCATTACTTCTTGACCTCAGTAAAATGAGCAAAATTTTTTGACCCTTTTTTTTTCCAGCATAAATTCTCTAGCTTTTTTTTGTGCTTCATTAAGGAAATTCGTGAGTCCAGGTGTGGGAACTATGAAAACAGAAACATACAATAATATTCATGAGCTTGGATTGGTCATCATTATTTATCATTTTCTGCCTTCTGCAAGGCATACTGCCCTCAGCATAAAGAGAAAAGAAGAGAAAGATCTCCGAATCCCTTGCAGGGTAGTTTAGGGAAATGGTTAGCTGACTGCTTGCTTAGAGAGAATTTCTCTGAATTTGATTTTTGACAATCCTATTAGACTGTACCTTCCAAGAAGAGCCATTTGTTTTTGAAAACAAATTGTTCCCTGTGTTCTGCTGTTACTTAACTGACCAGCACCATCTGCTCTGCCGTTATGCTCAATTTGAGTCAGGAGGAAAAGGATTCTTTCTGTTTGTGCAGCCCGAGGAAAATGACAGGTTCCAAGAAAAGTCAAGAAGGTGGAAGATCTAGGTGGCCAGTCCATGCCTTTTATTCTGGGCCCCCTTTTGTCAAGTCAGATGGGGATGCAATTTGGCCCAGAGCCAAGAGTGATTCTAACTATCACATTCTGTGCTCTGAGCAGTCTGTTCTCTCATGTCATCTCAGAAATACAAGCTGAAGAGAAGACAACTCTGTTTAGCTAACACAGAAATCCTCTACAGGACAACATGCTTTATATCACAAATGGGGAATTGGTTAATCATCTTGCCAAGGGTATTAATAAAAGGACCTGAAATCTACCTGTGTAATTTTGTGGATTTTTATGTGGGGGGGGGGGAGAAAAAGCATATAGTTCAGTGGTAGAGTACTCACTTAGCATGTATAAAAGGTCCCAAGTTCTATCCCCAGCATTTCAAAAAGGGAGGAGAAGAGGGGAGAGAGGAATGAGGCAATTGTGTATTTGTCTTGGGTGTAACTAAGTTTCATGTATTTATGCAATGGATGACACACGCTAGAGGAGTAGACAGCTGATAATAGATACAACACACACACACACACACACAGTTATAAACCAACCAACAAGACAGAGCGCCTTCTAAATGTTCCTAAAAAAAGATAATGGTCAAAGCACTATTCATTAGTTCCTGAAGAAGTATTTCTTTCTTGGAAGTTAACAATTTAATAAAACCTGACCCTCAATTTCATGCAAAAACAAAGCCTTTCAATTTTAGCCTTCACATCAGTAGAGACAACTGGTGCCAAGAACCAAAAGAGTGAGAAGTGGTACCCGCTGTGGCTGCTCTCAATTTAGCAAAAGCTGTTCTTCCTGAGTGACTTAAGCTCTTAGTTCCTGGCTTCCATTCTGCTCACTAACAGGGCAGTCTGGCTTCTCCTACCAGCATCCATTCTCCTCGTTTTCTGCTTCTACAGGAATCAAGAAAAAGGTGACTTCTTCCAGCAGAGAAACCCAGGGAAGCTGTCACCTTGCCAGGTTAATTTTTGAACTTGTTGAATATGTCTTGAGTTGGCTGAAAATGAATCATGGATGCTCAAAATAATCAATGAATCTGATTATGTGACACAGCAATGATTTTGATATGGAGGAAGTGGGGGATTCTGGGAGAGTGTCATTTTCTGAAAGTGGACTTTACGAACTCATGGGCATGATTTATGACATCCTATAAGAAAGACTTCACTTGAATTTAGAAAATTTCTTCTAAATAAATTAAAAGTCATATCCTTCTAACATCTCTTAATTGTTAAAAGTATTACATGAAAATTATTATAACTAACAAACACCACTTCTAGTCACCCATATTCTTTCTTATGGTTTACAGATGATCAAAAATATTTATAATTCTCCCAGAATTCTCTAAGATTACACTAACTTTGCCAAGAACACAATATATTTTTTTTCTTTAGTACTATACAGAGGGTTATTTCAGAGCAAGAAACAGAGGCAACTTTGGTTCATTCTACATGAAGAAGGTTTAGCTTATGAGGACAGAAGACAACAGAAGACAGTCACAGTACATTCATATCCAGGAAAGCATTAGCCTACAGCTTCAAATCCTTAGGTCTTGTATTCTGAGTAATAAGTCACCCCTAACTCTACTTCAGATGCATACTCAATTATTCCCAAGTTAGCAGGATCTAGATTGATATGTAAGTATGATAGGGGAGTTCAGCCAATCACATTCTGTTTCGGGGGGCGTGCCGCCCTCAGGCTAAAGCCTGCCTATAAACCTAGCAAGCACGCTCTGCTAGCCCCTTTTTCGCCTGGCTCCTGCCTCCAGACGGATCGTTTGGATTCTGGTGTAAGCTGTTGTAAGTATTACTTCTGTTTATTAAAGCTGTATATTTTGTATCAAGATAGTCTGGGAACTTTTCATTACCAATCGCCCTGCGGCTTCATAAGTAAGCAATTTGATGGTAGTTCTCCTCCCAGATTTTCACATAATACATTTGCTAGTCCAAGACCTTCCTTCATACTCTATTCTCAAGTCTAGTATGTGGTGGCTAACATCAAATAGTTCCTACAGAACATACCATGTGACTACAGCTCAGCTAATCTGACATATGTTCTGCTTGTTTTCTTTTCTAGAATGGTTCTCTCAGAGCCCACTTAGAAATGAAAAAACAAAAGATCAGAAATTGAGATAGTTTATACAAGACCAGAAATTTCGTCAATTATATTATTTACATTTAAATTTAGCTTCCCCCCACCAGCTCTCATTTCAATGTTGTATTTGTGGTAACATTTTCTTGTGATTGATCATAGAAACTTTTATATCCCTTTACTGTTAATTATTGATTCATTAAAAATCAACACAGGCTTTTCTAACCACAAAGTAAGGTAAGAAAGATATAACTACAAGAAAAAATGGAAAAATACACCACAAAATATTGGCAGACAAGAAAGTATCTTAAGAAAAGAAAAGGACATATCCTAGAGCCTAGAGTGACCTTCTGGTAAAAAGACACAAATAAATCATCATTATCATAAACTTGAGAACTAATACTAAGTGAAGCTCATATCATAAGAAACAAAACTAAGGTAGAAGTTTCCTAACCAGGATCATGTTGGCAGGATGATCAAGTGTCAGTAAAGGTAAAAATAATCATAAAACTTGATGTGTATACTTCTTAAACTAAACACAGACACTAATATGTATGTATGAGCATGGTTAAAACTTGATTTGGGTTCAAGACTTTTTCACTCATATTGGATGCATTAAATAAAATGTTATGCTACCTTTTAAGAATTGTATTTTTGGAAGGTGAACATCCAAACAGACTAGAACTGGATGTGGGGGGGGGATCTTGAACTTTCCACAGGGTAGGGAACCCTGACTGTTCTTTTTTTAGGTTTTATTATTATTATTGTTTAAAATTTTCACCTCCTCCCCTCCTCCCATTTCCCTCCCACTCCCCCACTCACTCTCCTCCTTCCCCCTCCCTCCTTAAGAGAGGGGAAATGTTCAACATCATTACCCATCACAGAAATGCAAATCAAACAACTATGAGATACCATCTTACACCAGTCAGAATGGCTAAGATAAAAAGCACCAACAATAGCTTATGTTGGAAAGGATGTTAAGTAAGGAGAAATCTCTTCCATTACTGGTGGAAACACACATTTATACAACCACTTTGAAAATCAGTATTGCGGTTTCTCAGAAAATTAGAAATCAACCTCCCTCAGGAAGCAGCAATATCACTCTTGGTCATATACCCAAAAGATGCTCAATCATACTACAAAGACTATTGTTCATTTATGGTTATAGCAGTATTATTTGTAACAGCCAGAACCTGGAAACAACCTAGGTGCCCCTCAACCTAAGAATGGATTTAAAAAATGTGGTAAATTTATACATTAGAGTACTACTCAGCTGTAAAAAAAAAAATGACATCTTGAATTTTACATGCAAGTCGCTGGAATTAGAAAACACTATCCTAAGAGATATCTAAGTAACCCAGACCCCAAAATATAAATATGGTATGTACTCACTCATAAGTGTATACTAGTTATAAACAAAGGATAATGAGTCTATAGTTCAAAATCCTAGAGAAGCTAATAAGTTGAAGCCTAAGAAAAACATATATAGATCCACCTGGAAGGTCAAAACAGACAAGATCGCCTGACAAAATTGGGAGCTTAGGAGTTGAGGGAGAAGGGAGGGTGGAAGGGTAGGGGAAGGGGTAAAGGGGAAGGGTGAGGAGAACTTGAGGGAATTGGGTAGTCGAGAAGTGGGAAGGACAGAGATGAGAGCAAGGAAAGAGCTATCATGATTGACAGAGCCATTATAGGGTTAGCAAGAAACCTGGCTCTAGAAAAATTCCCAGGAATCCACAATGATTCCCCAGATAAGACCTTATGCAATAGAGGAGAGAGGGCCCAATCTTGACTTGCCTTGTAGTCATATCAATGAATATCTTAAATATCACCATAGAACCTTTTTCCGGAAACTGATGGAAACAAAGGCAGAGACCTGCATTGGAACACTGGGACTAAGCTCCCAAAGTACAACTGAAGAATGAGAGGTCAAGACCATGATGGATTTATCCACTTGAAACAATCTACCTGAGCTAATGGGAGCTCAGAAACTCCAGCAGTACTGAGAAAGAACAACAATAGGACCAACCAAGTCCACCTGATTGTGGTTGACAGTGGCATGACTGGGGCAGCCTGAGAGACCACTGGCAGTATGCCAGGATTTATCCCTATTGCTTGTACTGGCTTTTTGGGAACCAATTCTCTTTGGATAGATACCTTACTCAGCTTAGATTCAAGGGAGGGCCTTGGATCTTCCCCAAAGCAACGTGATTTATCCTCTCTGTGGATTGGATGAGGGTGGGGTGGGAGAGTATTTGGAGGGAATGGGAAGGAGTAGGAACTTGGATTGGTACATATAATGAAAAAAAGTTTGTTCTTATTTAAAATATAAATAAATAAATAAATGGAAGAAAGAAAAACAAAAGAATTTTAAGAAGTCTAATTGATGTTGCTGTGTTGTGTGATAGTGCCTGAATCAATCAGCTTTATCTAGGAAGATAGAGGTTTTCACAGAGCAGACATTTTCATGAACACTAGGAGAAATTTTCAAAGGAGACAAATCTATGAAGTAAGGAATATCTTTAAGAAATTCTTACTACAATGAACTTGTGTCTCAAAAATCATCTCAAATAAAGAAAGAACCTTTCAACACAGAGCATTCTTTGATCTATCTCTGAAAAAAATTATGATTCCCATTTTGCGATCAGTGAATAGCTTTTTAAAAATAATATATACCTAATTATATTAGGAAAACTGATAACCAACCTTCACTTATTAAAATAATGTTATTCCTTTCACATTATCAAAAACATAAACATGTCAGAAATTTAAAGTGACAAGAATCAAAGAATCACTTCTCTACTGTAGATTTGTTGTAATAAAACCTCTTGGTTCTTGGCAGCTTAGCTCCAAAATAATCACAAAGAAACTGTATTAATTAAATAACTGCTTGGCACATTAGCTCTATCTTCTTATTGGCTAATGCTTAAATATTAATTTAACCCATTTCTATTCATCTGTATATTGGCACATGGCAGTGACTTACTGGGTAAAGTTCTGTCTGGCTCCAGTGTGGCAACATGGCTTCTCTCTTAACTCCATCTCCTTTCTTCCAACATTCAGCTTAGTTTTCCCTGCCTACCTGTATTCGTGCAAAGGCTCAAGACAGTTATTTTTATTAACCAATGGTATTTCAGCATACAGAGGGGAATCTCACATCACCTCCCCTTTTCTGTTTAAATAAAAAGGAAAGTTTTAACTTTAAAATAGTAAAATTACATATAACAAAACAGGTATCAAGTAAGAATTACATTTATAACATTTATATCTATTTTATCTTTTATCATAACTAAGAAAAACCATATTATTACTCTCTATTCTTCAACACCATCAAAGACTTCAGAAGGGTATAATATTACATAAGTTACCAGAATTACATTTTAAGTAACCTGCACAATTCTAGAAATGACAGAAGTATCTCTCTGCCTGGACAGCCACCCAAAGTTCTTCTGTATCCTTGGGGCATCCATTTTCAGCTTATTGGCCATAGTATCCATCAGACTTTTTTCAAAAAACAGGAATTTCAAACCTATATTGGCAGTTTGTTAGTCACTTTCTTCTGTGTCCTGCAGGATGTCTAGCAGACTTTTTCTATTTTTTCATGAAGCAGGAACCCCAAAGGATTGTCTCATCTTTAGGTAAGTTCAGCAGTCATTTCTCTGTGGGTCCTGCATGTCCAGTTTATCAAACAGTCCAAACAAGAGCA
This sequence comes from Myodes glareolus, assembly GCF_982192425.1. Lineage (NCBI taxonomy): Eukaryota > Metazoa > Chordata > Mammalia > Rodentia > Cricetidae > Myodes > Myodes glareolus. The sequence continues at coordinate 25,962,437 of NC_142044.1, forward strand.
GTTTTTTGCCCAAATGCCTAACCAACTCCATTAGGATCCTCTTCGATCCCCATCTTTCTCTTGAAGTAATTGGTGCTTCCAGAAGCATATGTGTCTCACTGTCATGATAATCCTAAATTCTTAAAACATTTTAAATGCCATATCTGAAGGTCTCTGAAAGATTTAAAGAATACCTATCTAATTGAAATATATCTCTATATACCTAGAAAATTTAACTAACCTGACTACAAGCTTGACTATTATAGATGATTATCTATTAAGCTATATTTCTTAATTATACATTACATTTTTAAAGGATCTGCACACACAATACCTTAATCAAGAGTAGAAATATATATATATATATTTATAACAGAATTGACCTTAAATTTGTATCAATAAACCAAGATCCACACCAATGTAAATTTCTATAGTAGATCTCCCTTTAAATATAAAGAATCATTTTAAAACAGTATTTGAGAATTTGGACATTGTTCTCTAGACTACTTCCTGCTAATTGGGGCATTGTTAATCAGGGCTTTCATGGTGTATCTTGTGTACTAGGTTCATCTCAGTCAACAGTTAAGCAAAGTAATTTTTTGAGGGGTGTTCAAGGCAACTTGTCAGGAGGTCTTGGTCCATCAGACCATTTTAGTCTAGAAGCAATCCACAGGTTCTAATCCTATGTGGAAACAAAAGAAGAACCTCTTTTCCAAAGCAATATATCCTTAGATCCAAATTATGAAGTCAAGAATATACATGCTGGTTTAGCTTAGCAGCCCATATAATGAAATGTCTCTTTGTACTTAGCTCTTTTAGTCAAAAAATTCAAAGAAAACACAATAATATACATAATCCAGACTCTCTTTGAATTTTCCTTTTTTACGTGGCTTATTCTTTGTTTACTACTTTTAATCTATGACTATCTGTACTCTGTCTCTTTAAAGACTTTACCTTTTTAAAGCATTTACTTGTTTTTATAACTGTCTATATTATTGTTGTCTCTCTCACAATACTACATACATTTATCCAACACTGTGACTCATTTAGAGGTTTTTATATCTGAATCTGTCCTATTGTGTATCTGAAATTATTTTCTGTCTTGAAGAGCTATTAAAATGGTAAACTGCTTGGTTGTAGCAGCTCTGGATGCTGGCTCCACCTCTCCCCACTTTCAAACTAGTGGAGGTACCATTACTGCCAGCTCTGGGACTGCCAGGGAGGAACCATGCTCAGCACTTTAACTCTGAGAATGAGCATGTGACACTAAACACTTTTTATCTGAGTAATAGCTAAATATGCCGTGTAGAGCATTGTGTAGCCTGGAAATATCTCTGTGTATGGCAGCAGGAATCTACCATGTTTTCCTACCTGTGTACTCTTATCTCATTGCCTGCCCAGACACGGGGGGAAAGGGGCTGAGCTACAGGCATGGTCTCAACTACTTTCCTAAGCAGGAATACAAGCACCTGGGCCCGCAAACCCCATTCAAGTTCTCCATAGTCAGACCTCCAGAGAGAGTCAGACTTTGTGCTGGCAGCACAGCTCAGAAGCCAGCATCTTAAAACTATGACTTTTTTTTTTCTGCTACCACTGAATCAGAAAAACCTCTCTTAAAGGAGTCAAAGTGCTCCACCAACAAGAAAAGACCATTCAGGAAAATAAATGTGGCTAAACTTTTTTTTTTAGTGTTTAGAATTCCTTTCCAAGTTCTCTCAGGTTTTACATAGATTTAGTCCACCACATTGATGTGCCAATTTGTTGTAATGAGGCCGCTTGTTTGTTCCTGGCCTCTTAGCCCCAAAATAATCACACAGAAACTATATTAATTAAATCACTGCTTGGTCCTTTAGCGCTAGCTTCATATTGGCTAATGCTTACACATTAATTTAAACCATTTCCATTAATCTGTGTATCTCCATGTGACTGTAGATTACTGGGTAAAGTTCTTTCCGGCTCTGGCAGGGCTACATGGCTTCTCTCTTGACTCTACCTCATTTCTCCCAACATTCAGCTTAGTTTTCTCCACCTAACTCTATTCCCTGTGAAGGCCCAAAGCAGTTTACTTTATTAAACAATGGTATTCACAGCATACAGAGGGTAATCCCATATCATAGATTTAATATCGCTTATTGTGTAGAATACTACTGATTACATAAGACACTTTCAAATAACACTAGGTTGAGAACTAGTAACTAAAATAGTCTCTATTTCATAACTGTGGAAACTGAGAAATTTTTGTGTTTTTTATAACCACAAAGATTAGATCCCCAAATTCACCTTCTCCTCTAATAAGAAATGAAGCAAATAAGATATATGTGTGTGTGTGTATTCATATATAGATAGATAGAGATGGACATAGATGCACACAAATACATATATACATTTACATTTTTCTACATATACACATCTATTCCTATGTAATGTATACAAATACATATGTGCATATATAGACATAGACATAGACATCTACGCCAACATTTACATCAACATTTCATTTCTTATTACAGGAGATGGTGAATTTGGAAATTTTATAAATATAATTTTTCCCTGTTGACAGTAGAGGAAGAATATCTACAGGAAAATATCAAGTAGATAGCAGAAACCCAACTATACTCTGTTGACTGATGTTTGGCAGCACAAATTCAGCTCCTTCTGTCTGTACCTTAATATGTTGGCTGCTTAAGGACATTTCCCACTCTACAGCTTCAGCACTGAGGGCTCTAATTACACATGTCAGCAAGGTCAACAACATGGGTTCAAAAACTCATGTTTTAAATGAGTAGTTTAATTTGGTGCTTGTCTGAATTACAAAGACATTTAATAGGTTATTGAAAGAATGAAGAGTCTCCTGGATGATTCACTAAAAGCCACAGACAACACTTCAAAAAAAGCTGCAGTGTTGCTAATATTAGTAGTATCTAGCTCTCACACTGAAACTAAACTCCAGCCATTCATTCATGAAGCAAACACTTGATTAGATACATGTGTAAGACAACCTTTCCTGATTAGCAAATAAATGCTACCCTTGAGTATTAGGATTTAATAATAATTTCCAAAGTCTGAATAATACTGACTCAGAAGGTTTGTCAGGCTTCAAATGTCCTTAAGGTTTTTTGATGAGTTAAGTGTAAATGAATAAAAACCATATGTATAAAGTTCTCTTGAAGTACATGTGGGTTTAAAAATTGAGAGAAAAAAGACTTGGCACATATTAGCTTTGCAACCTGCCAAAACCAAAGCATTTGAAAACACAGCTACAGACTTTAAGAGAATCCCAAAGTCTGGTGAGATTCATCTGTCCTTTAGAGAATACATGAGACTGAAGTAACTTTTTAAATGCTTAAGAATAGAATATCTATTCTTTTAAAAATATTACTGAATGCTTATATATAACACGCCACTTTGCATACACAGTCACACACAAATAAATATATACAGGTATACATGTGAATACATTTTGTCTCAGGCTCCATTAAAGCTTCAGCAAATATCAACCCCAAATGGCCTCTCTTAACTTTAGAAATATAAGCTAAAAGCATTCTCAGATCCCCAGACACACACCACACACAGCATGGACTTGGAATGGAAGGAGTATTCAGTAGTGACAAATTTATTAGCCTCTATTTATAAAGCCTTTAGTGATAATGTCATCACCATGCACATCACATTAAACCTGGGTGTTCTATGTGTTCTATGCTCCTGATGTCTTTCTGAAGCGATTCTTATTTAGAGAACTTTTATTTTCCAATTCTTTCTCAGATTCATATGCACTATGACAAGACTGCAAATTCCTACCATACTGCCTACAAGAAAACCTCACTTCTACCTTTCTTGATTGAACAACGGCTCTCTTGCTTATCCTCTCTGCCTAGATTCCCTCCCTGCAGTGGTCTTTGCCAGAGAGACTCCATCAATAAATATCAGCTCCTTATGGCCTCTCTCAGCCCTTCTCTAAAATACCAACCACACTGAATAGCTCTAGAAAACCACTCAAAGTCTTTATTCTTCCTACATTCACAGCTTAGATTTCTCAGTATTATGAAATTAAAAAAAAATAATTAGGAGAAAAAAAACTCACCCATTCTATCTTTTCTCTTACTCCAATCATTTTGAGTATGGACCTGAGTGTCCCAATGAAAATCAAATATCACATTCATTCCTTCACTATAAAATCTGAACTAGTGAAGATTGTATGTTTTAAAGCTTACTGATTGAAAGTACATATAAAATAAAATGGGACAGTGAGGTAAAACATTAACCCTGCTTTGGGCATGTTGCAGATGAACAGCATAGGATAGAACCTTCCTTTCAAAGCCCCAGTACCTGATTAATGAGGTATTGTGAATGAGAAAGTAGAAATACTGCATGAGTTGGCTTGCTTCACACTTGAAAGGAGTGGGGCTATCACCCACACAGCAAACATTTTCCGAATTGGTTTAGCACAGCCATGCTGAGGATCTGACCTGCCCTTTTAGCTTGATCCTGTTCTGTTTGCCTGGCATATATTCTGACTCAGCCATATGCTTGTGGATTCCTGCTTATGTGTTTGTTTATGCCTCTGTCCTGTGAAAACATTTGTGCATTGTAAAGTTCATTCATTCATACCTTAAATGCTCACCCCAGACACTCTCTTTTGTGAATATTTCTTGAACTTTTTGACAAAATTGACTCATTTTCCCACCTGCTCTCTTAATTGGTTGATCATAATCTTTGATAATGTTTAATATATTAGCTTGAGGCTCCAACCTCATTCAGCATTATTCACTCAGAAGTGTTCACATTCCTTAGAAACAGGAGCTATATCTTATTTTACTTACCTCACTAACCTGGGTTTGATGTGAACAATTAATAACACAGGTAATATTCAATAAAAATTTTTGTTGAAATAACGAGGAGCTTTTTTTTTTGATATGCTGACTTCTCTAATTTGGGGAAGTATTGGGAATTAAAAGGCACTGACCATGCAGGAAACTAACTCTGTGAAGATAAGAATGAAGGGTGGTAACTGAACACAATGACACAAAAAATAGTAGACTGTACATACAGTTCTTTGCTTTAAGAAATTCATATGTCATTATGTTTTTACCGCTGAGTAATATTCCATTGTGTTAATGTACCACATTTTGTTTATCCATTCTTCAGTTGAGGGGCATCAAGGATGTTTCCAGGTTCTGGCTATCACAAATAATACTGCTATGCACATAATTGAGCACATGTCCTTGTGGTATGAATGAGCTTCCTTTGGGTATATACCCAAATGTGGTATTGCTAGGTCTTCAGGTAGATTATTACCTAATTTTCTGAGAAATCGCCCTACTCATTTCCAAAGCAGCTCGACAAGTTTGCACTCCCTCCAGCAAGGAAACAGTGTTTCCCTTACTCCATATCCTTTCCAGCATAAGTGATCATCTGTGTTTTTGATTTTGACCATTCTTACCGTCGCAAGATGAAATCTCAGAGTAGTTTTGATTTGCATTTCTCTGATTGCTAAGGGTGCTGAGCTTTTACTTAGGTGCCTTTCCAACATTTGAGATTTTTCTGTTGATAGTTCCCTGTCTGTATCCCAATTTTTCTTGGATTATTTAATCTTTTGATGATCAATTTCTTGATATATATATTGATGTGAGGTTGGTAAAGATCTTTTCCCATTCTGTAGGCTTTCATTTTGTCTTATTGACACTGTACTTTGCTTTCCACCTACTAATTGTTTCTCTCAGTGTATGTGCTACTGGTGTTATATTTAGGAAGTGTTGTACTGTGTCAATACATTCAAGTGTACTTCCCAGTTTCTCTTTTATGATGTTCAGTGTGATTGGTTTTATGCTGAGGTCTTTGATCCATTTGGAATTGCGTTTTAAGCATGGTGATAGATATGGATCTGTTTTCATTCTTCTTCATGCTGATATCCAATTATGCCAACACCATTTGCTGAATATGCTTTCTTTTTTCTATTTTATATTTTTAGCTTATTTGTCAAATACCAGACGTTCATAGGTGTGTGGATTGATATTTGGTTCTTTAATTAAGTTCCCTTGGTCTTCCTGTTTGTGTTTTGCCAATACCAAAAAATTCATATTAAGTGAGGTAACCCAGACCCAGAAAGACAAATATAATATGTACTCACTCATAAGTGGCTTTTAGACATAAAACAAAGAAAACCTAGCCTACTAGCCACAATTCCAGAGAACCTAGACAACAAAGAGGATTCTCAGAGAGACACACATGTATCTAAATAGGAAGGAGAAAAAGACAAGATCTCCTGAGTAAATTGGGAGGGTGGGGACCAAGACAGAGGATAGAATGGGAGAGGGGAGGAAGAAAAGGGAATGGAGAAAAATGTATAGTGCAATAAAAACAATAAAAAGAAAAAGAAAAAATTCATAATACATTGCAATCATTAATTTAAACATGCAGAAATAATTGTTGATTATAAAAACATAATAGGTCTTACCTTGCTTTAGTTATACTTACTCATGTAATAAAAGGATGAAAGGTCATTAGTTATTGTCATATTATATCGTAGCACCTGCGCACTTAAAGCTGTAAATACCAATCAGTTACACCTGTTGTCTTTTTCGTCTCTGGCAGGCTACAGTCTAGCTTCCTATGGGAGACCAACATAACTGACATATTCCCTAGTTTAATTTTGTACATTCGTTACGGAAACACGAGTTTCTGACTTGCTGGTATTAAAGAAAGACCAGGAAAAGCAGACCAAACACAAGAGTTATTACTTGATGAATATGGGAATGAACTCCATTCATTCTCTATATATAGCTAGTGTTTAAACTGGCTCTCTCCCCAGGAGAAATACTCTTTCATTGAAATACTCTTTCCATCATCCCTTGATAACAAAGAAATCTTCAAACTTACAGGTAACATAATTAAGTTTTGGACTCTGTTTCTTCATTGACTACCTCTATCATTCTTTCTTTCACAGACAATAAAAATGAAATTGGGCAGAGAAAGAGAGTTGGGCAGACTTATAATGCCCAATCATTCTAGTATTCTGATATAACTAGATTTCAGAGCAGCTATTAGCATAGGACAAGTTATTAAATCTCTCAACGACTGGGCTAATTCATCAATAAAATTATAATTAATGATTGTTTTGTTAATAGGATAGTTGTAAAAATTAAATCAATGTGCATTAGGCACATGGTAAGTTTTTAGAAGTCATATATTTTCAAGCATTTATATTTCAAATTGGAGTATTTGTTTTGTATCTGAAAATAGAAAACATGTATATGATATAAACTCTATTCTGTGGTGGCAAAAATGATTGGTGAAGAAGGCCACTAAAAAAAAATCTCACACTAGCTCAGAATTGAGTATAACCAAGGGTTATTTATTTAGGGGTAGACTCACAAATTCCAATCCTCTGCATGAACAAGAACAGGAACTAAATCACAGCACTGGAAGAGAGGCTAGACCAGTGCTTTACATAGGCATATAAGAGGCCACACCCAAGTTGGCAGGTAACTTCAAGGCTTTTGGCTGTAGGAATTCCTACAATACCTCCCCCTTTTGTTTAAATAAGAGAGTTTTAAGCCTAATACAAAATTATGTACAATAAGAACAAATATCAGGTATAAAAATTAGAATTACAACAGCATAAACAATATCAATCAAGAAACATGTGATAAATGTTTCAATAATTATTCTATTTTAAGAATTTTAAGCCTGATATTATAAATAAGTGTGCCAAGTCATGAGAAGAAAATAACTAGAATTATCTAGTCTTCAACCCCATTGAAGATCTGAACATATCCTTTAGAGTTCGATTTGATCTTTCTATAACTGCCTGACCTGTAAGATTGTTTGGTATACCAGTAACATGCTTTATATTATAATAAGCAAAAAACTGTTTCGTTTTTATAGAGATATATGCTGGACCATTATCTATCTTTATTTGTGCAGGTATACCCATGATGACAATAGCTTCTAATAAAGGTGTGATTACTGAATCAGCCTTTTCTGAGCTTAAAGCAGTTGCCCATTGAAAACCTGAAGAAGTGTCAATGGTGTGGTGTACCTATTTTAATTTTCCAAATTCTGCAAAGTGGAACACACCCATCTGTCAGATTTTATTCTTTGTATTACCCTTTGAGTTAATCCCTGCTGGTAGTGGTGTTTGGTTATAGAAAGAACAAGTAGGACATCTCTTTATAATCTCCTTAGCTTGTTGCCATGTAACAGAGAACTCTTTCCTTAAACCTTTGCTATTGACATAATGTTTCTTATGAAATTCTGAGGCCTTCAGCACACTTCCAATCAGTAATCAATAAATTTGTGCATTGCCTTATGTTAGAGGACCTGGCAGACCTGTATGGGATTGAATGTGTGTTATGTATATGGGACAGAGCCTATTCCTGATTATATTTTGAACCTGTATGAATAATGAAGTCATTTCTATATCATCTGGTATAAATTCAACAGTTTCAATATACAATACAATTCTTTTGTGTATTGTGAATCAGTAACTATATTAAGAGATACTTTAAAATATGTTAGTACCATGAGAATAGCATATAATTCTGCCTTTTGAACAGAATTATAAGGGCTTTGTTCCACCTTACTTAAATCTTCTTGTTTGTAACCTGCCTTTTTCTGATTTATTTGCATCAGTAAACAATGGATTGGCTCCAGTTCTTGGTGTGTCTCATACAGTGTGGGGAAGGATCCAAGTAGTTTTTTTTTAATAAAGTTAATTCTATCACTTTTTTGGATAATTGCTACTAATCTCTCCTAAAAAAAATAGCACAAGTTCTTTGCCAAGGCTCATTGTCTTCCCATAATTTTTTTAATTTCATCAGTAGTAAAAGGCACTATAATCTCTGCTGGGTCTATTTGATCATCAACTATCTTGCTAGTTGATGAAGTCTCAATTTTCCTTTTATAATTAATTCAGAGAATTTTTGTTGAATCCTGTCCCAGTCATTGGCACAGGGATAAGATTTGTTCATCATAAAGAGTTTGAACCTGTGGGTCAGCAAAAGGGCCCTCACCAAGAATTTGATCTTGGAAAGTCTCAAGTACTTTTGCTTTTCCCTGTTGTTATAAAATTTTAGCCTCTTCTTTGAAATAGCATTTAAATATCCGTTGAGGCCCATCATCCCAAACTGCTGAAACTAACTGAAGCCAGTTGAGTGGTATGGCTTTAATGCTAGGAGCCCATGCCTTTACCATCTCCCTAACAAATGCGGAATGCAAGCCATAAGTGACTATAACTTTCTTAATTTATTTTAGATCATTCATTCCTATAGGTAGCCATCTACCTTCTTTGAATCCTTTTGGGCCTTTAGAACTTGATGCTTTATCAGTGTAGATTATAGGGTAGGAAACTAAAACCCTGGGTAAGTCATCTCTGACAGCTACTGGCAATGTTGAATCCTGTCCTTGTGCCTTCTTTCCTTGCTCACCAGCTCCAATAATTTCCTCAATTATTTCAAATCTTTTTACTACTGTCTTTTGTAAAACCTGAATCCCCTGACCACCTGTATATATTTCTAGAAATTTCATTGAAGTACCTAGCCTCTGGTTCTCATTCTGCATGTGTGATTCCAAGGTCTGAAGTTTTTCCTTTAAAGATAACATCTCATCCTTGAACATTATTTGGATAGTGTGCAGATTGCCTTCCTGGAGAGATATTCTTATCTGCTCATCAAACATAACTTTTTAACAAATTTTGATTGCCAAATTTAAAAGTATGAATTCTTTCAGATAATTTCTCAATACTCTTAGACATGGATTCAATTTTGTCTGCCAAAATAGTATTTCCCTTTTCAATAGTATTATTTTTTCAGTTAACTTTTTATCTTCAATTGTATTAATTCTGTCAGCTAGCTGTTCATTATTAGTCTTAAAGACTGTATCATTTCTAAAAGTGCCTTATTCTTGGCTCTGTTACAAAACCATTTTCTTAAGTATATAATATGTATCACCATAACCATATAAGCCTTGCAGAATACAATCTATAGTATAAGCAAAAAAGGTTACTAAAAGTTTCAATGGTAATGTTGTCTGCCATTATATAACTTTCAAGTTTATTGATTTATTAATTACCTGTTACGAGGTGCAGCAAATTGTTCTAGGTGTAATAATCTTTATTGTCCAGCAGGTGTCATAGCTGCAGAGTCATGACTAGCAGTAATGCAACTGGTGGTGACACGAACATTCCTGAGTCACTTTAGTTTCCTGCTTTAACACTGGTTAAATACTGAGAAATATGCTTGACAAATTAAAAGGATTAAATCAATTCCTTACATGAAACAAGAATCCCAGAATGCAAGGTCAGGGAGAACAAACCAGAATCTGCACAAGTCACCACGTGGCAAAGAACGTGGCAGTGGTGGAGGGGATGTGCATGAGCTCGGGAAATTTCCAAGTCGCTGCACACAGTTAGCTCTGCTGTGGCAGGGGTTTTTACAAAAATCGGCTTAGGCAAAGGTAAGCCATGTGGGCGGGGTTGGGAGGCTTTCTGGGCTGTGGACCCGTTAGGCCTTTAAGCTGGTCTACCCAGTAGGTATGGAGTCTGGATTCATGTGGGTGCCAGATGAAGAAAGATGCTAAAAAGAAAACTAACTACTCATAATTGAGTATAATAAAGTGTTATATATTTAGGGGTAGACTCACAGTTCACAATCCTATGCATGAATGGAACAGGAAACGAATTGTGGTGCTGAAAGAGAGGCTGGACCCACGCTTTATATAGGCATATATGGTATAAGAGGCCATGCCAAAGTGGTTTGGTAGCTTAAAGGCTACCAGCTGTAGGAATTACTACAGCAGATTGAAGTTGTGGATTTAAACCACTTTTTTCACTCAATTGTCAACTGGAAAACAAGATATAGCTTGTGTTGCCTTTATATCTCTTTTAGCTAATAGTTCTTGTGGATAGTTCATGGACCACAACATGAGAAATACAAAAGGACCAATTTTTTATCATAGCAATACATATAAAGCATTCACAAATGTCACAGGTACTAACAACACATGAGGCCATGCCAAAGGAGCAGGGAAATGTATTTTGCAACTATGGGATATATCAGGAAGCCATGTGCCCCAAATCTTAGATGTGTGATTTCATTAAAAGAAAATATAAAGTATGAGAAGCATTAATACAGTTTAATATGTGGTGATCATATTGTCTAAACAATGGTAAGGGTTTCTACTTTGTTTTTATCTTCTACTTATATAATAATATAGAGTTTTATTGAAATATATACCTGGGATCAAAGAGGCCTTCCACATTAAGTTTGTAGCTCCAATGAGAACTGACTAATAGAGGAATTTGGTCAATTGCCTCCTATAAATATACCTTAGATGTAAGATAAAAGCAAAAGTCATGAATCAAAATCAGATTGGGTGAATAATTTAGAATGTTAAGAAAATAAGTATTTAAAACCTGAGCAATGGAGCACAATGTTACATACAAGACTCAAGATGAGAAGCCAAAATGTACAAAACCAGGACTGTTAGGGTGAAAATGAGTCAATTGGAGGTCATCGGGAACAAATGCTCTAGGGTACTTCAAATACAGAAGGAAACACTTACACAAACTCAACTACCCAAACGCACTACTTACTGATTCCCTACTATGTCTCAGAACCACAGTAGAACACACACATATACACACTCACACACACACACACACACACACACACACACACACGAATACACATGCACATAGAAATAATACTTTCTATAATGAAATGTGATTTTACTTTCAGTTTCAACTTGTAAAAATGTTACACATGTATCTATTGATTTCTCTGTTTCCTAGAGGAAGTTATTAAAAACAATTCCCAATGACTAGAGAATCATTTTGTAGACTTATTTATTGTTAACTACAACTACTTCATATGTAGGCTCACTCACAAGTAAACCTACCATTATTCTACACAAATACCGAAACTATTCATTCATGAAAAAGGAAAAAGAAAGAGACAGAAAGAGCATTACTATGACTGTCCCATGTCATTCAGTTTTTGTACTGCAGCACATTGAATAGTACCCACTCCCAATCCCTCTGCCATCACCCAAGAGGCTCAAGTCAGAAGATAGTAGCCAGGTCAGATTCTAAAAAAAAAAAAGTGTAATTTTCACTACAGCAAACTCTCAAGGTCTTTGACAAGAACCTATATAACCAATTAAATGATTCCGAAGTTTTTGTCAGTCTGATCCTTACATATTGAGAGATGTCAAATGTGATTCATTAAACAAAATGTACCCTCCTCCATTTACAACCAGAGATGCAAAGATCGTTATTCTCAAACCCAAGCTCAGCAGGAGTTAGAAGACACCATTAGGAAAAACTGGAGACAGTTTCTTTCTGTTTCCTTCCAATGTATGTCATGGGTTTTGTGTGTTGATCACCAATAATTGTTACTGATCATCCTCTGCATTGTCCGCCACCCCCACCCCCCCAAACCACAGGGCTTTCACTAGTCACAGACATTTCATAAAGAGTTACTCAGCTCCCTTGATGACTATTTGATCTGTTCCCTGCTCCATTTAGAGTTTACTGGAATTTAAGAAGCAAAAAATAAGACTGCATTTAATTCCAATAATCCTTTTAGAATTATATTACTATATCCTATAAATTACCTGAAGATTTAATTCGTCTTTGAGAACATGAAATATTTTTTCATATTTTTGGAAAGCAGACTTGACTAGTAGTTTTGTGAAGTAAGAGATTTTTAAAGGATCATTTCTTCTGGTACTAAATGGGACCCCAGAGAACAAAAATAACTTCCAAGGAACTCATTTCAAAGTGCTTAGATACTGAGGGAATTGGGTTCATAATTAATTCTTTCCATCCCTAAGAGATTTCTAGAAAATTATCTTCCTCAACAGTGAGTTCATTTCTCTCTCAGTGGTGAATTGCACATTGAAGATTCTAGAGACAGTTTTCTAAAGGCCCAAGGTTTTATATGACTTTAAGGCCAAATAGACTGGTATGAGAGCCCCTATTCTATAACCCTGTATAATTGGATAACATGCTTTAACAGTGAGATCATTAATTTTAGAATTTGTAAACAAGACAATGATAATATTGAACCCATAAACTATCGTGGGTATTAAAGTAAATGAGGCATGTAAACCAGCTTGCTCCATAAATAAAAGGGAGGGTTTTAATAGAGGAAAATTGAGAGGTGATGATGGTCCAGAAAAGGTGGAAATCTGAAATTGGTGTAAATTTGTAATGATTACCTTGATAGAATCTCAACTTCAGAGGTTATTTGTAGTGTGATACGGAGATATCCTCTAACTTCTACTGGGTTCTCATACATGGTGCAATTACTGAGTGCTCTTTCTTCTAAGTGTTCTTTCCTCCTGGATATACAAAAGGGATGGATGATAAGTGATCTGTGACCACAACCACACATATACTTCACACCCCTTATGAGCCATAAGTGTCATGAAGTATTGTTACTTCAGTCCAAAGACATTCCCAGTAATGAGTTCCAACTAAGGCTGGGATGTTATAACATAAGTACTAATAGTACTATAAAATGGGATAGTGGGACTTTTCAATGTAATCAGTGTACTCAACTCTATGGTGTTCTGCTCAGACTCCCTTTCAGAACTAGGCGTTCAAAAGTCACACGAAACACAACTGTTTGTAATAGTCTTTTTCTAGGAATTTTCTTCTAGTTAACAGAGCAACTTTACTCATAATTAATTCAACATCAGGGAATCATTTGGGATATGGCTACAAAGATCTTATTCTTTTTCTTCAAGTGGGAGACATACCGGAATAAGATGTATTGTTATGTTGGTATTTATATCCTTATATCATTTATTTTCTTTAGGGATACTCCTCTGTTTTACACATGAAAACATGTTGATGGCCCAGAAGCTCTTGGGAAAAAATGGCACTTGAGGGCTTAAATTTTGAGGATTCATGGTCCATTGTTGAAAACTTGCAGGATATGAGTTGCCCAAATAAGGGAACAATGACACTAGAGAAAGCACCCAGCTCATTATGTTAGGCTGGATTTCAGTTTCATTACTTAAATTTCTTAGTTAAAGAATGATTCCATTTCATGCCTTATTTAGGAGTGGCCTTCCAAACTCATTTACCTGGATTACTCTTATTTATGCTTGAAACTCTCCTTGTCACTCTTTTCCTTGTAGAAATCTTCTGGAAATCACTAATACCATATTAATTTTTCCTTCACTATGATTTTCAACACAGATATTCATAGCTCTACTGATACATGTACTTCATTTTATTTTGATTTCTTGGCGTCTCATAGTTATGTTTTCATTTATCTATCTACCTATTTTAAAACCCATAGTTACTTTTATTTCCTAATATATCACTGATATTTATAGACAGTACATGGTCTGTCTATAGCAACTAGAATTTGCATATACTCAAATACTTAAATTAAGAGGCCATTTAAAATTATGGATAATTTTGAAGTAGTTCAACAAAGAATAAGACAAGCAACATTTCTAGCTTCACCAAATGGCAAGGAGTGAGATTATTTTCTTAATTGTCTGAAATCAAGGATTACATATAATTCTGGTAGGTGAGATCTATATCTGTTAGGATTTGAGAAAATAAATAACCTCTTTATTAGGAAATATGCTAGAGTATCAACTCAACCTGTTTAATTGAGGTACTATCATCCATAGCAAATATGTATCAAAACAGACACTAAAATTCTTCCCAAAATTGTTACACGAACCTGTAAACCAATCATAGTTCAAGATTGTCTTTGAACTACACATGCATATGATCTAAATAATACCAATACCTTTCTATTAGAAATTCACATACTAAATTATTTTTAATGTCAGCATTATTGTGTCTACCCATTCTTTGGCTGTTTGGCATATCATTTTCTTTGGCTGAATAAAATTTTCAGAATCTGGCCTTGGTTATCCAAGCCAGGCTTTCATTTCAACCATTCTCTGTGAGAATGGGCATTTTGAAATAATCATATTAAGGAAAAGAATAAATTGTGTGGTTTGAATTATAATTTCCCAACATATTCCTAGTTCAAATAAAGCTGCCTTTGGTTTTAATGTGGTTCTCTTTTTGTTATGGCAGGAAATAGGAAGGGACACAATTTAGAGCTAAACATAGTAGGAACAAAGGCCACAACACTTCGGAGACATCCTATTGCAGGGTATTTGCTCTCCAGATCAACAGACAGGAGCTGAAGCTGTAAAGTATTCTTCCCAAGGTTAAATACTTTATTGAAAACAGGTATATAACTAGAACTACTGTGTGATCATTTCACTTTAAGAAGGTAACTGCAGTTAAGTAGAAACTCACAGAGTTTTCCTCAAGGTCAGAACATCTTGATTCAAATTCTGACTGTGTCAGAATAGAATATTATGCAAACCAGCTCGCTCAGTGTCCCATCCACAAAATGTAGCTCTCATATACATGTCACGGATCATAATAAATGTTCAATAAAGATTTGCTAACCCGAAATGGCATTATAACAGTAGTTTAGCTGAAATCAGATATTAAAACATCTTTTATTCAACTACAGGAAAAGATATGTGTAGTATCTAAGTCACCAGACAGAATTCCACTTCTTCTTGCTATAAGTGATATGAACTAGTGAAATAGATATGACCAGAGCTCAGTAACATTATGAGCCAGAGTTTCCTTCTTAGAACACAAAGTTTAAAGTCCTCCCAAGTGCAAAGTCAACCTATCGCCACATGCATTCTTTGGAGTTTTGAAGGTATTTATTCATCAGCCAGACTAAGGCTGAACAATGAGAACTGTTATTTCTAAGATACTTGTAGGCCCAATGACAAGCTGTTCCTTGTCTGACTAGTAGACTCCTAGAAATGCTAGTTTATTAAAGTAAGTGCAAAAATCTGTGGATGATTTTTATTGATTTAGTCCATGATCGTGTGGCTTGGGGCAGATCATAAAACACTAACTCCATTCTTGGATGCTTTCCCTAACCCCACTGCCCTTGAGCCAAGCAGAATTGTCTGATTGGCTGCTGGCTGTTGCAATGGGAGAACTCAGTTCACTTAACCATTTCTTGCCAAAAAAAAAAAAAAATCTGCTTCTGGTTTTTGATATTCTGTTTGAGAAGGCCAATTTTACTTCTCTGCTAAGAAACAGATTACTGTTTGATATTATGATAACCCACAGGACAACCTGGAATCACTTGTGAAAATCAGGAGCCTTGCTTTGAGACAAGAAGGTGGTAGGGATGCTAAGGAACAGGAACTTCTATGCACAAAGCTTCAGAGTGCAATTTGATGTTTTTGACTACCTGGGTGATTACTCTGCAAATCCTACAATCTTGCTTCTTCTCAGTTATACCCTTTTGCCACATGCATTCATGCTGCTCTGGTGATCGATATTTAAGTTCTGTGAGCACAAATTCATGTTACATGTTTCTGAACTGTTTATAAATATATTGTATAGAAAGCACTGTTTGTGGCTGGCTTAGTTTGCTCACTGTTACGTCTGGGAAAGCAAGCTGTGGTATTATTGTGTATAACATACTTGATTTATTCATATAGATCTGTATTGTATCATTATATAAATAGAATGCATCATATATGCTCTTTTATGTATTTGCTTAGGTTACCTTTTGGGAGTATTTTTCTTTTAATCTGATTTAAATAGCTTTGTTCATATATTTTGGGTTCTTATAGGAACACACCCTAAGAGTGAGATTGACAATTCATAGGTGAGGCACATGTTTTGCTTTAGGAGAGCTTGTTAATGGGATATTTCAAAGTAATTATTTCACTTTAAACATTCATAAACATAGGAATTCTATCTTCAACCACCCTTGACTCAATTAGTCTTTTCAAATATTCTGTGACTAATTTCAGTACTATTTCTATTGTAAGAAAAAAATGTAGTGATGTATTTAATGGTCTACATTTTAAGTTCAGCTGCTTGAGTTGTAACCCCAGGTCTATGGCTTGCCACCCATGTGAATTTAATTAAGATTTTTAGTCCCTCAATGGCACAATTTTTTTCAACTACAAGATACATTTCACTGAGAGACTTATCTACAAAGTGCTTTGACAAACAGAATGGCTATTGCAGAGTTGTTAGAATAGCATATATCAAACATTAAACTTGTTTTGAATATTTTCAAAAAGTTATATTTATTTATTTATTCAATTATTCATTTATTTTGTGCACATGTGTGTAAGCATGAGCATGTCCCCATGTTCATATGGAGGTCACAGGACAATTTGTAGGAGCCAGGTCTCTCTTTCCACCATGTGGTTCTAGAAATTTAACTCTGGCACTCAGGTTTGGCAGCAAGTGCCTTTACCTGCTGAGCCATCTGCCCAGCCCCCCAAAAAAATCATTTCATTTTTTGAAATGATTTACTTTTGTGTTTCAAAATTAACAATACGCTTCATGTCAATGAATTCTGAATAAAAAATCAACAGCAGCAAAATAAAATAAGTGCTACAAATAGTCATTGTTTGCCCTAAAGGCATTCCAGCCATGTTTGTTTAGGCAAGAAAAGACACGATCGTACTTGTAAAATGGGATGAGAAAGGAGCAATGTATTACTTCCCTACCTGTGGAAGCTGGCTGTTGGAATCTTTCACTGCCTTTCATAAATATTTCTTCTGAACTCTGAATTCTTGACAGGATCTAATCATTACCATTGTTACACCACACACACACACACACACACACACACACACACATGCACACGCATGCGCGCACGCACACGCACGCACACATGCACAGCAGCTTCATTTCAGATTCCTAGATACCCAGTAAGCATATTAATTTTGCAAGTCACACAAAGGAGATAGAAAAGGGCACAAGTGACTTTCTCTAGAATAGCTCTTCTTCAACCGGAACTTTAAGAGGGTATCATAACTGCATTTATGGAAACTAAAGAAGGTGTGATCCTCAGTTTATAAAGGATGAAAAATATAAAGGAGACTTCTTTTGGTACAATGCCACCTCTGTCCTGGTGCTCACTCTGTAAAACAGGCTGGCTGAATCTGGGTGACAATTGTATGGCTGGGGCAAACTGTGGGTATTGATAGTGACACCAGGATTTATCCCTACTGCTTGTACTGGCTTTTGGGGGAACCCATTCTCTTTGGATGGAGACCATGCTCAGCCTTGATATAGTAGAGGGGATCTTGGACCTTCCCCAATAAGCCTTTTTAATTACCATGTCCTATCTTCCCTTTTTCCCTTCCTCCTCCCTCTCACACTATTATCTTCCCCTTTCTAGCATTTTATCCATATTCTTTTTTTATTCTTTTATTTCCATGGCCACACTAAAAGCATCAAGCCCTTTGATGAAAAAAAATGAATGAAAACAAGTATTATTAAAATAATAATATCATTGATATTCAGAATAGATATTAAGTGAAAATAAGGAGCTCATTCAGTGGAGTTAGGCAACAGGGTCATTAAACATCACTATTCTTCCTATTGAAACTGTCCATGGTGGGCATCTCCTGCTCTTCTCCTCCTATTGAAACTGTCCATGGTGGGCATGTCCTGTTCTTCTCTTCCTGTTGAAACTGTCCATGGTGAGCATCTCCTGTTCCTCTCCATCTAGCTGTCGACTAAGATTTTCAAATTAGGCCATGACTACAAGGCAACTTAAGACAGCCATGGATAAAGTGGCCCTGACATCAACAAGAAGATTCTTGTTCTTTGACAAGCATAAATCCAAACACGTTGGTTTCCATCCTCTTCATCTACTTAGGGAGCAGAAGCTTCTTTTTCTATAATACTAGATTTACGGCTGTGCTTTCTTTTGCATGTTTTATCATCTCCTAGGTAATTTATACATTTTTTTAAAAAAACATATTTCTTCAGTAAGTACTTCAGGCAAAAAGTAAGAACTCCAGCCTTGTTTTAGTAGAATTTTGATGATACTCTCAGATCACCCTCTGGACAGAAGACCGAGAACATCAAGAGAGATCTTAGCATTTTCAACACAAGCTCAAGGCAAGCTTGGCAACAGGCCTGGCTCCCTGAGCTCCTGAGTGAGGCTGGCATTGCTCATATGCATCTCTGTTCTGTGTGTCAGTAAAACAGGACAGATGCCAAAGAAGGAGGAGGTCTGGTAGCCATCAGAAGCAGAGAAGGATAAATCACTGTGGACACATCGTTAGACTGAGACTAAAATATGAAGAGTCCCTGGACAACCTTTAACAGGTCTACAAGGATGGGGTGAATTTAGGACACGGCAAGAGGACTAAAAACAGCATCTCTGATCCCGAACTGGTTTCAAAACTCAGCAAATAATGATTGATATACATGTGTTTTGGTACTCAGGATACCCTAAACTGTGGAACTTTAGCATCTTGAATGATCCTAAATGGTAACCTGAAAAAAAAAACCAGAAAACAACATCTTTTTGAAGGTCTACTGCCTTCAAAAGTCTCTTCCTTTCCCCAGTTCCCTAGAAACTGGAACGTTCCTCCCCAACCAAAACCTTCTAATCTTCCCTTGTCTTCTGTGTAAGGGCTGACCAGAAAGAAATTCTCTAACACATTCTTGTGTGAATAAAGGGCATAGATACATTCCTAAAGGGGTTCGGTCATATATCCAAATTGAAGGGTTATGACTCAGATCGATCAATCAGAATCCAAACAGATAGGTCACGCTGACTTCCTTCCCTTAGTCTGTTACTATTTCTCATGCCTGGTCATGTGTCTGCCTGGCTGTCTGTATTATTGTCAGTCTAAGCACAGAAGTGGAAAGTAGTTTTTTTTTAATTTTTGGGTCTTCATTCTAAAGCCTCCTACATCATCTAAAATTCTAATCGTGTTTGATTTTCTACAGTGACTGTGTCTTTTTCCACTTTTTTATTTTCATCCATCTGAGAACAGGAGGAAGCTTGTGGTCTCCTGCTTATGAAATTGGACTTCATGACCTTATATACAAAATGAGAGTGTGGATGTCGTAGTATCAACTTTGTGGGGTTGTTGAAAAGCTTTAACAAATTTGTGCCCATAAGACATGGAGAAAACTTCCTTCCACTCAATGCTCTCTAGATGCCACCTGCAGTAGAAGCATCATTATTAATATCTTCCAGAGTTTTAAGGCTAGAAGAAGATGTGCTATTTTAAAGGTGTGCTGAAGGATTTGAAGCTTTAGGTGATTTGCTACCACTCCCTTTTTATCACTCAGTACATTTCTCATGACAAACACATTCTGGATTTAAGAACATTCGAGTCACATAGGAAAATAAATGCATTTTGGAATTGCTTATTACAAACTGCACTCACCTCTCCTCATCCAACCTAAAAAAAATGAAAATCACGTGTACACATTCAAATATAGTTTCTATAGCATGGATATTTTCCATTTGAATTCTTTACTTCATTTAGTCTTTGCAATGAGTCAGTGAAGGAGACATTGTCCTCACTACTTTAGAGAGGATGACACTGGATCTTAAAATGAAAAATTTTTCCCATGTCTAGCCAGTTGTAAAAAGCAGAAAAGAAATTTTATCTTTGGTCTCTTGTACGAACTTGAGAACTTTGCTCTCTCTGGTATATGTACGATGCCCCATAGAAGATCCTTATGATTCCAAATCCTTGAATCTATCCAAGAGGTAGCAATGAACTAAAAAGAGACCATCCATCAGTGGGTTCCATCTGTAGTGCAGCATCTCAGTGCAATGTTCAGTTCCAGTCAAGACGATTAGATGCTGAAAATTCATTGGATACTCTCCTCCCACCTTCCCTAAGCTCTTCCATAGAGCTAAGTGCTTCCATAGAGCTCCATCTAGTGCCCTAGGGCAGGGTGAGGCACAGGGGTGAAAAAGAACAGAGGTCAGGATTCCCTTGACAGTCCAAGGCTAATGGAAATACTGGTTGGCACAGACAGCCTGTGCAGGAAAATGGCATAACTCTATTTTGCTGAAGTCCCAGAAATGTTTCCAGAAAACTGAAAGAAAACTATTTTAGGCTCAAAATGTAGATTAACAAGATATATTTTTATTATTCAGATCAATAAGCTATCTATATCATCTATCTATCTATCTATCTATCTATCTATCTATCTATCATCTATTCATCTCTGACTTCATTTGTTCAGGTTTTGCACCCTCTTATCCTGGAATAGTGTTCATATCTTAAACTTTTCTTCCTTAGAGATTCTTTGAGCCTTAAGGCTGTTTTCAGTGGTGCCACTCTGTGCTCATGGACACTATTCTCTTGATTATTAACTAAGCTTTAATGTTGGAGGTGATTAAGGAGTGTAAGCTTTCAGATATAGAAAATGGTCTAGAGACAGAGCATAATTCCTCTTATGCAGCTGTGAAACATAAAACCTAGATAATTGATAGTCTTCACCATCTCATGGCATAATATTGGTGTGGTAGAAAAGAGAGGATTAGTAGGTAGAAAAGTCCATTCTTTTTTGTTTTCTCTGTTAGACTTTTTTTTTCTTATAAGGTGAGCAAAGGATGTGGATGGCCAAGTCACAGCTATATGATTGTATTAAGGAGCCAGGAAATTGTTTTTTTCTTTCTGGCTCTAACTGAAAAACTACTTGTCCTTGAGCAAAGGATATCATTGTCTCTGTGCGTTTGATATCAGTAAATAGGTATTTGATTACAGATTAGTTGTTTCATAGCTTTTTGTGGAAATACAGGTTAGAAAATATTGATTAAAGGTATATGAAAACATGAAAGTTCAAGAAAATATTAACAAATAGAATCCAATACAATATAAAATAATTATGTAATTTAGCCAAATAAAATTTATTTAAAGTATACAAATTAACTTAACATCTGAAATATCAAATAATAATCAAAACTATGAAAGAAATCAATCAGCTAAAATGATCAATCATGAGATCATAATTGACAATAAAAACAATTGGTGAATTTCAATACTGATTTATAATAAAGTCTCAGCAACCCTAAAACTAGAATAAATTTCCCAACTATATGAAGGAAAATATATATTTAAAATACTTTTATGAATTCTTTGAAAACTTCATAAAATGTGTTTTGTTCACATTCAACCTTAACTGCTCCCATACCCATCTTCTCTACCCCGATCTCTCTGCCCACTCAACCCCTAAATTTGAATGTTCTTCCTATTGACCCTCATCAAGTCTATTTGTTTCCTAATCACTTTTGGAGTGAGGCTTTCCCGGAGTGTGTTCTACCTACCAGGGGTCACATCATTCAGGAAAGCTGGCTCTCTTCCAGCCGTTATAAAATGCCAGTAAGTCCCCAGATAGTAGTGAGATTTGTGTCTTCCCTCTCTATATATGTTGGGATTTTGTCTGACTCAAGCTCGTGAAAATCTTGTGCATTCTGTCACAATTTCTGTGAGTTCATAGATGTAAGCATCAAGAAAAATGATAGTGTCATAATGGAGGTAAGTTAGATTCATATTTTTAAGTTTGAGAACAGAGTCTTACTAAGAGACCAAGCTACACAACTGTCACACACATGCAGAGAGCCTAGATCAGTCCCTTAAAAACTAACTGTTGGATCAACGTCCATGAGCTCTCAGGAGCTTAGGACCACTGTCTCTGTGGGTTCCCCCACCATGAGCCCCTGACTAATATAATCCCTCTTCCCTTTCTTCCAAAAGTCTCTCAGAATGATATTAATAGTTACCTGTATATTGTGTCTCTAATTCTTGCTCTGCTTTGAAAAGAAATAAGTGTTTTTAATTAGCTGCTGTACCTTCATCATTTATCAATTCACCCAACAATAACTGGTTCAATTGGGTCTGTCCTCTCTTCTCACCCCATGCGACATTTTAGGACCCTGAGGAGGAGTGGTTTCCACACATGACAGCACTACAGGGTTTAACTGAGGCCCATATTATCATCTCATTGAAATTAAACCGTCTTCAGCCTAATCATGTTTTCCTTATTTTTTACAGCTGCTCTTCCAGATCACACAGATTTGTAAATCACCTGGTGGTCAAAACTCTCAGTCCCTGTATCCCATGGAGCATTACCTACTTCCATTTCAGGAACCAACTGAGGAAAGCAGATAGTAGAACAGATTCTCATGGCTGGACATCCACCGGCTAGCTGACAAGGAGGACTCCACCAACCATTTAAAGAAGTTCATAATACTTGTCCTTGAGCAAAGGATATCATTGTCTCTGTGCGTTTGATATCAGTAAATAGGTATTTGAAAGGCTGTGGAGTCAGTTGAACTGCACTGTTATAAATGGGATTGATATCTGCAGTCTACTTTCCAAATGCTTAAAAATTGGTTGAGATCTGGGCACAGTGATTTACAGATGTGTTTCTAGAAGGAGGTGAAAACTGGACGATTGAGAGATCAAAGCCAGCATGGACTATATGTCTCAAATCTAAGGGCTTGGAACGAGGTTTAGTGGCTACTTGAGTAAAGTTCTTGCCACACATAAAGACCTCATCTGATTTTGGATCCCTGGCACCCATATAACAACAGAATGTGGATACTATAGTGTATGTCTCTAATCCCAAGACCTGGGGGGGCAGAAACAAGAGAATCTCTGGGATATACTGTCCAGTGTGTCTAGCCAAACCAGTGATTTCCAAGTTCAGTGAAGAAAGTGTAGATTTCAATTTGTCACTCACGGTCTGCATTTTATGGTCAGTATTTGGCTTCAGCTGAATAAGAAGAGTTATCATCAGAATTTGTGAGCCGGGGTAGATGTAGTTCTGTCATGACACGGTATTTGCTGTCTACTACTTGGTTTGGAAAGATGTTAGGTTGTTACTGACTTGAGAGTGAAAATTTGGGAAAGTTACATTTTAATGTTAGATAGAAACCTACCTTGGTGCATTTTAAAAATTTTCCATTATCCCTATTAAATGAAAGTTTTTCCATAAAAAGTACAATACAAGAATAAAAGATAACAAGCAGTGACCTTTGGCCTACAGGCAGACAAAAATAACCATATACGTAATACACACAAGAGAGAACGTTGGAGGGAGATTGACTCATGGTGGATGCTAGGAATGTTAGAAGCCCTCATCTTAAAAAATGTCTTCTCATCCTTTCTGTCATTCTTACCTATTAAAGGTGAGTTGCTAACTGTTACCCATAATAAAGATGAGGAGATTACACATAAATAGGAAGAAAAGAAGAGAGGGAATGTCTATAACCCCTATATGGGCTATCCTCTATATTGCTTCATTTTATATCTCTATTATAGTGGCCATTTCCAAACTCTCTGAGTGATTTCTGAGTGATTGTTTATTCTTTGAACAATGTATGATGCAGCCTTGTATGTCTCCCTATTCTAAAAGTCTCAACTGTTCTTTTGTGTGTCTTAAACTATGACCAGTTAAAGTGATTATTGTCAGAGTTAAATCATCTACCATTTTAGTCTTTTATTTTCATGCCATTTAAAAATATCTGTTTCTTAGTCGCTATTGAACCATTTGAATATTTTTTTATAATTTTAAGATAAGTGCTTTCCCTTCCCGTACTTCCATATTTAAAATTATTTATTATTTTTGATTTTATATTATTTATATATTAAATTACTTTAATATATTAGATTATTTATATTTAAATAATTGTTTATGTATTTTTAATATATTAAAAGTTTTAGTTTTTTCTCTTCATATCAAAAACTAGTGATAAACCTACAGATTGGTCTACACATTAGTAGCTCACAGTCTACTTTGTGTTAGTAAAGTGCCACATGACAGTGTAGAGATCTTTCTTTTGTTTTGTTTTTATTCTCATTTTTCCCTTTTATTGAAAATAGTTCTTTTCCCATGCACTATATCCTGATTAGTTTCCCCTCCCTCTATTCCTCCCAGTTCCTCCCACCTCCTCTTCCACTTAGATCCACTCCCTTTCTTTCATTAGAAGAGAATAAGTGTCTTGTGACCATGGTATAATTTTGTCTTACATAGTCTTTAGTAAATCAAATTATTTGAAGGAGAAATAGCCCCTCTCTTTCACTCATTTTTTTCTCTGAAATATTGCTACTTTAACTGACCCTTCCTTTCATTTTGAAGGTCCAAATTTCTGTCTGTCATCTCTGCCAACATGGTTTTCATTCTTTTTGTAATGCGTTTTTGCGGGGCGCGCATCCTGTCCCGCAGGAATGAACGCCACCAAAAACGAGAATTCCTTCTCTGGTCACATCTTTATTTGGAGCATTCCCTTGAGGAAAATTGGAGGAAGGGAAGATAGAGCAGGGACGAGAGAAAGCTTAGAGAGAGAGCGTTGGGCCCCGAGGCAGCTGCTTTTAAACGGTGGAGCGGCTTGAACGCTGTCCTGATTGGTTAATGCCATTCTGCTGGTCTGAGCATGTGCAGGCAAGGGTGCTCAGCCCCACGTGGCTACCTCCAAACTGCAGGACCACCTGTGCCTCCAGGTGGCTCCCAACATCTACCCCTATTAATGTCTTTAAGAGCAATAAGGCAAAACTATTTTCCAATCTGGTCCCCACCTCACTTGGGCTAGCAGGTAGCACACCAATCAAAGACATACAGCACTTTCACCTAGACGCAGCATGCCAAGAATATCTCTGCTCCCACCCATTCCTAAGGAAGGAAAAGGCAAAGTAGAGTCAGTCAGAAAATTGTTAAGAGATAAGAGGTTGCACAGGGTGTTGCTCAAGTCGATGGTGTGAAACAGCTGCTCTTGACACCGCCCAGAAGGTCATCTCTGCTGCCTCCATATGAATCTTCCACAGCAGGACATTCAGCATCCACTGGGTCATCTTCTTCATCTCTCTGGTCGGTCTCGCTGGCATCCAGATATATGTCAGCATTCCTAGAAAAACATAAACAAAACTCTCCTCCCAAATTAACATTTAAGAGTATTAAAAACTCTCAGTGTAAAAATTCAGCACAATCAGTACTGGAAGTAGGCTGGTTTTGGACTTAGAGACCTGTAGGTCTCTGCTTCAAAAAGCAAATCTTGTTTGCCTGTACCAGCAAACTTTTGAATTAAAAATTAAGTGTAAAGAATGCAAGAGAAATCCTTTCTCTGGGGGAAGCTGTCACTGGTAGTGTAGTCCCCCTCTTTGTCTAAAAACCAAAGCAGTTGTCACTGGGAATTGAACTCAGGACCTTTGGAAGAGCAGTCAGTGCTCTTAACCTCTGAGCCATCTCTCCAGCTCCCCTATTTAGATGGAAAAACCTCTAGGTAGCATTGCTTTATTCCATCTGTTGCCTCAGGCAAAAGGTAATGGTAACCAGGTTGACGCGCCTTTATTATGATAATTAGGACCAGTTCTTTGAGGGAGAATGGGCGTAGACCATCATCGATCATCTCACTACTTCCTGCTGACAAAGGGGCGATGTTTGGGGGATAAATGTTTTCATCTGACTGAATTTTTGGCGACCTTGGCTGAGGGCAGCAGCAGCGGACGGCGGCGGCTGCCACAGCTCCGCCTCTGAAGCCCATTATGGCGCGCTCCGCATGGCCCAAAGGCATGGCTCCGCCCCGGGCCGTGCGCGGGCTCGCCGTTTATCCCGTAACTGCGAACTGTAACTCAGCCTCACCTCAGGCATTGAATTCGCACC
The DNA here is from genome assembly GCF_982192425.1 of Myodes glareolus. Taxonomy (NCBI): domain Eukaryota; kingdom Metazoa; phylum Chordata; class Mammalia; order Rodentia; family Cricetidae; genus Myodes; species Myodes glareolus. Next base: position 25,988,889 of record NC_142044.1, read on the forward strand.
GCCAAGCTCCGGCGAGGGGGGCATCCGCCCACCCGTGGAGGGGCTTCTCCTGCCCGGTCTGCCTGCGCGCGGAGCCCCGTTCTCTGGGAACTCATCTCCGCCCGCCCATGTTGCTATGGAAACACAGTTTTTCCGCAGAGCCGATTCAGCTCCTCTCTGCCTTCTATGGCGCCACTGCTCACCACGCAGCTTCCGCCTCAGTCAGGCGAGTCCGCTCAGGTGCTGAAAAAGTCCTCCAAAAACCATAGCCCCGCCAGAAGGCCGGGACATATAGCCTCTGATGTCACACGGACTTTAGCCCGCCCGTCGCCATGGCGACCTGGCTTTTCGTAGGCCTCCAGCAAACTCCCCGCCAGCAACCGGTTAGCATGGCCACGCCTCCCGAACGAGCTAGCACTCTCCAGTGCAATTTTGCGTCTCCCTCCTGAGTAGCTGGGATTAAAGGTGTGCACCACCGTGCCTGGCCCACTTCCGTGTTTTTAATCAGGCATTACCGCTCAAAGGCGGGCCGGCTGCCGCCAGCACTCTCAGCACGATCAAGCAGCTTGTCTTTCTCAGTCAAAAATTAAAGTTTTTTGTACGTGAGAGCCAGAGACTGAGCTCTCTTAACAAAATTAGGCGAAAATCACCTCCAAAAGCTCTGTGGCTCTTTAAGAACAGGGAAGGCAGTCTTAGAACACGATCAACTCGCCTCCCTACGAGACTGTTGCCTCCGAGTCTCTTATCAGCGAGTACGCAGGTGGACGGAGAGGGAGCGGAAGCCGCGGTCTCCCGTACCCCATCGTCCTCATAGTCCCGCCTTAGTTACCTCGCCTTTTTTGCTGCTGTTCACATTCCTCCTGCACTGAACTTAAGGGATTTCTCTTCCCCGTTGCTTTCTGTACCTTCTTTCAGATACCTTAACTTTGATTTTTTTTTTTGTATTTTCTTTTCTTTTTAGGCCTATCCTTTGAAATTCTTTTCCCTCCCCTTTCTGGAGGAATTCAACCGACGTCACTCACCGCTCCACGTGTTCAGAGTTCTGAAATTCACGGCTCTCTGTGCTGGTGTCTGATCTCAGCTTTTTCTCCCGGGCTTACAGCACGTTGCTGGGCACTTCCTTCTCAGGGTCCCCCGGCGTAGTTGTCAGGGTCCCTCAGCGTCCCGGGTTTCGGCACCAGTTGCGGGGCGCGCATCCTGTCCCGCAGGAATGAACGCCACCAAAAACGAGAATTCCTTCTCTGGTCACATCTTTATTTGGAGCATTCCCTTGAGGAAAATTGGGGGAAGGGAAGATAGAGCAGGGACGAGAGAAAGCTTAGAGAGAGAGCGTTGGGCCCCGAGGCAGCTGCTTTTAAACGGTGGAGCGGCTTGAACGCTGTCCTGATTGGTTAATGCCATTCTGCTGGTCTGAGCATGTGCAGGCAAGGGTGCTCAGCCCCACGTGGCTACCTCCAAACTGCAGGACCACCTGTGCCTCCAGGTGGCTCCCAACACGTTTTCTTTTTTTTAAGGGACACACTTCTCTACTTTCTGCTCACTTAACTATGTTGCTATCTTCCAGCTTCCTGGTTTTAGATGAATGATATTTGTCCATTTGAAGCCCAGTTTTCCTATGTTGCACATTTTGTAATATCTCAAAATTTTCTCTAAGTACAGCTTCCCACACTTCCGTCTACTTAGAGATAATGTATCCAGATATGACCAGCCCAACATGATGACCAAGTGGGAAGTAAAGAGTGATTCAAATTATAAATTAAAAGCAGTGATAAGTTTCTGCACTGGGAGGAGAAGGGTAAAGGTTAAATTTGCTTCCTTGGTGATCTAGCTTCCCCAGACTGTATGGGGAGTAATGCCTCCCACACTTTTGAGAAAACAGCTCTGCCCACATGGGGTAGAAACTGTTGAACTTCCAGATTGTTACAATTTACTATCAGCACCAAATGTGAAAACCTGCAATATCACTGATAAGAACTTTTGACCCTGCACCTCATTCTGTGTCTAACCTCTATTCACATTGACAAGCCTCACTGTCTTCAGACCCGTGGATCAGCAATTCCGACATCCACACCTGGGTGTTTCTAAGAGCTCACTGGTAAGTGCTCTTTCCGTCCTGGACTTCTGAGACTTCCCTTGTGTTTTACTGGCTCCTTTTATAAAAGCACATTGCTGCACTGGGATCCATAGCAAATGAAAGAAAGTGGAGATTTTCATCTTCAAGCCAAAGACGAAATTAAGTACGTTTTTTTTCCCCCTGCACTCCCAGATGATACTGCTCTTGGAGCTAAAGGATCTGTCAGAGCAATCTTCCCCAGCTGCACTTGTGGGTCCCCCCCCCGCCCACCTTAGTCATGTACAGTCTGTCCCTACGTTTTATGTTTAAAATGGCTAACGATGTGCTTCTCTTGTAAATAAAAACTGTAGCCTTAGAAACAAGAGACACGGTGACCCGAACAGTGACAAGCTTGGAGCAAGCACGGGATCTTGAGAATCAGGAAGAGATCTATACTTTTCTTTTTGTTCTTCCTTTTTGGATGACTCTATTTTGCTTTTGGATAGGCTTGATTTAGACAAAAACTTTCCGTTCTATTCAGAAAAACAGATATTAGTGGAATGATGAACTATTTTTTTAGGGTGTAAAGATTAAATGCAATGAGAGAATAGAGTTTATCCTCATCTATGAACTCTTCTCATCTGCTGAGGTAACTGAAACCAGGAAGGAGATGGAAAATGTAAAGAAAGAATACTTTGTTAAGGACTTGATAACACCAAAGTCCTTTATAAGAGCTGTCATTTTTCATCCAAATGCCTATCGTGATAGTTATGCTTGTTTTCACTTTAGTTACAACATTAGGGCTCAAAGATGCTACGTTCCCATACTTATAGTCATGTAGCAGAGTCCATAAACTGTTGTAATTGGGTCCTAATGTCTGAGAGTTCTGCAGAGGTAAAATGCATATATGTGTTTGATTATGTCTTTAGCAATTAGCACAATGTTTAAATTTAATAGGTAGTCAGAAGCATTTCATTAAATTATGTTTCTGATCTTCAGAGTTTCATTATAATAGGTCATTCACCCAAATAGGTATGGTTTCTCTAGAGGGAAGAAATCACTGTTTGTGCACATTTTTGTTTTCTTTTTTAATTTTTATTTATTTATTCATTTATTTATAAAAAATTTCCACTTCCTCCCCTCCTACCAATACCCTCCCATTCCCCCTACTCCCTCTCCTCCTCCCTCTCCAGTTCTAAGAGCAGTCAGGGCTTCCTGCCCCATGAGAAGTCCAAGTTCCTCCCCTTCTCCCAATACCCTCCCACTTCCCCCACTCCTTTCCCTCCTCCCTCTCCAGTCCCAAGAGCAGTCAGGACCTCCTGCCCCGCGGGACAGTAGATCACACAGTTAGTACTAGAAGTGGATATGATGTAAGAATGTGCATTAACTACTTTGTGAATTGCTATGACAAAATACCTAACAAATGCAACTTAAGAAACTTAGGAGAGGTTTCATTGTCTGAGATTTCTGTCCTGCCCGGTCCCTGCAATAACAATTTTCCTTTGTTAAATCCCAAAGGAATCCCACAGAGTTCTACATTAACTATAAACTGATTGGCCCATTAGCTCAGGCTTCTTATTAACTCTTATAACTTATATTAGCCAATTATTTTTGTATATGTTAGCCACATGGGTTGGTATCTTTTTCAGCGAGGCAGTTACATCTTGCTTGTTCTGATTCTGGGCAGTGACTGCAGAGGAAGGGGCTTCTTCCTTCCTAGAATTCTCTTGTTCTCATTGACCCACCTCTTCTTCCTGTCTGGTTGTCCTCCCTATACTTCCTGCCTGGCTCCTGGCCAATCAGTGTTTATTTAAAATATAATTAACAGAATACACCATGGGACCAGAAAAGAAACACATCAGGCACATTATATTTAAAACATTAAACCTATAGGAAAAAGAAAGGATTAAACTAGCAAGAGAAAAAAATCACAAATCACACATAAAGGAAAATCTATACACATAATAGCTGATTTCTCAATGGAAACTTTAAAATCCAAAAGAGTGTGGAGTAATGCCCATCAAGTTATGAAAGACCAAGGATACCAGCTCATACTACTATAACGAGAAAAACTGTCATAATTCAAAGAGAAAGAAAAACTTTCCATGATATAAATAAGCTACAAGAATTTGTATGCTCCAAGAAAGGCACCTGAGAGAGCATTAAAAGCAAGTCTTCAGACTGAGTAGAGGACTAGCCATAGCCAAGATATTATAGAAAAAAAAAACAAATGAAGCTATAATTACTGAAACACATAACAGAGCTAAGAACACAAACAACAAAAAAAAATCATCACATACCTTTTAACAATAATTTTAAATATTAATGGCCTCAACTCCCTTAATGAAAATATTCATCTTATCTGAATTAAGAAACAAAACTCTATGGTTATTGTCTAAAAGAAACCTACCTTGCCTTCAAAGACAGGGTCTACTTTAAAGCAAAAAGATGGAAAATTTACTCCAAAACAGTGAAACGAGAAAGAAAGTAGATGTAATTATCCTAGTATCTGACAAAATAGATTTGAAGCTAAAACAGATTAAAAGAGAGAAGGACATTTGATGACCATCTGCAAGGGAGAAGAAAAAATGGGCACACACCTGATTCAGTATTTGAGGACTCTTTGATCCTGTACCCACCCGCCCAAAACAGCTTTAGGCAGTCCCTGAAACTGACCAGATTCACTAGGTTCCTCTCTCCTAATAGTAATCAATATAGAGTGTTGAGAGTCATTTGCAGATAAGCCAAGCCACAAAGAAGACAATGACTGAGAAGCCAAAGACAATGGCACTGTGTTTTGATTCTACTGCATGTACTGGCTTTGTGGGAGTCTAGTCTGTTTGGATTTTCACCTTCCTAGACCTGGATGGAGCGGGGGGACCTTGGACTTCCCACAGGGCAAGGAACCCTGACTGCTCTTTGGAGAGGGAGGGGTAGAGGGGTAGAGAAATGGGAGGAGGTGGAAATTTATATATATATATATATATATATATATATATTTTTTTTTAAAAAAAATTTTTAAAAAAGAAGACAATGAGGCAAGACCAGTTGCCTGGAAGAAGAAAAAACAAAGCTACCTGAAAAAGGTTTAGATGAACTGAGTCATTTGGGAAGGATATTCTAACATATGCTGTCTGTAGGTTAGGAAACATGCTCCAGGTACCCACCTTTTGTAAGCTTTTACCAATGCCAAGGTGGGCTTTGGTGTTGCAATTTTCTCTGAGTCAATTCTGCTTCTGTAACCTCTCACCGATATTACCATAATTATCATAGGTTCACCACGTTGGACTTTGGTGGTATCCATACTTTGGTCTGTTGTATGTTTCTTATCTGGAGTGGATAGACTTGTGTGTTGTGGTTTTGTGTCTCTCTAGCAAAAATCTGTCATACAATAGCCCCAGTAACCATCAACTACCAATAGTTTCTCTAACAGGAATGGGACCTTCAGAGACTCTACTGACCTTATGCTGGATTTTTTAACTCTCTTGAGAAATTTTGTGCTGGTAACCACAACTGCTGTAAGTCTACTTGTATAATAACAGTATAGATATTGAAGCCAGTCTTTTGACATATTCCTCTCAACATCTGGCTCTTCTATGTTTTTAGCTCCTTCTTTCATGATGAGATCTGCTGGGCAGGAGTTGCCTTAGCTCTCCTATCTATGGTCAAGCATTCACGGCTCTTACTTTCAGTATTTTGAACAGTCATTACATTAACTACTACCCTCTGTAATAAGAAGCTTCTCTGACCAAGGTTGAGAACAGCACAAATTTGTGGTTTTAAGTATAAATATTTAGAAGGGTTTTTGACAACTAAACCATTTAGAAAAACAACATCAATACTTTCTCCCCAAAGGTCTATGGCTTCCCTAGTCATGGACTTGGATCATGTTTATAATATTTAGAATGAATTCCCTTCTCAGTAACAGGCTTCAGATCCAATCAAGAGAGAGTTGGTTTCCCCTATAAAATAACATTGCCAGTATCACAGAAATTGGCACATTTTTCATGGTTGGTCAGATGATAATATGCAGAGTCGATTGCTGGGTAAAATCACTTAAGCATTTTGCTTCCCTAGCAACCTGAGAATATTTTATCACTATAAAAGATAACCGAGAGAGAGAGAGAGAGAGAGAGAGAGAGAGAACATTTCCTGTCAGTTCAAGGTTAATTTCCTATGTCTTTCACCCATAGTTTGCAGTGTCCTCAAAAACATGTTCTTCCCATCCAGTTATGATGGGAAACTAAAAGAAATGGCTTTACCCTGTCTAGATTTGTGTATTTGGGGGCCTCCCCAACCAAGTATTTTTAGGAGGGTAACCAATGCTTGGCACTGTGATTTTCATTTAGTAACTTATGTCTTTTGGGAGCAGTACTGTCCATCTAAATGGAATATCTCTATTCAAACTCCTTTTTACAAGCTTTAAGTAGTTTACAAACTAGTATGATTTCATATGGCTTCTTCCTACTTCCTTAGGACTAGCCCAAGCCCTCCCCTTCATTTCCCCTACCCTGTATCATCATTCCCACTGAAAACTTTGGCTCCCAGTAATCCTGCACCATGTGGTTTTTCATGCCACTCATATTCTACTGCCCCTATTCATTATATTTTTACTTGCTACAAAAGCATAGGTTCCCACGTGGCTTGCTCATACATGTAGCAGGAGGAGCAGGCTGCTTGTTGTCCAGGTCTCCTAGCTAGCTAAACCCCTGAAATAACCACACAGAAACTGTATTAATTAAATTACTGCCTGGCCCATTAGTTTTAGCCTCTTATTGGCTAACCCTTACATCTTGATTCAGCCCATTTCTACCAATCTGTGAAACACCACGAGGTTGTGGCTTAGCAAGAAAGATTCTAACCAGTGTCAGTCTCAGGCAGGAACATCATGGCGTCTGCCACACTGCCCTTCTTCCCATCATTCAGTTCAGTCTACTTCACCTACCTAAGTTCTGCCCTATCAAAAGGCCAAAACAGTTTCTTTATTAAATCAATGAACGCAACACATGGACAGAAGGAGCTCCTACACCACATACACACTTTGCTTTAGTCAGCACACATCCCCTGCCCTTCTCATTGACCATTTCCCTAATGCCACTCCCAGCATCAACCTTTCTATTCCTAATATTTCCTTCTCTGCTTCCATTTCTCCTCTAATCTTCAGTCTGCTCTCTCTCAATACATGTTATCGTACACTGGCCCTTTAATAGTTTTCTTAATTTCACATGTGTTTCAAGTTCAAAATACCAAATGCCTTCCTTCACAAGCACCAGTTAAAAAAAAACAATAAAAAGTATATGATGGCTATAAAACCAATTCTGAGGGAAAAGAATACTGTATTATCTTGCCTAATTCCAAGCTGTATTACAGAGCAATGGTTATAAAAACAGCATGAAACTAGCACAAAATATATACACATAGGCCAACGGAGACCAACAGAGGACCCATATATAAATCCACACAATTATACCTAATTGATGATTGACAAAGAAGTAAAAAAAATATACACCAGAAGACAGACAGTGATGGGGAGGAAGAATCTTCCTCAGTAACACCAGATACATTTAAATTGTTCAATAGCTGCATGTGGCGCTTTTCTACTTAGATGGAAAATCGTAGCTTCACAGAACATTTTTTGACTGTGGGATGTTCTACTGGATTCAGCTCTATTTTATCACATGCTTCTCAGGCACCCCTGCTTTTCCTCCTGAGTATGCACCTCTCTTGCACAAGCTGTGATAATCATTTGTCTACATTAGCAACTTCCTATAATAACAGACCATGCTCATTTATTTGTGGCTGCTGTGTGTTCTTTTTTCTTTTTTCTTTGCTGTACTTTGTCATTGCTATAGGGCAGGGAAATTTATAGAGATTCCATTCAATGTTCATAAAATGGATTGCTGGCTTCTTCTTTTCAAACAATATATATTGCTTAAGGCAGATCAGTTCATCTATCCAAGACCCCACTTGCATATTAACATATAAAAAGAATAGAGCCTCTGAAAACTCCAAAATTTCTTTCATTGATATATTTTGGAATTTTACTGCTCTAGTCTGTTCTTCACCCCTTTCCTTCCTGTGGGTCTGCTTCCCTTCCCCTATTTTCTGTCCACTATATGAAACACATTGTCAAATGACATTATTGATTAAAATCATTGCAAATAAAGATGTTAAGAACAGTAGGGGAGGACGTCAGTTTTGAAGCTGAGAGAGCCTTCCATATTTTAGTGATTATTTCATCGCTCTCTTCAGAGCAATTTAAGGAATACACATGTCTTTAAATTCCAGCTATTCCTACAACTGTGCAAAACATGGTCTTCCTTCAATAATATTAATAAGAGTCCCACAAATTTACACTATGAGCTTCCCTCAGAGAAAGTCAGATGAAGTAAATGTAAATACATATTTTTATCTTTGCATGGGAAAGGAAGCTTTGGACTGAAAATAGCCAAAAGACCATCCCTATTTTTTTTTCCTTTGCAGTTATATTGACTTGATTATATCATTTAGACTCTACTGACTCAGAGTCATTTATTTTATTTAACCTAGAGGTGTCCCTTGACTGCAATGGAAACCAAGAGAGGAGATGTTTGAACTTGGTTCTAAAGCTACCCTCAGAGAGGTCTTGGATCAAAGCTGGCTCAAAATAGGTGTCCATGGTTATTATGAGGGTAATTCCAGGAAGAGTGAGGAGACATTTTGAGCATCATTCTATCTTCTGTATCTTTTATGATTCACTATGTGCATGTGCTGTTCTTTGCTTCACCCTGAACTCACAGCCTTACAGGTAAACACACTGCAGCATGGACCTCAGACTCACACTAAAGATGATGATCCCTGCATTTCCACAGAAACGTCATTTATTTCCACAGATCAACCAACCTGATCTTAGTTGGAGCATCTTCCTTTTTACCAGAACATGACCTCACATAGAAGTAGGTGGGCATCAGCCTTTTCCACTTTCATTGCCTCTTTACCAGAAGATATCTATTTTGTGGATCTTTCTTCAAGGTCTGAAAATGGATATTTACCAGTTTGAAAAGCATATTGATAAACTTGTGGTTTTTAAAATGACTCGCGTAGTTGTACTTTTTTGGTTTGATTTGTTTGGTTTGTTTGTTTGTTTGGTTGGTTTTGTTTTGTTTTTGGAGACCAGGTTTCTCTGTGTAGCTATGGAGCCTGTCCTGGAATTGGCTCTGTAGACCAGGCTCGTCTTGAACTCACAGAGATCCACCTGCCTCTGCTTCCTGAGTTCTGGGATTAAAGACATGCATCACCACTGCCAGGTAGTATTATATTTTTAGTAATGCAGTTATTTCTGCTTAGGATTACCTTGCTTTTCCCACTTGGGTTCTCCATTCCTCAGACAAAAGTAAATTACTCTCCCCCAAAATTCAGCATTAACAGTAGTACTAGAAACTGGAACCCATGCCAGTTTTCAAGTGTTACTAAAAACCGTGTGTTATATGGGCTCTTACTCTCCTTACCTTCCCCTGACCTTGAGAGAACTGCCTTCTCCTTCTCTCTTGTCCCATGTTACACCCAGAATGATTCTGATCACAACTGCACTGAAACCTTGAGTTTGGGAGACATGGATGTTTGTGCATCCTGGGATCTAGTATAAAGCCTCATAAGAAGCTCTTCTTAAAAAGGAAGCCAGAATGGGGACACAGCTGTGTGGAATAATGTAGGCCTATCATTCAGTAGGCTCTGGGTTGAAACCCTAGCACAAAGAAAGAAAAGGAAAAAACAAGAACCAAAAAAAAATGTTAACATGTTCTTGAAGTACAAAGTTATTAACTCAAATTCTCTGAGTTTGTGTGTTGTACTGGATGACATCAGATCAATGTGACACAAACTAGAGTCATCTTGGAAAAAGGACTCTCAACTGATAAAATTCTTCCACCAGATATGTTTTGTGGACTAGCATATGCTACATAATATTGATTAGTGATATAGGAGGACCCCAGTATAATGTGAGTCATGCCACACCAGAGGTAATGGTCCTGGGAGCTAAAAGAAAGCAGTCTAAGGAAGCCATGAGGAGAAATCCAGACAGCACCACCACTCCTTGGACTCCATTGCAGTTACTGTCTCCTGGTTTCTGACCTGACTTCCTTTGTGATAGACCCTGCTAAGGAATTATAAGCTGAAATAAACACTTTCCTCCCCATGTTGTTTGAGTCATGGTGTTTGATCACATCAATAAAAATCTTAAAGCATACATGTTTAAAACAGCCAAAAGATATCCAGGGTATGTGCTTCCAGATTATTTTCAAGTAAGCCAGAGTTCTGAAATACGGTTTCTAGATTTATACACTTTTTACAATAAAGTTTAAATGAATATTCCATTTGGTAGAATCTGCTCATCTCAACCTAGAGATATTGAATATATATTCATTCGAGACACCATGTTTCCTTCTGGAATAAACAGAAAACACAGGTGTTACCAGAGTCCTCTGGGAAGCACATGATAAAGTTTAGGCAGACACACACAGCTGCAAATATAGTATGGTATTCACAGAAGATATCTTTATATATAGCATAAAGAGTTTGCATAAAAGAAGATGTTTAAACTATTTTGAGATTGTATGTATAGATGTGTGTTTTAAGTTGTAGTGTAAAAGATGGCTGAATTCCATGAAAAATACAATGGCATGTGACAGGAAGGCAGAAGGACAGTTCATGCCACATGGCAGTAGAGCAGTCATGTATATACAGAAGCACATTTGACTGGAGAGGTTCCAGATCATGTTACACAAGTTAGAAAAGTGCCCGAGGATGAAAGGGGCAAGAAGAGATACATCAGAAAGAGAACTGCTACCAGAGACACACATATATCTGGCACTTTCCCTAATTATCTCTCATAAGGGAGAGTAGACATGAAAAATGATTTTTTTCTTTTTTACAAAATGAAGCCCACTCACTAATCCACTCAATTTTGCACTCGGTTACCTAGAATACCCATTGTCTTAGTTAGGGTTTCTATGGCTGTGAAGAGTCACTAAGACAGTGCAACTCTTATAAAGGAAAACATTTAACTGGGGATGGCTTACAGTTCAGAGGTTGAGGTCATTATCATAATGGTAGGTTGCATGGCATCATACAGGCAGATATGGAACTGGAGAGGAGCTGAGAGTTCTACTTCTGGATCTGTAGGCAACAGAAAGGGAGAGGCCCATATACATAACACATAGTTAATCCCGTATGGGTCTGCCAAATTCTCTAGTAGAAATTGATTGTTGATTAGAAGTGTGCTGAAGGCATCGGAATTTTACAAGAAACATCATGTCAATAGCAAAGTTTTAAAGAAAGAGTTTTCTATTACATGGCAACAAGCTAAGGATATTATAAAGAGATATCCTACTTGCTCTTTTTATAACAAAACACCATTACCAGCAGGGAGTAACCCAAAGGGTACTCAAGGAATCATATCTGGCAGATGGATGTGTTCCACTTTACAGAATTTGGAAAATTAATATATGTACATCACACCATTGACACTTATTCAAGTTTTCAGTGGTCAACCACCTTGAGCTCAGAAAAGGCTGATTAAATAATCATACATTTATTAGAAATTATGTCCACCATGGGTATACTTGTACAAATAAAGAGAGACAATGGTTCAGCATATATTTCTAAGAAAATGAAATAGTTTTTTGCTTATTATAATATATAGCATATTACAAGTATACCAAATACTCCTACAGGTTAGGCAGTTAAAGAAAGATCAAATGGAACTTTAAGCAAACATAAAGGGATGGAAAATACCCCCAGAAATAAATTGCATAATGCTTTATTAGCCTTAAATTTTCTTAATGCTAATGAGAAAAGAATAACAGCAGCAGAGAGACAATGGGGAATAGAAAAAACCTGAGTTAAATGAGCCAGTATATGTCAAGAATGTACTTACCACACAATGGAAACCAGAAGATGTGCTACATTGGGGAAAGAATTTTATTTCCACAGGAGAATAAAAGCTATGGATACCATCAAACTGATAAAGATTTGGATTGAAAAGGAGAAACCTCTTGAGGAAAAGAAATGATAGCTCATCCACAGAGGTATCAATCATACAGGTGGTAAGAAAACCTCATAAGGGTTGTGGCAGGGCTCTGTTCTTGTCTTTTCAGGAAAATATTCTTCTTCAAAGGGTAAAGAGACCTTGGACATCTAGATGCCTAAAGATAAAAAGATAGCTATCCAGAAAGAATCAATAAGCAAAGAGAAATCTGCCTTATAATACTGTATTATCTGCATGGCAAAATTTGATTATTTGGACACATATATATCTCTACTTAAAAATAAGAGCTGGCTTTGGAGTTGGCTATCATTCTCTAAATCTAAGCATGTTGTTAAAAGAAAAATTAGAATTTCTGTCTTGTGTCAGGAGACATCTGGCACGAGATAGAAGATAGAGTTTAAGGAAATATTTTCCATTTCTCCATGCCAATTTTATTTATATCATATCTTTCATTAAATATATTTCTATATGAATAATGCTTAAGTTTTCCACAATGAACAGTAGATCTTCCTGCAATAATCTCTGAAGCTTCCAGGAAGAAGATGGGGCCCCACAAAATGACCTCACCTAGTTGATATGATATCATGATGCTGATATCACTACTATGAGACCTGTTTTGGGGTACCAGTTGTAAAAATGGTGCACCTTCCTTTCTTCCAAATAAGAACTTCAAATCAATCAAACAAAAAGAGTCTAGTAATTACTCAGAGACCATTTGTAGTTATACAAATCAGCCATCTTGAATCTTCACCATCATTTTACTTTTACAGGATTTCATTGAAAAACATCTTCTCCACAAAAGCAGGAAGCAATTCTAGAAAGCAACGCCCCTCTCCCAACAAAGTTTGTCTTTATTGTTAGAGATACCATTTAAGGGTTGATTATTATTCACATAGGGTTGGGGATTGGAGTGGAAATTATGTAGGCCTAGAGATCTCAAAAAAATGGGAAGATTCAATGGGATAATAGGTAATTTAGTGTGAACTTATTCACACTAATAATAATAGTGAGTAATAGAGTGAATACTTGTGAGTTATTATTTATGGATAAAAATGGTATGAGAGGTCCTTTTGTCTATGTCTTGCTTTTATTGGTTAATGAATAAAGAACTGCTTTGAGCCTGTGACAGAGAAGAACAGAACTAAGTGGGGAAAGCTAGGCTGTATGCTGGGAGAAAGAAGGGCAGAGTCAGGGAGAAGCCATGGAACCACTAGAGACAGATGCTGAGAACTTTACTTGGAAAGCCACAGCCACGTGGTGATACACAGATTACTAGAAATTGGTTAAACTAATACATACAAGTTAGCCAATAAGAAACTAGAGCTAAAGAGCCAAACAGTGATTTAATTAATATAGTTTCTGTGTGATCATTTCGGGGCTAAGTGGCTGGGACAAACTAGTGGCCTTCATTCAACAGATAATTTACACTGGTATAGTTTCTTGTATATTGATACAGGTTCAAATCATATTTATCATTTCTGTTTACAATATTTGTACACCTATGCAAAGTTATTTTGTCATATTCTATGCATGTATATTTCTATCTTTGTTTAAGACATTTTATATATTGATACAATTTTAGGATATATTTATCATATTGCCTTATATATTTCTACCTCTGATTAAGATATTTATATATTGTTTATATTTTGATGTCATTGTCCTCTTTTATTGCGCAGTTTCTTAAAGGGTGTTTAATATTCTGATATGCAGTCTTAATCTTTAAGTTATAAAGGTATTAATTATAATAGGTCAATTGTTATTCGTGTTTGTTATGCTTTTAGTCAGACTAATTAGGTTCTTTAGATAGAGATTGTGTTCTGCATAGATAGGCAGCCTTCAACCACTTCAAAGATCTGTGGAACATGGTATTTAAATAACTTAGGGTTCTGTTGATATGAGACACGATTGCTCCTGGCAGTGCCATTCTATTCTCAAGAGAGCATTGTGCATCAAAGACACTCTACTTGAAGTTTGTCTTCTTCTTGGCACAACTGGCCTTTGGGCAAGAAAGTGTCCATGCCTCAACCACTGACAAAGTGCACAATGTCTGGACCAAACAAGCAGGACACAAGAAAAAAGACTGTTAAATCTTGCCAAGACAGGGTAAAACAGTTTTGAAAATTCCCTACCTCTGAAAGTGGTCTGTCAGTTACTCTAGGCCTTAGCCAAAGTTGATTGCTTCAACATTGCAAGTGAGACTTTGGGTGATTGTTCAGGCAGCCAGTTGTCTCTGTCATCTACTGTACAGTTTAGAAGTTGTTTGATTGTACTTCCTGCCTACGCAAGCCATATTATCTCCCTTCTCAGGCCTTTGATGGGGTTAAAGACTAGATAGTCATAGTTACCATCCTCTTATGATCTATCCATTTTCAATACAAGACTTACACTTCTTAGGATAGAATGTTTATTAAAACATTTAGCATATGTTCTTTGCCTAACATTGTATATGCTGGTTGTAATTCTAATCTTATATTTGATATCTATTCTTAGTGTATATAGTTTTGTATTGGGTTTGGAACTCTCTTATTTAAACAAAAGGGGAGGTGTTGTGGGAGCTCCTTCTGCTCCTACAGCCAAAAATCTTTAAGATACCAGCCCACTTGGGCATTGTCTCATATACTTTAAATGCAGCTGTAAAGCCTGTGTTTGCTCCCTGCTCTCACTGCCATCTGCCAGACTCTGTTCCTGTTCCCCATTCATGCAGAGGACTGTGATCTAGGACAGTGATCTGTAAGTTTCCCCTAAATAAATGACCCTTTATTTACGTAATTCTGAAATAGTGTGGGATTATTTTGTATCTTCTACCATCAATATTTAGGTTTAAATATATTTTAAACATAATTTTATATTTTACTGATAAAAATAAAGATTAGAAAAATTAAGTAACTTACCTATGGTTATATAACAAATAAGAAGCAAGAATTATGACTTGCATTAAAGTAGGCTGATTCAGTTTATATGCAAAATTAGCCCTACATCAATGATTTGCTTTCAATGTTCTTAAGGTAAACCATGTTTGAACACATTAACTAAGAAATTGCACATATATGTAAATCATTGGTTTAAAAATTTATCACATTTTATTTTATAATTTTTTATTGATATTAGTCTGTCATACCTAATCTACAAGTTAAACTTTATCAGAGGTATTCACACATAGAAAAAAATCATGGTTTATATAGAATTTGTCTTATCCCTCTTATTCCATATATAAAGTGATAAATTGTAGATTACATTAACCAGAAATGGAGAATGTGAATTGATCTGCTACTTTCTGAATGTGTGGTGCCAAGTAGACAGTCAGTAGTCTATCCAAGTCAACAACCTAGTTTTGTCTATTTCCTGCCCAGGGCAAACATTCACAAGGTACTTTTATAAAACTGCAGTGTCTGCTTATCCAGCAAAGAAATCTCCTATTTGAAGACACAACAGACATGATAAAATATTGGAAATTCCCTTATACACTGATCTTGCAGGGTTCAAAATTCTAGGTATATTTAATCAGAAATCAGTGTGACATACAGCCTTCTTCATCTGCTTCTGGTCTGCTGTAGATTCTGGCTTCTGTCTCCATGATAGAAGGGAATGTTTATCCCTAGTCAATCACCATGGCAACCACTTCTCCCCTGGTATACCTGCCTTTTCCTAGAGGAATTGCTAAAGGAATAAAAAATACATCTGAAAATTAATTAAAAGTTTCTGTCGGATAACTTCTCCAGAGTATAAGAGGTAGGAAAAGAGCTAGAAGGTTCTGTAATATTATGGTGGTAATCACAGCATTGTGAATGGCTTTATTAATAAGATATAACTTCATACACATAGTGGAGTGGAGTACAATTTCCTGTCTGGGATGTGGGAATATATGCATTTCTTTTTTTTTTAACTCAAGGATGATTACAAGAAGGAGATTACAGAGGTTTCATAATTTTTTACATACCATTATTATTTCTGGATGAATGCATTTGAACAGTCAAAGCATTTAAACTTAATCACCACTGAATCAACTAAATTCATCCATTTCTTGTCATTGTTGGTCAATAAGAAACAGTCCCAATGAGGGATTAAGCAGAAGAGTTCACATTTAAAGGCAGACATGGTGACATACATCATTAGTTCCAGCACTTCGAAGACTGAAAAAGGAAGACAGAAAATTCAAGACCAACTGTGATTGATTAGTGATATCCAGTTTCAAAAAGAATCTAGGGCTGGAAATGTAGTCCAGTAGAGTATTTGTCTAGCATGTTCAACTAGACATTAATTTTCAACTTCACAGCTAAAAAATGCTATAGATAGCTAAAGTAATCATCAACTCCAGGTTGGTGTGACTCTAATATTGACAGAGGTTTCTGTTCTACCATGATCACAGAAGAGAAAATTATAACTGATTTCCAAAACTCCTTGAACATATCAATAAAATATGGATCACATTTTCCTATTTTGTCGATCATCGGTCCCAATACTTTGAAGAAAATTGTTCCTGTTGTGGGGAATAAAAGCGTAAACAGAATCAACTTTGCACTTAAAAATATTTAAGTTTTTAAAAAGTTTACTGAAAAATTAAGTAATTTCTAAAGCATGAAAAGATTTATTGAGAAAGGTGGCAATCTTATCTTATCATGACTTATTCTGTACACCTCATTATGTTTCCATACATTGACAATACAGTATGTGTGTATTTATTTTGGTGCCTTAATATATTTTGATGTGGTACAATGCAAAATAATGGAAAGGGGTTAATTTAAAATATAAGAGCTAGCTAGCAATACACTTAAACAGTTGTCCAAGCAGTGCTTTAATGAATATAGTTTCTATGCAATTATTTTGGGTCTGGGCTGTCGGGAATGAATGCCTACATGGACATTTACATATATATTTTCCCCTATCTACCACTTAATGGCTCTTTTCTCTCTCTACAAATTATTTCCCTTTACACTTTCATGTCACATTCATATCTGCACCATTTTTTATGCAATAAGAAACCAGGGTAGATGTATCTCTGAGAACTGAACCTGGAATAGGACTATACAAGATATACATCTCACTACTCCATCAGGTTCCACCACCTAAAGAAAGAAATAGCCAGAGTCTCAGATAGGTGGTAAGATTATGATAATCAGGTTTCTGTAACCTTTGCACCTACAGGACAGTTTGGCTTATACAAGGCAACCTTGATAACTTTTGTATAAAGCTTTGGGTACCAGTTCTTCTATTTAGAGTTTTAGACATGTGATCTTGCTTCTTTGCCTCTACACCCCTACTCTATCTGCTGCATCCAGATTTCTCTCTGGCATGAAACGTATTCTACCTAGTGTTTTCAATACACCTACATATACCCAGGGTTGATACAGGTCCCACTTTTTCAGAATGACACCAACCAATCATTAAACTATAGATTCAGTGTTATTCCATTCACTTTCAAAAGCATAGATTTAGAAAATGATCTTGTTTCCTTGTATATACCCTACCTCTATAGTCTGTTCTTGAACTCTCATTGGAAACAAAGAGACAACTCAGCCTAAGAAACAAATGAATTTTGAAGTAAATTATAAACAAGAGTAGACTTCTTGATTAGAGATCTTCAGAAACTAACTAGATACAATCAGTATTATTAAAATATTACCTTTATAGACCAGCATAGTACTAGGTAAGGATAGAATAGGTGATCTCTTAAGGCAACTTCCTGATAGATAGTTCTAAGTGATTGTGAAGAATGGATAAAAATGGAAGACTAGACCAAAGCCTGTGACAGGTGGTGTGTTAACAGATGGCAGATAATGCTCTATGGTTCTTATGTACCCACTGTTTAGATCAAAGTGAGTGATTTTAAAGCCAAAGGCAGAGAACAGATGAACATGATAGAGAAATTAGGGCTACAATCTGTGAGAATTGGGAAACAAGCTATTTATTCTTTATATTCACTCATGTGTCCAAATAGAGACAAGTTACACTCCAACCTACTGTAAAACATTGCTGCTACAAGTACAAGGACCTACAAGGTAATTTGCACGATGGTATGGATAGCAAACTACTCTAAAAATAGTAGCACAGTTGACTATGTAACTGTTTTCTAGGGAAGCATAAAGGAAATACTAAAATAAACAGAGGAAAACTGTTACTTATAGTACCTTGATATTAGCAATATCTGTGATGGGTTTTCTTTTTAGGGTCTTACAAACATGCTAAAAACATAGGCTATTACACTGAGTCATACCTGTAAACTCAATGGAAGTGAATCCTACTTTATTCCAACTAACAAACAAGTTATTACTTAAAGCAACACAAGAGTTGCAGGAGATAGTTTTGAATCCATGGAATCTGTCCTCAGAATCCATATGCCAATATCTGATAATGCTTCTCCACTCTGTAATGTAAGATGTCAATACCTTTTTTAAATCAACTTTTCAGGTGGCATAACACCAAAAGACAGGGAAAATGACAGAAACAATAGTAAAACACATGGACAGGCTTAGGCTTAGGCTTAGGTTTGAGGTATCACCAAAAGAAGACATAGATTTGGATCTACTCCCATAACTGATCTTTCCTGAATTCTAGAAACTTGTGTTGTACTAGACACCATTGAAATCAGATGCGATCAATAAGTTATTTTTATCTTCATCTAGTTTCTATGCAGGAAAATCCATGCTTTGAGATTGAGATATCACAAGGAGCAGATAGCAACAGAGAACAAGGACAATGGAGACAGCCAGACTTTGTTGAGTACTTATGGCAACCACCAAGCATACGACCTCATCCATACTACTAAATTTTAGAAGCATAAACATCATTTCTGTATCATCTCTGTTTCTTCGAATAAAGCAGCCAGTACCAGTGTGACACACACAAAGGATAAAACTCAGTTCAGGATGTTTAAAAAAATAGTTCAACCAAAAATAGTAACCAGTCTTACAGTGAGTGGAGGTGATTAATGCTGGGACTGATTTCACATCTTGGTATTGTGGATAATTCTGGAATCCACAAAGCAATGCAGCTATCCTTTCAACGCACTAATTTCATATTCTTTGATTGTATACCCGTGGTAGGATCATGGAATCATGGTTATCTCTAATTATAATTTTATGAAGAATTTCACTGCTGGATTTTAAATGACTATATTAATTTACATTCCCACGAACAATGTGCAAGGGTTGCTTTTTGTGAGTGTCTTCAACAACCCTTGCCATTCTTTCATCTTTTTTTAAGACTCTATTTTAAGGGAGATGAGGTGTTACTATGCTTTAATTTTAATTTACACTTCCCTGATAATTAGTGTTGTTAAGCATTTTTTTTAACATGCACATTGGTCATTCTCGTGTCTTCTAAAGAACATTCAGTCAAGTGTTTTGCCTGGTTTTGAATATTGCTTTTAATTCCCTCTCCATGGCAATGAGTTCCTTGCATATGTGATTATTAGTCCACTATTTGATGTCCTTTTCACACATTTTCCCACTTTGCTCGGGTACTTACTTTACTGAGCAGAAAGAAGCCCTTTTAGTTAATATGATTCATGTGCCTGTTGCATCTTCTGCTGCCTGTTGTGGACTAAAACTCCTCCTAAACCAAGGCCCTGCAACTTTGTTCCTATGTTTTATATTTGTACAATTTCAGATCTTACATGTATGTTGCTAATACATTTTGAGATGATTTCTACATGCTTTGTAAGAGCCTAATTTCATCAATAGGTGTGAGCAAGAAACATGTGTGGATACATGTACATGGAAATAACAATCAACATTAAAACTTAATGTAATAGTGTTACCTGCAACAACATGGATGGTTGAACATTCATTTTAAGTAAAAAACAAGGTAAGAAAGGACAAATGTCATGCCATCCTACTTATGCTTTTAATCTAAATTATGTTGAATACATGAAGAAGAAATTAGGATGATAGCTTCCAGGAACTGAGGGGTAGAGGATAGAGGAGAAAAATCATCAAGTCTATAAAATTTCAGTATACAAAAGGAACAAGTTTCAGAGATCTGTTATACAACATGATTCTTGTAGTTACTGTGTTGTATACACTTCAAAATTTTTCTGAATAGATATTGTGTGTTCTTACCATGAAATTAATGTAAATATAATTGAGTACTAAATATATCAATTATCTTGATTTTGGTATTTCTCAATTCATAATTATTTCAAAATACCATTTAGTATGTCATAAATATATGCAATTTTTATTTCTCAAAAATGCTAAAAAGACTAAATATTAGCTATGTTATGTCTAGGACTGGACTTACTGACTTTGGAAATAGATAATTTTCACTCATTAATTTTAGGACATTTCCACCATATAGAATTTCATGTAAGATATCTCTTAATTTAAACCCAAACCTCAGTTTTTCATACTCAGACTAATTAGTTGATTGACACACAAAATGGGATAAAAAGGATATCTAAAAAAAAAAATCCTGTGGCTTGATATCACAGCCATGTTTATTAGATTCTGCATAGTAGCGATAATGAACAGTGCTCATGGAGTTGCTATCATTTGTAGATCTTAATTAATTAATAAATAATTAATATATAACTAATAAATTCAGATATCTAAGGTATATGTTAATCTAAGGTACATAAATTTAACCAGAAATAATAGATTGTTAGTCATCTATTAGTTATCTAAGAAGATAACAACACATCTAAAAGTAGACAGTTTTCCTAGGAAATGCTCAACCACTCATTCTCAGCATAACCCAGATAAGGGCCTGGAGGCTTCTTTACCCACTTAGCCTCCCCATTTAACACACTGAAAATTCTTAAAGAATAGTTTCCATTATCAAGGAAGTCCCCCTCTCTTTGCTGACCTCTTGCTCTTTATATCCTCTTTATTAATTCTTACTGGCTCACTCTCATCAATACCAGATCTATTTTTTTCCTCATTTCCTTTCCACTTTACCACTCTTCACGGAAGTTCAATAGGATATATTTATGAAACAGTAGAATGAGCAATGACTTAAGGGAAGGAAGTTATAGTCAAATCCTGACTGTGCCTATTACATCTGTGTGTCTTGAAGAAATCTCTAACCTCTCCAGACCTCACACGTAAGATAAAACAGTACTATAACAGCTACGGAATGATTCATTGTGATTACATATTGCGATATTGATCCAGAATTAGCTAGACTGAGATATAACTTGTCTTATTACCATCAGTAATGCAGAGTTAGAAACAATAGTTTTAATTGTTGCCATAATTACAGTTTTAACATAATTCCTGAAGTACAGAGATCTCTACAGAACCTTGATCCCTTGAAACAATCAAGATTAGTGCACATAAAACTTAAAATGTGTGTTTTTCAATACAACACTACTAAAATAACAGGAAGAAGAATACTGGTCAATCCACACCTAATACCTTACCAGTTTCAGTCACTTTCTGAATAGTTCTCCCTCCTACAGACTAAAATGAAAGTAGAGTGAAAAGAAAGGCAGGATCCACTTTCAAGAAAACAACACAAGTCTGCTTCACAGACTCAGGCAGTAACTCGAGAAGAAAACATCACCTACTACCTGAAAGGGCAATAGACTGAAAATAAGGTATAGGGTGCTGTTCTCCAATAGGTGAGTCACAAACAGCTTCCCTGGAGGTAATATTCTTTAGGCAGAGGAGAAGACAAGGAGACATCAGTCGTCCTCTACACTCCACATCAACATCCAAGCCAGGGAGTATAGCTAAAACTAAGCTGCACAAGTACAGGGCAGCAAAGACCTTCAATTAGGGGCAATAGTGCTATGGATGGAAATAGGTAATCTAGACAGAGGAAGAACTCTGCAGCAGAAATCAGCTGTTGTGATGCTTTACCAGTGTCAGCTATTGATCTTGGCTATCTTCTCTTGGACTGCTCAATAGTTTGCCAATACACACTAAATCCACTGAACTAAGAGTTCTGCCATAAATTCTTTAATCAAAAGGTATGATTGAGATAAAAAGCCATTGAAGAGAGAGGTTTCTTAAATTCTAGAATACCCAAACATTGTAAGTTTAATAACTCCCCAGAAGACTGTCATTTTAATATTATTTTTTTCATGCTCTACATAAGATTTTGCTGCAACTGGTATTCCTCTTTTGTTGTTTTGGGGGCTATAATGGAATATAGTAGTTTCAACATGCAAAAAAAATCAATATACACAGTTAGAAATACCTTGGGATCCTCTCAGCTTGCAGTTCTGCCTGCTCTAAAAAGAAAGGAAAGAACAATGGAGGTAGGTTTTCAGGTCTTGGCATTTGGAATTCTATTTGACGACTTATAAGTCAATGCACAGGACACTCTGTCTTGTTCTGCAGTAGCACAAAATCCATGCTAACACTGCTGATTTGGTCCAACTGCTTCTCTCCCTTCCACTAGCCCTGCCATACATTAGATTTTTGGTCACATTTCTAGATGTGGTGACACTCTATGAAATAGGTGTGTGCCTTTTCATGTTAGAATCTTGGGAGGTGTGTGTCCTCCTAGTTTTTCCAGAAGCTTAAGTTTCCAAAATTAAGAATGGCTGGGAACTATGACCAGATTTAGAAGAAATTCTTAAAGCCTCTGTTTAGTCCCCATCCAGTCATAGGGAATTTTGCTCCTTTGAATGCATCCATCCTGTTTTCCGATCTCTCCAAACTGGACTATGTTCTCTGGATTGCCTCTCCAAATTGGACTATGTTTTCCAGTCAAAATCACCATTTATTCTAGATGTTGAAAGAAACTGCAAATTTAAAGGACTTAGTATCCAATTTAGTATGCTTTAGTTTAAGAAACATTTGCAAAGTCTCTTTCAGGGAACACACACACACACACACACACACACACAAATTACTAAGACTCTGACAACCTGGATATTTAGCATGTTCTTTTTTCACATCAAAACATGAGATTGGGGTGTATTTGTAACTCACATACAAAGAAAAACTATCACAATTCCTGTGCACATGACAGGTATTATAACACATTAAAGATGGTTAAGATCTGAATATAATAGATCAGCATGTGAGGCACAATCTTCTGCAAGGTTGTGGGTAGATTGGAGATGGACTTATTTGGCATTCTTTACAGTAGTTGCTAACATGACATCTTGAGTCAAAGTTGAAAATTGTTTAAAGAAATTAGCTTTGAAATAAAACAAACCTGAGTTTTCAATATGGATTCCTTCCTGTCATTTTAAGAATGTAATTCACTATCTAAAGCTGCAGTTTCTAAAACACGTAACTGATTGGCAGCTACTTTGCAACAGGCATACACAGGTTCTGAATGCTGAGGTAGAATTTAAACAAGATAGACAAAAATGATGATAATAATTATTTTAGTATGCTGTAAGAAATTAACAGATGACAGGTCTCGGTTTGATGCTTCTCATGAAAGCTTATGAGAAAGGAAGTAAAGTGGTAGGAACTGTGACTAAAGTATGCACATCTGCCTTGTGGGGCAGGGTTATAATAGCCTTGGAGTGCAGCTCCAAGGAGGTAGCTCAGAAACAGAGAGTCCAGCAAAAGAGAGCTGTACCACACAGTGGTTGCTGCTATGAGAATCGCTGAGGGGTAAGGACATGACAATTACAATCCCCAAATTTTCTGTGAATTTCAATTTACCTGTAATTGTGCTTATTATGGAGCCCTATAAACTGAGGCTGAATTTCATCCATTTCCCAGCAGCCCAGACCCAATTAATCACACCGAAACTATATGAATTACAACACTGTTTGGTTGATAGCTTAGGTGTATTGCTAGCTATCTCTTACATCTTAAATTAACCTATTTTTATTAATCTGTGTATTGGCACAAGGCTATGGCTTATATGTAAGTATCTAGCATATGTCTCTTTCTGTAGCTACATGGTTTCTCTTTGACTCCTCCACCTACTCTCTCTCTATATCTCTTCTAACCTGGCTGTACTCTGCTAAGTTATTAACTGAAACAGCTTTATTCTTTATCCACTATAAGCAACACATGTACAGAAGGACATCCTGTATTATCTCCCTTTTCCTTTCTAAATAAGATGGAAAATATTAACTTTATCATAGTAAAATTACATATACAAAATAGTTATCAAGCAAGAATTATATTTATAATATTTAATCCATTTACATTTGCTACGTTAAGGAAAATACTCTATCATCTAATCTATCTTTGTGAGTCTAAAGTTTATAACTAATTTTTATCATAACCAAGGAAAACTATAACTATCTGTTTTCAACTACTCAAGGATATAATATTACCTAAATAAACAGGAAGTGCATTTAAGCAACTTCCAAATTTCTAGAATTGACAGAGACATCTCACTGCTTGGAAAGTCACCTAAAGTTCTTCTGTAATAATGGGGCATCCATCTTCAGCCTACAGCACCATAGTGTCCGGCAGACTTTTCCATGAAGCAGGACATTTGAAGATCTGTTCAGCCTTGTAATCACAATGTTTCTTAGTTGCTTTCTTCTATGTCTTGCAGAATATCTGATAACTTCTTCTGTAAAGCAGGAACCCTGAAGGACCATCCCATCTTTTGAAAAGTTTAGCAGTCACTTTTCTGTAGGTACTGCATGTCCACTACATATAACATACCATCAAGCAGTCTAGGGAAGAGCAATTTCTTGCCCAATTGGCTAGCAAACTCCATAAGAAATATCTTTGATGACCATCATCCTCTTGAAGTAATTGGTGCTGCCAAAAGCAAACTTTTCTCACTGTCAGAATAATCTAAATTCTTAAAACCTTTTAAATGTCATATTCTGTAGGCATATCCTTTGAAATGTTGAAGATTATCTATCTAACTGAAATATATCTCTATATCTAGAAAACCTAACATGACTATAAGTTTAACTATAATAGATGACTATCTATTAATCTGTAATTTTAATTATGCGTTATAACTTTAAATGAGTTGTATAAACATAATACCTTAAGAACAGAAATATATATATATATATATACATAATGTAATGAAATCAACCTCAAATCTGTATCAATAGACCAAGATTGGTACCAATGCAATGTATTCATTTCTATATCATATCTACCCCTCTTTTTTAGGTAAAAAAATTGACTATGACTATCAATCACTTATAATCAACTCCCTTTAAATGAAAACAAACATTTATAAACAATTATTTTGGGAATTTGAGCATTGTTTTCTCCAAATTGCTTTCTGGTTTTTGTGGGTGAAGTGTTTTTGGGTTCATGGAGATCTTTCAGGGGGTCTTGTTCCATCAAACCGCATTAGCTGGGAAGGAGTCCACAGGTTCTCATCTTTTGTGGAAACAAATACAGAACATCTTTTCCAAAGTAGCATATCCTTAGACTCAAATTTTGAAGTTTGTATATCTTTAAATTTTATATGTTGGTTTAGCTTAGCAATCCCCAGAATCAAATATTTATCTCTGCAGTCAAAAAAAAAAATTTAAAGAAAACACAATAATATACATAACCCAGACTCCCTTTGTATTTTTCATCCTTACATGGCTTATTTTCTTTACTGCTTTAGTCTATGACTGAAAGTATTCTTTTATATTACTTTTATGTTCTCTTTAAAGACTTTACTTCTTTTTCTAAGTATCTATACCCATCTTCTTCTCTCTCCCAAGCCTACATACATTTATTCAACACTGTGACCCCCCATTCAGAGGACATTTTCATTAGAATCTGTCTTTATTGCATATCTGTAATCATTTTCGGCCTAGAAATACTTTTTTTTTTTAATGCTAAGCGGGCATGGCTAGGACCAACTCCTCAGTCCTACCTGTTTGCTTCACCCAGTCCAACACAATGAAGATATGTTTACCGCCTCTGTGATCCTTGCTCACCATCCTGGCTGCAGAGGCTCAGCAAGTCTATGTCATTATTAAGCAATTAGTAGGACACTGATCACAAACCCCATTTAAGTGCAGGACCTTCCAAAAGAGCCAGAGTTTATGATGTCAGAATGAACCAGGAAGCTGACATTTCTTAACGAAGCTGCACAGTTTTTCTTGCTAATGCTGAATCAGAAAGCCTTTGCTTAAAGAATCATGCCTCTGCTTGCCTCTAACAAAGAGAGCCCACCCAAGAAAATGCAGATACCAAGAAGCTGTGCTTAGCTCTGTTCTTTTGCGCCCAGAATTCCTTCCCAACCTCTCTCAGGTTTAATGTGGATATAGCTGACCAATGTTGGCATGCCATTTGTAAATGGAGACTACGTTTTGTTCATTTTGCAGCCTCCCAGACCCAAGTTATTTTACACAGTAACTATATTAATTACAACATTTCTTGATTGATAGCTTAGGCATATTCCTAACTACCTCTTACATCTTAAATTAACCTATTTTTATTAATCTGTGTATCAGCTTGAGGCTGTGGATAACTGGCAAGTGTCTAGAGCCTGTCTCTTTCAGCAATTACATAGTGTCTCTTTGACTCTGCCTACTGTCTCTATATATCTCTCCAAGGCTGGCTTTGTTCTGCTAAGCCATTAGCTAAAACAGTTTTATTCATTATCCAACATAAACAACACATACACAGAAGGACATTCCATATCAGAGCCCAGTGTAGTGTTTTCCTACATGTTCATGTATGTCATGACACTAGCAGGGTAATTGTCACATGCATCACCGTAACCATGTCATGTCAACACATCAGACAATATTGCAGCCTGTGTAGACCTGCATATTATGAAAAAGTCATCCCCTAGATATTCTGCTGGATACGAACTAAGGCATCCTGACCTTTATTTAATTCTGAGAACAGCAATTTTCCTGGACTTGCAGTTGGGAAATCAGCTTATAAATAAACCATTTTGTTTGCTCCCTGAACTACCCTGTCCCTGGCAGAGATGTGCTGACTCAGGTGCCACTGAGTTGGAATGTTTATACAATGTCTTTGAGGGCAGAGAATTGACATTGCTCCTAAGTCAGAGGCAGTAAAATTTCAAAGTCTGGTTTCAGTTAGCAAGATGGCACAAATTATATTCATCAAATGTATTAGCAAGAGTTTTATCATCAACAAAAGGAATATCCTTTCTCTATCTGTATATAACTTAAAGCCCTAGTAAATGAATCAACTGCTACCTCCTTTGCAAGAACTACAGAGTTTCTTAATTTTTGAATCATATACATGCTTGGAATCAGAAAGGAACACCAAAAACGATATTTCTTGAGCATACATCTTCTGATGGAGCATTATATCCATCCTTTGGTTCCGTTTCCAATAAGGAGCACCTGTCATATGACCACTGTGATGAGCTCTGAAAACTATACTGGGAGTAAAATAAATGTCTCTCATCCCGGAAATGTCAACCCTTTCCTGATGTGAAGCTCAGAATGCATTGACAGCATTTCCCCAACAAAATCCAGGTATCAGGGCCTTGGCTGCGTATATCCAGATTTCAGCCATCTCCAATAGTGTGGAATCCCCCAAAGAACATTTTAAATTCTTCACTTCTTCCTTTTTCTGTTCAAAGTAAAACCTTCCTCTTTTCTCTATTTTCATGATCTTTTGCTCTTTTTAGTTGATCCTTTCTTGTTTATTCTCATTAATACCACCTTTTGAGGAAGAGCAACAGAAGAACTTGATTCCACAATGAAATGAATACTTTCAGGACTGTCAGGGACCATAGGCCCCAACATAGAAACTATCTTTCTCTATCTGGACTGGCGTGGAGGTGTGAGAAATAACCAGACAGTTCACACAGTCATCACCAAAGGGCATCTCAGGCTTCTCCCCATCCTGAAGATCTAGCCACCTGTATTTGTTATACAAAACACGTTTTAACCCCCAGATAAACCAAGGTAAAAGCTCATTAATATTCTCTTTCCAGGGGACACATGGCTTGGGAAACACCTGCAACTTAGTCACTGACCTCAGCAAACACCTCTCCCCAGGCGATCTACATTTTTAACAAAGGAGAAAGGAGCAATACTTCCTGGCTTTTGTTAGTTGGCTATCTTACTAGTTTGGCAGGGTTGTATATGCTTAGTGGCCAGTGAGCCTGCCTGTAAATTATTTTATATGAAATATAAAATACACACAGGACAGTGCAAGTAATCTGGACATTAGCTTTGACATTTATATCTACATGACCTGGAAGCAGACTTGTAGTCTTTTTAAGTCTAATATACAAAATAACAAGTAATGGTGTTTCACAAATTTGGGTGAGTATACAGTGATGAAGATCGCACACACATACACACACACACAAAATCAACATTGAAATTTAATTTTATATATGAGTATATTCATACAAATATACTATGTCTACAAATACGTTAATATCTACACATAAGGCTAGTGACATATAAATCGCAATAGGCATTCATTGTTGCCTTAACATGGCCCATTTGAGGTGTTTAAAACCATGCCTGCCACATAGTAGGCATCCATTCAATAAATAACGTAATCATGAATGAATGGGTGAATCATTGGAGTCCAATAGATACCAGATTCTAAATTTCATATGAACACTGGGGAGTTTTTGCTTCTGTTCTCCAGCTGTGACCTATTAGAGGGAAATTGTGTAACCATGCTAATTGACTTCATAACAAATTTATGATTTTCAATCATAGGCAGGCTCTAAGTATTTCTTCATAATCCTTCACCATGTCTCTACTAAATTCCCTGTCCTTTTCCCAAAGCAGACACTCCTGGTGTCACCCTTTCTCCTAAATTCCTTAGCCCTTCACCTTCTCTTACTTTACCCATCAGCAGAAGAGCTGGGGAAGCTCACTTCCCTTATCTGCTCTCTTGCTTTTGCCTCCTTTGCACATCGCTCCAACTTGCTCTTTTTATGTTTTCTTTTTCTCTCTCCTTTAGTTGACATCATAGTGTCCTCTGCTAATTGCCAATAGAATCTCTCAAGGACCTTAACTATGACTGCCTTCCCACCCATGAGAAAGGAAACGAATGATGACTAAAAATCCTGGTTTGTTTCTACTGCTGTGGTGAAGCATTTTGACCGAAAACGATGTGGTTAGGAAGGAGGTACTTTTCACTCACAGCTTGAGTCTATCATCAAGGAAAGCCAAGGTAGAAACTCAAGGCCGGAACCTGGAGTCAGACACTGCAGCAGAGGCTGTGGAGAGTCACTGCTCCCCGTGGCTTGCTCAGTTTACCTTCCAATACCACATAGGATTACCTATCCAGGTGTGGTACTTCCCACAGTGGCCAAGACCTCCCACATCAGGCATTAATCTTGAAAACATATTATAGACTTGCCTACAGTTTATACTGATGAGGGAAATTTCTCAACAGAGGGTCCCTCTTCCGAGGTGACTCTAGTTGTTGAAGTTGACTAGAACTAACTAGAAACAGAATGATGGGTCATTGTGGTTGGGCAGAAATCTTGGCCTAAAATGATGAAAACTATACTTATCCAACAAAGGTAGCCTTCTTCACTTCACATAGCCTCTGGAATCTTAAACCAACATGTAAATATTAGGTGGCAGTATTATAGACTTGTACAGTCCATCAAAAAGGTGTTTGCACACCATTGGAAAATATGAGAATGATTTAAAGAGTGGGACAAGTATTATCCTCAGTTTACAATGAGAATGTGAGGATGGAGACCTGAAAATGAGTGTGACCCAGGGACACAGTCATCACCCACTGTTTCATCTGCCCCAGACAGAACTCCAACTTCTAGGCTCTGCCTATTAGACTGTGTTGACTTTCACTGTCCTCACCCCATTTCAGTGTCACAGACCCTTACTTTATGTTTTGTCTTTTGCCCTAGTCCTTGCATCCATGACTTCATCGCTCAAAGGTTACGATTCCAAAAACATGCAGGATAATAGCTAAAAATGCTATGTCAGAAAACAGCCAGCCACTAGATATGTAACATTGGCAAGTCCCTTAATTTAATTATTAATCATCAGTGGATGAGGATAATAATACCTGATATTATTCATTCATTGGAAAAGAAAATGAATACATGAAAGGCATCTAGAATTATGCTTGATGTGTAGTGATGACTGTGCATGCAACCAGGGACTGTGTGAAGGCTTTGTTTTGCCTTCCCCATGCGATATCACAGGGCACCTGAGTGGTAGTTTGTCACATTCATCCATCAAGAACCTGTTTAATGTACCTCATTTTTTTCTTGCTCTCTCCTGATGGTTTACCTTGTTTCTGAGTAGTGGTGTAATTCATACATTCTGCTTTGGCCGTTTCTTCAAAGCCATGGGCCACTACTAAAGTGTGCGTGGGTCAATCCTCTTTATTTCCCTATGGACTTTTCTTATATCCTTGTCCTCAGTTTTAATTTGTGACAATAAAATTACTAAAAATGGCTCCCCAGGTTCATTGCCTTAACCCCAGGAACTTGTAAATTACTCCAACAATTGTCTGGTTTTACATGGCACAGTTGATCTTCAAAGAAGATTATCCAGGTGGCCATAATCTAATCACATGAGTCCTTAAGAAAAGGAAATTTTCACGAGCTACTCATCTACAATGAAGGGAGGAAAATCAGAGAGATGCAAAGTGTGAGAAAGGTGAAAGGTGCCAGGGGTCCCATGGGGAGAAGTTATGGGTAGCATCTGAGAACAGAGGACAGTTGCTCACCAGTGTTTACAGTCTTAGGCTCTTCATGCTAATGTGAGAAAATACTTGGGACCAGATAACCTGTAAATGATACAATTGTATGTCTCGTGGTTCTGGAGGTCATAAGTGCTAGATCAAAATGTTGATTGGCTCCATGTATTTATTATTGCCAGTCGTGAATTGCTCTCATAGTTGTCTGGTTTTACATGTCACAGTTGATCTTCAAAGGAGAGTATCTAGGTGGCCATAATCAGATCACATGAGTCCTCAAGAAAAGGAGGCCAGTCCTGCTTTCAAGATGCCACACTGGGAACTGTATTCCCCAAAGGGGAGGACCAGTATAGTCTCATAAGGCAGAAGGGATAGTAAGATGGAAGGAACCTAACCACTTCCCTCCACCCAGTATAAGAGATTAGAGCCTTTGTGGCTGGATTACTTGCCGAAGTCACACTCTTTCATGCCCCCTTGCATGAGAGATTAAGTCTCAAGGTGAGTTTTTGAAGAAACACTAATATTTGAACCATAGCAGTCAGCAAAGAAGCAGACATTTATTTGCAACTACAAAGAGGTAAATTCTACCAACAACCCGAATGGGCTTAAGATCAGCGTTTTTTCTCAGAGCCCCTAAAGAAGAATCCAACCAGTACTTTCCTTGAAGTTAGCCTCACGAGTCTCCAAGGATAGCCTTGCCGAGTCGGCTTGAAACTTATGTTCTACAAAAATGCAAAGGCAATATGTGAATATTACTTGAAAAGCCAAGTCAGCGATAATGTGTTCTGGGAATAACAGGAAATGTGCGCAATGTTGGATGAGGTGGTTCACACTACTCACCTCTGTATTCAGGAGGTAGATACAGGAGGATCATGAATCCTAGACTAGACTGGGCTACACTGAGGGAGCAGGCAAGATGAAGGAGTTGTGACTAAGAAGGAGGAGGAGGATAAGTGAGAAAGGAGGAGAGAAGAGGAGAGGAGAGAAGAGAAGAGGAAGGGGCTGGCAATGCTTATATCCAGAGTTTTATAAAAACTGGACATACCCATCTATGTATTAGTACACAGAGTAAAGTTTTATAAAAATCTAAAGTGTTAGCACAAATCTTGGCAAAGGACTTTGGAAATTGGAAAGCTATAGAAGCTAGGCCTAATGGAAATGGTCATTTTTTAAAAGTGACAATAACATTTTTATTTTTTAAAAGTAATTAATTAAATTTAAAAAACTATCTTTGCTCATTTTACATACCAATCCCAGTTCCCACTCCCTCATCTCCTCCCACCTCCTCCACCTTCCCCCCATTCCACCTCCCTTTCAATCCTCGGAGAGGTTAAGGCTCCCCATGGGGAGCAGTTTAGAACACTGCTTTGAGGTAGAACCATAGCCTCCCTGCTATATCTATACTGAGCAAGGTATCCCTCCAGAGAGAATGGGTTCTAAAGAGCCAGTATAAGCAGTAGAAATAGATCTTGGTCTCACTGCCGGTGGCCCCACAGTTTGCCCTAGCCATACAACTGTCACCCACATTCAGAGGGCCCAATTTGGTCCTATGCTGGTTCCCTTGCTATCAGGACAGAGTTGGTGGGCTCCTATTAGCTCAGGTCAGCTGTTTCTGTGGTTGTCCCCATCATGGTCTTGACCTCTTTGATCGTATTCTCACTCCTCCCACTCTTTGACTGGATTTGGGGAGCTCAACCCAGTGTGGATCTCTGCATCTGCTTCCATTAGTTGCTGGAGGAAGGTTCTATGTCTTTTTCAAAGGCTTATGCAGTTAGAGAGTTTGTGGAGTGAGCAGGATTGGGTATCCTTTACTAGAGATGCTGGGTTCACTGAACCAATGACCTCCATGATACTGTTATACAACATAGAAAGAAAAGAGAAGAGACAGAGGGAGCGAGGGAGGGATTCACGTTCTCACACTTCGGTGTTGTTTCAAAAGAGCAAAGCCAAAATTGCTATTCCTATCCACCACAGATGCATCTTCCTTACTCTGAAGCCAATGCCTCCTCGGGTGCCAGATAACTAGGGATGCAGGGCAAAAACAGACACTTTAGGATCAAGGTTCACAGAAAATGTTTTGCATCTGAGCAATGACTCTGCTGTTCTCTATGTGCGACACCTATAGAAGTATATTTAACTTTGTCCTGGAGTGACTCAGCATCAGTTCTGGCGTCAGACGTCTTTTGTTCCCACAAGCCTCTGCTGTCATCTTCAGTGAAACGCTTTGCCTGCAGACCCTCTCTCCACATCTGGGAAACTTGAAGAGTAACAGCCCCTCGCTCACTGGCTTGCGGTGAGGGTTCAAGAACAGAATGGTCTATGCTGTGCTTCTCTTGCTGCCTGGCGCTTGCTAAGTGCTAACTAAATGGTTGCAATTATAATTATTCATGTATTCATTCGAGAAGTATGTATTAATCATCTTCTCTGGGCCAGGCATTGCTAGGCAATGTGAGAATACAAAGATGAATAAGGAGGAGCCTCTCTTTTCAAAGCTCTCCATGCATTGTATCCATATTTAATCTTTGCATTTATTCATGTATGTAAATTCTCCTCCATGCATGTGCCTGTGTATGTTGCGAGTGCCCATGGCATGAATTCTGCACTCTGTGCAAATTATAGTGAACAAAGTCCTACTTTGAAACACAAGAGGAGGGTGGAGGTTGCTGATCCGATCCAGCCATCCATCTTTCTCCTCCTTAGAGGTGGGTGGCTGTTTGCTCTGGGAATACTGACGATATGACCATTAAATCATTTCAGAGTGGTGGAGCAGGGAGGTCCTTGCAAGGCCTTCCCTCACACCCACCCTGCTCTGGCACAAAGAAGGGTGTTATACCTCATACACAGCGACAGGCAGGCCACAGGAAAAGGGCTCTTTGTGCCAAGTCGTTCTGCCCAGTCCTTCTCCAAGTGGGGAAGCAAGAAACGATCCATCAGCCTGGTTGTCTGGGAGCCACAGAAGTCCTCAAAACAGACCTATTAGCTGAAAGGATAAATATTTACTCTGAGTTCATCTGAATAAGGCAGAAAGGGAACTCTGTTTTTTGTCAGTAATAAAAAACACTCCCACCTTAGTCGGGAATTAGAGCTCTTTGTCTTTAAGTCTTCCCTGCCTAGAATCACTCAGACTTCCTGTAGTAGACTAGATCAGGATTTCCTCCTGGCCTCCAGAGCAGCTGGAGCTGGGGAGGTTTGGGAACACAAAGCTGGGGTGGGGGGGTCCTACATGGGGTGGGTCTTGGGGCGGTGAGTGAAGTGGGGCGTGTTTTCTTTCACTGCAGAAGTATGTGTGGCCTCTGCCTGCCTCTTAATACACAGGTAACTGAAATATTTGCCCTCTGGGAGAGAAGGTGCAGAATGTTCTCTTAAAATGCTCCAACTGGTGAAACAGGAGATTTTAGATAAACAGCTTTCAGAAGACCCCATTTCCTGAGCTATGCTTTGATCATATGACGGCAGTACCAGTGAAAACACTGTTGTTATCCTTCCAAGGAAGATGTTCCAGAAAGAACTATTGTCTGGGTCAGAGAGGGGGAGGATTTGAATGTCATGGGGGAGGAGGGAAGAGTGAAGGAGGAGGCTGAGTGGAAAGACAGAGGAGATGGGACATGGATAGTACACAGACAAATCCAGGGTGTTTGTCCCAAGCCCCATCCCTACTTCCCCCTTTTGTGCCCCCATACCACTTTTTTTTTTAGCAAACAACACTGCTCTGGCAGGAAAATAGCAGATGCTAGAACCTATGCCTTTGTTTCAATTTCAGATCCAGATTGAAGGTATTCAGAAAACATCAATTGGATGCCAGTGTTCCATCATGTTCTTTTTTTTTTTTTTAACCCCTCTGACTTCTCATTTCTCTATCAGTATTATGGGGATAATACTATTACCTCTAAGGTTCTATAAAAATGAAAATGCACGTATATGCATTACCACAAACACCGGTACATTACATGAATCTAAAAAGTGTTAGCATTAGTCTTCCTTTTAGAAGAGTAGAAATTGGCAAACTATGTCCGCTAGATCATGAGGACGTTGTCAGTTCAAAGGCCCAAGTAGTTAGCCAATTTGCAAGCCTCAATAAGCTGGGCTAAGCAACCTATGCTGGAGATGCTCGAGTCCCCGATGCCTGTTAGAGAAGACTACTAGATTTACTGCAGCTGAGCAGAAAGTTGCCCACATGCTCCAGAACCAGTTAGTATCCTATAGATACAACCAGAGTACTATCAGGGAGAAGGTACAAACTAATGAGACAATATTTCTTTATTCTTAGTCTAACAATAAAAATATATTGGTGCACTCTTAGAGAGAGTCTGCTCTTCTAATCAAAACTGAAAATAGATAAAAGAATGAATGACATATCAGTCTCTTACCACGGTGGAAACTACTATACTATTTTCCCCATATCTTTCAGTCCTATACACTACAGACATGAGTGCTCAATTAACTTTAGAAACAAAAGTCATCAGTAGGTGACAGAGTAGATCAATGAAAAAAAAATGAGATGGTAAGCCTTAAGCACATCTCGGGTGACTGCAGGCATTCTATCGCTTCCTCGTTCTCACAGGTCACTTAGCTCCTGGTTGCTGTGGTTTACTTCAGCCACTTTGCAGTCACCTATGGGTGCTGAGCTACCATGGGTCTAAGAATAATGAGTCAGAGAGGCAGACAGACTAGAATTCAACAGGCTGAAGTTGTTTTATTGGAACAGTAAGGGGCCCCTTTCCATGGGATAAAGGTTGAATGCATTTGGGAGAGGGTGCTTGGGGACAGGTATATGTACATAGTTAGCTAACAGGAAGTTATAGCTTTGCTGTTGTTTGACTTGGAGCAGGGTGGATGGTCTTTAATACCGGGCATATTTTTTTCTGTTAGTTAAACAGTAAGATCAGGCTGGCACAAAGCAATTATTTATGGTCAGAGGTTATTGTCCAGTACAGCCTGACTCAATTCCTCATGACCTGAGGATATTACCTAACAACAGGTACTGGCAAATGATTTTGTATTCCCCATTCTAAACCTCTGCAGTGTTTGGGGAAAGAGGAGACATGTGCTTGGGTCTATATACATTGTAGTCCCTGTTAACAACACAATGATGCCAGTCTTTCTCTCATCCTTGTGTCTCTTATGGTCCACATCCATGATCCCCACAGGAGCTGAGGAATTGACAGGCTTTTCCTACCTGTGATTCCAATCAGAAAAGCTCTATGATAGCTTCTCTTATCTCCTCATGATAAAAGTTTCCTCAAGAAACAACCCATATTTGAGGAGAAGCCACATCTTATGTCAGTCTGGACATAGTTAATTTGGGTGAACTTTGAGGTGTGGTCCTAGTAACTATTCTGAACACAAACAGTGCTTTGCTTTTATACGTGTATGTTATCAACATATGTATTTTTATTTTATACTAATATATTGGTTTTCAAAGATTTGCTGTGTACTCTAATGGTTGTTTTAATAAATACTATGAGAAAAATGTAACTTAGTTATTTGTGTTTGATCCTTTTGGTTATTAATTGGGGATGAGCTTATGTTTCATGTTTCCTTGGAAGATGCACAGAAAACATCTTCTCCACAGAGGACACTAACAAAACAAAACAGTCATTCCATCCAAGGTCAGCTGTTACTGGGGTGAGTTAAGAAGCAAGGGGTGAATCAGGCAGTCAATCATGGAGAAGTCCATCCATTGTGAGTGATGACTCACGCAGGCTGTATCACTGGAGGTCACCATGCAACCTGCAACTCTCCACTGAAGAGTCGCCCACGGCTCAGCAACTATTTACTGAGTCTTCTAAATTTTCATGATCCTTGATGATTAACTTTCTTGGGAGTTTTATGAGCCTCCCCAAACCCTCCATTAGGAAATGTTTCAATTGGAAACTGCTGTGGTTCACTTGGCTTCTGAGTCTTCCCCTCTCCCTACCAGGGAACTGAAGTCTCTGAATGTACTGCTACCAAGAAAAGAAATCTAGCTGTATAATGTTAAACAGAATTTGTAGTTCTTGAGAATGCTCAGTGTGTGGTAAATGGGTAAGTGCTGAGTAAACCGTTATCAATTTCTTATAAAACAGTGAATAAAAAATTGTAGTCTAGATAAATGCTAAGGATGCTGCGTTTGTAAGTTTTATAATAGCAATTTGTGTTTCCGAGCTGGCGTGCGAGTTATCTGGAAGAGAGAAAGTGTTCCGAATGTATTTGTGCATCTCGAGAAGGAGATTTCCAGGAAAGATGATGGAAGTGGATTGGCTCCCATCAACTGTATATGGTCACTTTGTAAGCAGAATTCAAAGGAGATGCCTTGTAGCAGCAATCTTCTGAGTTGGAAAAATAAAAATTTTACAGTGCCTGTTTCTCTAATGAGACATGGAAATCTTGACAAAAAAAATAATAAAGTCACAGATTCGAAACTAAAACAAGAATTTGACTATGCGACTCTTGGTAAATGCCACAAAAACGTTAAGGTTCTTCTTGATAGGCCCTCTCAGCTGGGTAAAATTATTTCTGAAAACCTTTAGATTGTATTTGAATGTAATCATAATTTTAAAACAGCCTTGAATATTTGTAGTTTGAGATTCTTTAAAAAGAATCATCTGAGTGGTTTTGGACTAACACCATGAGTATAAGGTGATACGTAAGAAGTTCAAAAAAGCTTAAATCTATATATACATTCTGAGGACAAGGAGTGTAGTTCTCTGTTTTTTTCTTGATAAGAGACAGCAAAGGAAATAAATCTGTTAAATTTTCTTGAGGAAAGTGGTATTCTTACAAGACATATATTAGCATAGTGTAAGAAGTAGAACAAAGCACCTTAGCAAAGGGAGTCTAAAGAAGCAGTCCCAGTGAGCCCAGCAAAGAGAGGAGTGCCTGACTGAGTTTTACAGTTTCTATATGTCTCTCTGCATCTCCTCTTCTGTCCATTTGAATGCACGTGCTCATTGCAATGTTCTAATCTGGCCTCAGCATTGTATGGCGGCACTTGGAGCAAACAACTTAGCTGTCTTGTCTCTGTATCAAAAGGAAGTAGAGTCAAAGCAGGAGTTCCATTTATTTCTGGACCCAATGCCTATGAGAGTGGGATGTCATATCTGAATCACATTTCGGGGCTCTTAACAGAGGATTCACATATTTTGCATGCTAGAGAGACATCACTAACAGGGGCAAACAGGAAAACTGAGGCAGATCTATATGTGACACATCCCTTTCTGTGCGTGCCTTTAAGGAATCCTCTCTGTTTACTCTGGGTTTGACAATGTGACCTGCATCCAAAGAACATGAGGAAACATCATATAAGCATCCAGTAGAAAGGCATTTTTGCACTGCATGCTTTTTCTGCCTTCCTTAGTGTTAGTATTCTTGAACCCATGTGAAAAGCCCAGTATAACTTACTGGAAACAAGTGAGTTAGCTGAAAGCATGTGTCATGTGTATGAATATTAAACTATCTAACCCCATTGATCTTCTAGATAAAAGAAATTGCGCCAGTGATCTAAGACATCAAGCCAAACCCGCCTATATTGTTGATTTAGTTTCATACTTGGAATAGTAAGGCAAGAGTAATCAAATTATTCATCATCTCTTCTCTGTGATCTGAACTTGAATCTTTACCTGTTTTCATGTGTAGGTCCAGGTTGATGTGTCAAAACATAGCCTAATAACTGCTGAAAAGACGACAGAGAAGTGTAGGGCGCCACCCTGCCATAATTTCCTGCCTCTCAAGCAGCTTCGGCCCTGCCCTGAGGCGCTTGGCGCGCTTTCCTGAATGGCACGATCCAGCCACCAATCGTGAGCTGACTCGTAAAATCAGGTGCGGCCAGAGCCATTCAGACTCGGACACGTCTCAGGCTTTGTTCTGAACGGCTTATAAGCCGTGCGCGCCAGGGTCCAGGGTCCTTCGCCATCAACCTCAAGTTGTGCGCTCCCAATAAAAGTACGTTCTGAGAAGAATCCTGTTGTGGTCGTCTCTTCTGCTGACGGATGCGGCGTGCCACAGAGAAGTAAGAGAAAAAGCTGGTGTGCAAACCCAGTACTGTTGCATTTCATTTGCTACTGTCCCACTGGCAAGGGTAAGTCCTATGAATGAATCCGAAGACAGTGGGAAGAGAGAACATTCTGCTCCAAACAAAATTTACAGAGAAACACGTTTTACAAAAGCAAGTCACACCTTCATAGCGGCACTGTTCATTGCGGCCCTAAAGTGGAAACAATCCAAATGCCCATTTACTTCTGAATGCATTCTAAAACCTCATCTCCACTCAAGGGAACCGCCATTGTCAATGCATTAGTTTGTTTTGCTGTTGCTACGATAAAATGCCTATAAAAACCAGCTTAGGGGAAGAAAGGGTTTATTTGGCTTACACTTCAACATCACGGTCCATCAATGAGGGAAGCCAGGGTAGCAGCTCAAAGTATGAACTTGAAGGTAGATCCCAGAAGAAAACTTGCTTATTGGTTTGCTCTAGTCTCACCTTCAGCTACCTTTATTTGGCCACCTCAGCCCCACCTGTCTAGGGAGGGCACTATCCAAGGTAGTCTCCCCCCTCCACATCAACTAGTAATCCAGAAAATGCTTCACAGACATTCCCACAAGCCTTCCAATAGAGGCAACTCTTAAACTGAGGTTCCCTCTTCCCAGGTGCCAAAAACCTGACAATAAAAACTAGTCAATATAGGCCATTAATTGTTTCTTTTCTTGCAAAGCAACATGCTGGCATCTACTACAACATGAACCTTAAAAAGCATTATGTTAAATGAATGAGATGATACGAAAAGGACTGCAGGTATGAAACTTCTGGAAAAGATAACTCTATAAAGACACAAAATGTATCAGCTGTTGATGTGGGGTAGGAGTGAAGCGTTACTTAAAAAGGTTCAAGAGAGCTAGCTTGACGGAAATGTTCTGAAATAATTAGAGCAATGAAAATCATTGAAATGTTTACTTACAATAAGGGAATTTTATGGGACAGGAATACCATGTCGCATAGGTATTAAAATGTATAACTAATGGAACATATGAGACTCTGACATTACACTTAACCATGGCTTCAAAAGCACTAAAAGAACCCTGGTCGCATACACGTGGAGATATTTACAAAACTCTCTCTGACTCCTGTCTTTCTTTAAACAGTTCTCGAGGATAAACTTATTTCATCAAAAGTGACACACTGCATTTTATAATGGTTTTTTAAGTTTTTCAGCTTTATCCGTAAATAACAAATATCTTTAATTTTATACTTTGAGCTACTGCATTTTAAGTTGGTACATGTGGTAAAAAAAAATTGACTCACATACAACCAGCTGCAATTAATGAAGCATGCCCTACTTACTGACTTTTCATATAATATGTACAACAGAAACATGCTCTTATAAACAGGTCAAGAACCATAAAATGTTCACTAATTGCTGGAATTTGCTCTTCTCTTTGGAATGAAAATGGATTTAACAATCAGAATAGTTATTCAAGGGGTAATAGAAGCAGGAAAGAGGGACCTCTGTTATTAGCTAATCTAGCAATTATTCCCAAATCAGAGCTTGTGTTATGCGTGAATATCAACTGAGTTGGTTGAGGAGCTGCAGCTGGAGAGGTGAAAACAGCTGCCTGCTCTAATGCAAAATTCCTTTGGTTTGGAGAACACACTAGCATTAATCCAAAAGATCTAGGATGAACCGCATTCCCTAAGCAGAAAATGCCTACTTCTGTTATAGGCCAGCAGCAATCCCTCACACTTCCTTTTGAGCACATGGGGAATGTGCCTGCTATGACTTCATATCATTTAAGAACTCCTGCACGTCAATGCCTGAAACTTAAGTAAGCCTCTGTTCTGAAACTCTTTAACTAACTGAGCTTCTGAGCCTGGTTGAGCTTCGGTAATGCATTCTCTCTATCTTCCCTTTCAATGAAGACATGTGGAAGGAAGTTAGAAAATGAAGGAAAGAACACAATACCAATTGAATGTCACCTACAGCTTCTAAAACATCACAGGCACTGGCTGTAAGTTAAAACTTATTTCACAAATATCCATGAAAAGCTTTGGTGAGCTTTTTTCCCGCTGCTGAACTCGTTGTACTCAAACAGCTGCATTGGAAGATCATTAGACTGCATAGCTTTCTGACTTTTGGCATATTTCTTTACAATTTACAAAGCCCAGTGTTCTCATCTACAAGATTTCACACATGATTCTTAAATTTAAATTGAAAGACATAGCTTGAGTCCTCATCAACCTCTACCTACCATTTATCTGAAAAAGAAAAAGTTACTTAAAATTGTGTGCATTTAAATTCCAATTCTCCTCCTGCATTGTTCCTTACTCCAATTTAATTTATAAAACTTCCAGGACCTCTTGCCAGAGTTAACTCTTACCTG
The DNA here is from genome assembly GCF_982192425.1 of Myodes glareolus. Taxonomy (NCBI): domain Eukaryota; kingdom Metazoa; phylum Chordata; class Mammalia; order Rodentia; family Cricetidae; genus Myodes; species Myodes glareolus. The sequence continues at coordinate 26,029,774 of NC_142044.1, forward strand.
CCCCTTGCATGGTTTCAATAATAACCTTCTCACTTACTTGTCTTTGACTTTCTGTTGCTGTCCTCCCATATTCTGATGCTCTCAAACTCTAAATCAAACTAGTTAAACCCTCCCACCAAAACTCTCCAATGATACCAGTGTGGTGGTGCATTCTTGCCATCCCACTGCAGAGGAGATGAGACTGAGACAGGGATTTCTGGGGCTTGCTGGATATCCAGATTAGCTCAATTGGTAAACTTTTGGTTAAAGAGACTGGGTGATGGATGACATTCTTGAGAGTGATAATGCCCCCCACCCCTCCCCAGGCTTTTATTTCCAAGATAAATAGAGCCCGACAAAGGGACAGTTATTCTGAGAATGGCAAGTGGGGAGTTTAAGATGGACAGGAAGTCTGTGCTGAGTCTTTTTTTTTCATTTGCATAAGAAAGTGAGATTATAATCATGTGTGCAAAATTACAGTGAGATGAAGCATTTAGGAAGAGAAAACAACAAAGTAAAATACATTGTGGAGAGAGGAGTCTGAACCGCCATAGTTTAGGAACAGCAAAACACTGAGTTTAAATGCCTGAGCTCAAGGAATGAATGATAAGAAATAAGGTCCAAGGGAAGACAGTAGACCTCCCCCAGCTCCCTTCTACTCAGGGTTTCCTCCAGTATTTTCCCATTGGGAAAGAATCTTCAAGTCTCCAGACTGGGGTTTGCACAGAAAGAATAGTGGGTTAAGCATTAAAGGACCGTATCTGAAGCCTATGTGATGTTAGCAAAGTAAGTCACCTTGCTGAGCCTCCGTCTGTAAGTGGAGTGGGGTGTAATTATTAGTCTCTCTAGGTCTCTTTCAGTTTTATGCAAATGTAATTTTTATAGATCAGATATTGCTGGGCAATCAAGACTGTCATGTGATTGTCTAGTTTTTTCATGTGAAAGGTTACATTATCTTCATTTCTAACACAGTCCTGGTATGTCAGTGTAGCTGACAATCACAGAGGATGAACTATTTATCTCTGCAGTTGTATTTGAATAACTTCCTTTTTCTTGGAAGAATTGTAAATGGAGAGCCCTAGAACTGTCTTTAGCTCTGTGGTGAACAACTGCTTTGAAAACACAGGGTGCGCTCCGAGAAACTGCAGGCTCACATCTGATAACCATTTTATGGGAATGTGCACTGGCCCCTTAGTTGTGGTTCTCCACAGAATCCCATGATGAGCGACATGCTTCCAGCAGATGAAAGCTACACGGTGGCCTATGCCAGAGACCTCTGACTATAGCACTTAGCATTTGCTGATTTCTGCCTGTTTGTCCTTTGTGGATATTTAAATATTTGATATTCCAATGAAAGTCACATGTGGCCAAATGGAAATGCTGTCTCCAAAATGATGTAAAGTGGACTGAGAGAATTTGATTCTAGAATTTAAAGATGTAGATACAGGCACGCTTTCCAACCGCAGACCTTTTAAAACTTTAATTTTAAAATTTTTTTGGAAGACTATGATCTTAGCAGATATCAACACCTTTATTAGTGTTGGATTCTGGTTTTTTTAAAATTTATTTGAAGAAGGAAAGGAAAGAAAGTTAGAAAAAATAGGAGAGAAAATGAATTAATTGTTGCCAAAGTAAGACACATAGACAAGTGTGTATTTCAGATAAAGAAGAAAACTCTAAACCTAAATGTTTGCTTCATCTCACTTCTATACTATTTACAAAGCCCAGGAAACTGGGAAAATCATTTCACATCTGTGTCCCAGTGTTTCTATAAAGCGGAGCTATTAAAAGCAAGATAAAGGTTTCAGCAAGAATGAAAAGGCTGCTAAGATTATGGAACATAATCTCGTGTAGTATGCTACTTCCCATGATCCTAGCTCCTAAAAGACCTGCAACTCTCCCTGAGCAAGTGATATTTTCACTTCCTCTTTATTTCATGTTTGTTTTGTATCATATAATATTCCATGGAATCCAACAGCAGGGTAAAGAAAACGCAAGCTAACTACGGCAAGGCTAGAGTTTTCAAGGTGGAAACATTATTTGTAGAAAGATAGATTCTTTTTGCCTTCAGAGATGAACTAATATTTGGATTCTGTCTGAAAGCCAGATTAGGGGTTTGATATTGCACATAGGAGAGATAGTACTAAAAGAGAGAAACAAGGAAGCATTTGGTGGCGTAGTGCATGATTACAGAAGTATTCTTGCCATCAGTTGGTCACTTGAAAGACAGCCTCAAGCATGGTAGATAAATGATCTCAAATTTTAAATGGAGACCTTTTCATCTCAGTGCTTTCATGGAAGAATGTCTTCATATGATGCAAGATTTAGTACTCTTTAGGGTCTTTGAGATGTCTCAATAGGTAAAGGGAACTGCCACCAAGACTGAAAACCTGAGCTGGATCCCCAGGACACAAAAGGTGGAAGAAGAGAACTGATTCCCATGAGATACCTTCTAACCTCCATGCTGTGCCATGGTGCATGCTTCTCCACAATAAAGGCAATAAGAAATAATTTTCAAAGATGAAATCATCATTTCTAATTTAGAATCAGAGTTGCAGACAGCACCCAAATGTGACATTTAGGACAAGTCAGCAAAAAAGGAAGGAAGTCACAAGGACTCATCGTAAATAATGACTAGTCAGTGAAGACAGCTAATGTGCTCTCTATTCTGTTAAAAATAAACAATCAGATAACTCCACAGACTTGAGTGTCCTGTATCAAAAGGAACAAACTAAAAATCCTAGTAATTAGTCCTAGTTTTTATTTACCACCTACTAATCTCAATGTATTTACTGTTCTTCATTATCTTTCACTGCTTTTACTATGTGTAGTATTGTGTTGCATTTTTCTTTTCATTTAAATATCCACATTTTATGTCTTTCTTGATTTGTTCCTCTGACTCATTCATCATTCAATAATGTGTTATTTAATCTCCATGAGTTTCTATAGTTACTAGGGATGTGTTTTCTGTTTTATGTAAATGTTTTTATACTGTAAGAAATGAATTATTTCATTTCTTCTTAATTTTCTAAGATATGTTTTGTGTCCCAGTATGTGGTATATTTTAAAGATGTTTCCCTGTGCTGCTGGATAGAATGTATATTCTTGGTGTGTTGGAAGATTTTTAGACATCCTTTAGGTCCACTTGTTATGTAATATCATTAGGTTTGGATATTTCTCTGTTCAGTTTTTTCCAGATGATCAATCTATTGAAGAAAGTAAGTTATTAAAATCATTCAATGCTATTGAATTAGAGTTAACCTTTGTTTTTAAGTCTAGTAGTATATATTTTTACATTGTGTACAGTAATTTAATGCATATGTTTAATGCATATATGTTCAATAATGTGATGTTTTCTCATTTGTGTCTTCGTTATCCCTTGATTAGTTCAAGTGAAATCTCAAAGAAGTTTTAATTTATATTTTCCTGATGATCAACAATGATAAGATTATTTCTTGTCCTGTTTTATTTTCTTAGAATCCTCTGTTCCATTCAGGAGCCCATTTTTTTTAATGGGTTGTTTGTTTACTTGGTGTTTAACTTCTTTGATATTGGTATAATCTCAACATTAATCTTCTGTTAGATGTACAGCTGTAAAAGATTTTCCCCCATTCTGTGGACTAATCCTTCATTTGATTATCTGTTTCATTAGCATTACAGAAGTTTTAATTCCATAAAAATACCCCTTGGTAATTGTTTTTTTCTATTTTCTGGGAGACCACAGTCTCCTTCAGAAAGTTCTTACTTGAGCCAAATGCTGAAGTCTTCTCCCTATTCTACCTCCTTGAAAATTTTAGAGTTTCAGATTTAACATTGAAATATTTAATTTATTTGGAAAACATTTAACATGTAGAGTGAGAGAGAAGGACAAAATGTCATTTTCTCACATGAACATTTCTAATTTTATAAGATGCAATTGTTAGAGTGTTGCCTAATGTTTACTTCTGACAGCTTTATCAAAAATTAGGTTTCTATAGAATCATGGGCATATCTGTGTACTGATTTTATGCTTGTAAGCTACAATAGCATCCTCCTTGGCAGGATCTTCACATGGGTGCAATAGTGGCATAAATGTTAAGGAGTAACCAATTTTTTTCTGATTAAATTAAGGCCCATTCTGTAGGAGCAAATAGCATGCCTGGTTCTTTAAATCTGGCCAGGAACCATTAATTGGAGTTGGAATATTCCCTAGCCCCTAGAAGTAGTAGTAAACATATTACTAATAATTTTTAAACTGATACAGTTTCAAACTATTCTCCAAATTTATACTTTATACCTATAGATTAGAGCAGCTCTCAGATCTCATCATAGAAGTTTCATGGTGTAGTAGATAGTGGTTAATAAAGAAATTCCCAACTGACCAAAGTGTAAAAATTAAATGGCTATCCTCATCCACAAATGGAACATTTACGTCACACATCCTCTTCTCAAGATTCAAGGACCATTAAGGAAGAAGGGTGGAAGAGGAGTATTTACCATAATTAGTTTCACATATTTTTGAGTGGCATCACCAATTAGTCTTCACAGACACCTTCATGCTCGTGATTGCAACATTTGTGCCGTGAGATAGCAATAATAGACACACAATGTTCAAAATCATTCCTTCAAATGTATTGTTAAAGATATGGGAAAACTCAGACATACAATAGAAAGCCAGTAACTACTAGCATTCAGCTAAAACTAGCTCATCTCTCGCCACTCTCTTCCAAACCCCTTCCTCTAAGACACTCTGTTGTCGCTGGTAGCTGCACTTTATGTAACTGAACCATCCCTTAGTAGTCCATTCTCTTCACCTCTCTAGGTCTCCACACAGTTTTTGGTTTCCCTTGTCTTTATCACGAACTTGAGGTCACTAGGAATGAAAGGAATGAAAGTCGTTGTTAGTGGGTTAAATATTTGTTCTCCCCTCCCCCTCCAAAATCAACAGAAGCTGCTGAGTCCCTAAATTTAAGAGTAGAAATTAGACCCATAATTACAGCTATGGAGTTGAATGATTTTCAACATTTTCCCCTATTCCTAACTTTATCATCTCATAGTTGAGGTCTAAAATTCCCAGTCCTTGTGTCCAGTAATTTCACAAAGAAAATACAAATTTATTTATCTAGCATGTCTAATAACCACTAGCAAGTTAAAGAAATGCAATTTCTATATTATTTGAGCATCTTTCCAAACCTTTCTAGAAGAAATGTGACTATTTCCATTGTGAACAAAAAGGATTTTTTAAAAAAAGATCTCTCCTTTTTGCCCACCCTGAGGAAAGTTTAAGAATTCAGACAAAAGATCCACTCAAAAATGAATAATGCAAAGATTTGTCATTCACATGGAATAAGAAAGGATCACCTTTTAAAACATCATTATTTATGAATTTGACTTTAGCTGCCCTGTGATTAAATCTTTTTTTTTCTTATGGCCAAATATTTGTGACATGAAAAATGGAATGAGTCTTATCAGCACTGTGATACTGCCGGGAGTGTATTGAGGAGAAAACGCTGACCTCATTAAGTGAGAAGGAGCAGAGGGACGACCTCGGGGTGCTGTCACCACCATCTTCCTTGCTTCACCCTGCTCTTCACAGTCCACTGGGGAATTTTTTTTCTCTTTATATTAGAAGAGATTGCTGCTCGGTATAGACTAATACTATTAATAACAATAATCACATATAATGTCTAAAGCTTAGATATACAAACACACAAGATCTTTCAAGGTTTTATATTTTGTAAGGTTTTAAATGTTCTGTCTAAAGGTAAAGAGATGGTGATGTGTTTTTCACCATAGTAACGTCGATGCAGACATGCTGGATGACATTTGGTATCTTTTATTTTCATCAACCTCTTCACCCACATGCATTTTCCCCCCTCCCTACTAGTATCTTGCCTGGAGAATGGCTGAGGTAGCAGGAAAGCGGGCCAGGCTATGATATCAAATTGCATCACTTCTGTAGGTGGTTATGCCATCACAGGTTGGTGAGAGCAGGAGTGGCAGTCAATGCCAGGATTCACACGCTCACCTTTGAATACCTTCATCTAGCTTACACTGAAGCTGCCAAGCGGAGGTTGCTCCTCTCTGTTTCTTGCTGTTGATTAGCTGGAGACTGTCTTCAGTCATTTTCTGGGTGAGTCTTTCCAACACAACACGTTCTCTAATAAAAGAGAGCAATGGAGAGGATCTGCTGCCTAAGTGGAAGTAACAGCCAGGCCAGTTATCACCGGACTGACATTCTATACTTTGCCATACTTAGAAGCAAGTCACTAAGTCCAACCCACACTGAAGGTGATAAAAATCACTTTCACACACAGAAAGGTCCTGGCATCACTGGGGCCAGTTAGAAGTTTGTACACAAATGCAATGCATACACGTCACACAACTGATCTGCATATCCAGTCCCAGATAATTAAAATGTATACTGAACTTTTAAGTGAGGAAGTGAATTTTGCAAAGATGGCCCTTGTCACAACGTTATAAAATCTAGATTTAAAAGACAATTAAAAACCCTTAAGTATCTCTATAAGCAAATAAGTTAACATCCTTAAGCCATTTTCATAATTTATGGAAATGAGCATATTTTTAAATGTTGGTGCTGGCTTAGTTATAGTTTCTGCTCTTCTGAAAATTAAACTTGTTTTTTTTCTCTTGCTCTTCTCCTAGGCCCAGTGGTAAAGGTAAGACTGAAATCTTCTCCAGGTTCTGTAATGTTGAACATGAGCATCAAAAATAGAACTGTTCAGCCAAGGCCATGCTGACTGGTACAGGATGGAACACTTATATTCCCTGTCCATGAGGATGAGGCCGAAGGTTTAGCCTGAAAAACTAAGGAAAGAAAAAGCTTTTCATTATTCATTCAGGCCCCCAACTCTGTGTGTGTGTGTGTGTGTGTGTGTGTGTGTGTGTGTGCACGTGCGCGTGTGCATGAGTGTTTTGCAGGGGAGGGGGATTTGAGAGGGTGTTTCATACAGTCTAGACTAGCCTCAAACTCACTGTATAGCAGAGGGTGGTCTTGAACACCTGATCCCACTTGTCTCCTAAGTGGGATTACGAGTATGTGCCACTACCACAGAACGTTCTTAATGACGATAAAGCTCAGAGAACATATGCCTAGAGTTTCTTACGGTCAAGCTAAGTTATAAAGACCTCTAGGAGAGAATAAAGTTAATGAGAGCATTAGTAATGAGGTATGTAGAAAGAGACACTTCCTGAGGCTATCGAGAAATATGGGGAGAGCCTTGCCTGCAACATAAAAACATTACTCTTCTGAGAGAGCCAGTTTGAGCTGTGTCCAGGGCCTGACCCATCCATGCTCGACAACCTTATACATCATATAACAGACTCTCAGCAAATGCACGTTGAGTACAATATGAGAGAGGAATTTGGAGACAATTAGCATTGAGAAACAAGGGACAGGGACTTAGAACGCATTCTCCACACCGAGTCTTCCTTTACCCCCAAATCCCGTGGTCGTCTTCTTCCCAGGATACCTTTTTGAGGCCTCTATTTCGATCTCGTGTCCTAAATCCTCAGGGATGGCTTAGGCGACTGTCTCCTGTCCATTCATAGCTGCTCCTAGCTCACTGCTGGGTAGGTGGGCTGAGCTTGTAAAACTCTATCTCTCTACACCCGCTGGCACAGGAAGTTGACCCATAGAAGTTTCAAAAGAAAAAAAAAAATCACTCAGAATATAAGACCCAGAGCAGGAAGCAAAACTAATGAAGGAATGTCCTCGGCTTTCGCAGGAAATTGTTTGCACTCTGCCGCTCTAAAAAGTACCAGATTTGACCCTTCATCCCTCCCCAACTCCTTCGCTGCTAACCTCCAGATAGAGGCAAGAAGGATCAGGGCCCAGACCGAGGCAATGAAAGACAGGCTGCCTTTCATGAAAGCCATCACCAGAAACTGCTGGTCCCAGCCAGAGGCCCCCAGAACAGTTCAGTCGACTGAGGTACTGGATTGGATAGTCTTGAGTGCAGAAATCCAAAGCTGTTCTCAGTGATTACAGGGACAAAACGTCTCTTTCCCATAAGAAACTAGAGACCAGGACGGAAATTTATATTCCAGCTGCTTTTCGCAGGATATGGTGACAGTTTATCAAACGAAGTTCTGTTGATTTATGTAAATACTTTCATTCTTTTCCCATGCTGGTGGGTGATTGAATACTAAAGAAAGGCTATAGGCCGACAAATGTTCTGAGACACTGAGGTAGAGCTCCTAGGCTGAAAATAATGATTGTTCATTTGCTTTTCTTTCTTTGCAGATCCAGGCAGCTATAATCTAGTTCACGGTTCATAGCACAGATGACTGAGCCTCCTAGGCCATTGTAAATAGCCCAAGTCTATTACATGCCTATGCATTTGTGAGGTTTGACCCAGCAAAGATCAAAGCATCATGTTGAAGAAAAGGCTAAAGTGGTAGCAGATGACCTCTGGTCAGTGTGCAGGACAGGCAGTGAAGTGACCCAGTAGACCCAAGTGTGCAAGACCTAACCAGGTCATGCACTACACGATTCACTCTTGTTTCCACCACAATTCCTCTTCTCTTACATCCGGGAGGGCTGTCTCCATCACCTTCTTTGCTCTAACTAAGCACTTTGACAAAAACAACGTAACAAAGAAAGGGTTTATTAATGCTTACATTTAGTTCCAGAGAGATACAATCCATCATGGTGGGTAGGCAGGGCTGCAGGTGGGAAAGGCATGCATGGTAAGAGCAGAAAGCTTGCAGATCATATTGCATCTGAACTCAAGCACCATCCCAAATGACATACTTCCTGAAGTAAGTCTCCACCCGCCAGATGGTCCACAGTTCACAAACAGTGCCACCAACTGTGCACCAAGTATTCAAATGAGGATGACCCAATGAAAGGTATTCCACTTTCAAACCACCATAGTAGCAGAAGGTCTTTCCTCTTTTTTCCTGTCTCCAGCACCTAGCATTTGACAATTGCATGAATGAATGGTTAGATGAATAATTAACTACCTCTAATAGAGAAGAGATAAGATTCTATAGAGCATCAGTTCAGAGTCAATGAATGGTGACACACACAGAAGAATCTTTAAATCCCCAAATACAATATTTATATTATATTATAAATAATATTTATAACAACGTAATATGTTTATAATACACGATATAGCAATTAAATATATTGCTATATGCATTTAATGTTGTTTATATGCATATGTTCTCATAACTGACCATTTGTTACCGGATAACTAATTGGTATGCTTTTCCCTGGAAAAGATTATTTCTTGTGCTCTCAGCATTCCTGAGATGTCTGTAGGACTTTGTCTAGGACTGAAGCTCCCAGGTTTCCCCCATCCACGTTAATATGTCTATTCGTGTTATTCTTGCTCTGGTCATGTTTAGCCAGCCATGTAGGTGAGACTTTATGGCTGTAGTTTCTGAAATTGCCAGGAGACACCATGTCACAACAAATCTTTGTTTCTCTGGCTCTTACACTCTTTCCCCCTGCTCTTCCACAACGATCCCTGAGTCTTAAGTAACAGGAGTGGTACTGTAGATGTATCAGTTGAGACTAGGCTCCACAACTCTGAATTTTAATTAGTTGTGGTTTTCTGTGTTGGTTTCCATCTGTTGCAAAGAAAAGTTTCCTGGATCAGGGGTGAGAACTGTATTTATTTGTGTGTATAAAGAGAAATATTTAGAATGTAATAGTTGGGGGGGGGGTATGCTGGTTTAGCAAAATGGTGATTGTAAGTTCTCCTCTAAGATTCATGACTTCACTTGCTCTAAGTAGTTCACTGGGTTTTCAGACCAGGAATGGTTTCCCTCTTGTGCAGTGGGTCTTAAATCAAATGAGAGAGCTGTTGGTTACTACCGAGGTATGTGTGCCACTACTGCAATCTTAAGGTTTCCATGATGGTCAGTAATGTAGTTCATAGGTATCATGCTTGGATTGAAATGCTGGTTGTTTGCCTTCCTTGGAAGTTTGTGTGGCACCTTCATAAGAGAGGTTTTCAGGTCGGATCCAGCTGAAGGGATCTCTGGGCCCTGATTGATGTGTTATTTCATCATTGCAATCTTATGTGCTAAGCTATCTAGCCATTCTTCCATTTTTTTCACTCATAAATTAAGTTTCAATAGCAATTTGGTTCAGATTCCTTAAGATGTAATTTACTCACCTGCCCTCAGAAGCTCACAATCCAGTGAAGAATAGATGTACAATTACACTGAAATATGCACTTAGTTAAGTAATTGTGATAAAATGTGTTAGGCATTAATGGAGTCAAGGTACCACAATTAGTTGTTGAGTAGCTTCCCCATGGGAGCCAGAGAAGATTCATAAAAGTGATGACAAGTCAAAAGTAGCAAAGAAATCTGGCAAATATCCAACAGAAGCAGGGAAACCAAAAACTACTTGCTGACATCACAGAGCAGTCTAGTTCAGCGAAAGACCTCATCCCCCAAAATAAATAATAAACAAATAAAATAGAGAAGACTCAAGAAAGAGACTCAATGTCAACTTCTGCTCCTACACAAATGTAAACACACACACACATACACACACAATGCACACACATGCCGAACACATATGCACATACACACTCGCACATACATACACACACACACACAAATTATCACAGGTATGTGGAAGAGCTTTGGTTGGAGTAATAAGTTCAGATTTTAAGATTGTTTTCCCTGTTTCCCAGAAGGGAAAATTGACCTGACCCTTCTTAGTCTAGCCATGGAGAAGGTATGGAAGCAGCCAAGTTTATGCTGGACTGGAAATGAAATGTCAAATGTCAAGCGTCTACTTCCTGCTTGCTGTTTAATCATTAGACATAATTTTTGTCATGTGGAAAAAAAAGAGTTCTTTATAATCAGACTGGAAATTCATGTACTTGAAAACAGTCAGAAGGAAACTTGTAGGGGAAGGAACACCACTGAATAGCAGATACAACACAATTCTTATCAGTTCAAATCTGTTTTACATTTCATTCCAGACTCTGTGAATTAGCACCACAACAATGAACCTTTGTAAATTAATGAGGGTAACAGCAGGCAAGAATCAATCAGCCATTCTTGTTCCTGAACCTTCCTCCTGGTAACAACCTGAAGTGAACCTTGGAGTCAAGACCTCAAACTAATAGCCTGCTTTTCTTACCCTTTGAACAGAACAATTAAATAATCACATTGCTCTCAGTTCATTTCCTGAATGTATTAATTAGATTAAAGCACAACTTGTCAGCCTCCCCTGAGGGGAAAGGGCTTGTTGGATCTGTTTTCTCTTGCCCTTCAGCTTCTAATAGCTGGACAGCTTTCATATGGTGAAGCCTGTTACCTGGACAGGCAAACTGCTGCATAGCTGTCTTATATCCCTCCTACTGGACTAGCTCACTCACTTCTCTCCTCCTAACTTCTCTACCATGACATGTTATTGGAATCCAACCTGGAAGTTCTAATAGTACTATGAATCCTCTCTGAAATTGCAGAAGCCACTTGGTAGCACTGTGGGAAATGAATCTCAATGTTTCATCCATCCATTCGCCCGTCCCTCCGTCTGTCCGTCCATCCATCCATCCGTCCGTCCGTCCATCCGTCCGTCCATCCATCCATTCATTCGTCCATCCGTCCATCCATCCTTCCATCCGTCCGTCCATCCATCTATCCATCCATCTGTCCGTCCGTCCGTCCATCCTTCCATCCACAATTTGGGGCCCCGATTCTGCAAGCTCTTAGCACTGTGAGCAGATGCAAAATTATTTAAACTCTCTTTACTTCTGCCCCTTTGTCTATCAAATGGGGACAATGACAAGACACACCTGCGTGGCTTCCTTGAGGGATCTTGAATTAATTGCTATCAAGTGTTTCAAATACAGTCTGGTTCATTTAATGAGCCATTTGCCAATACCAGGATTGGAGGATTTAGAATCTGAACATGGTTCTAGTTCTGCCACCAAAGTATTAAAATACTACGTCAAACCACTCAGACACTAGGTTAAATGAAGTGAGAGAGACATGAGGTACCCTAAAAGGAGAGTGGTTGAAGGACTGCAGCCAGGCTAGGTGCTGCCTGCCAAGACCTCTGCATAGTCAGTCACCCTCTTGTAATGGTCTATGGAGGCCTCTCACTTCATTAATTCTCTGCCAAGTGGCAGGATTCTCCTGGAACTTCAATCTAAAACAGCAGTACCTACCATACTGTACCATTCTGTTTCTTTTCCGTCTATTACTCTGCTTTATAATAGATACTATTAGTTAGCAATATATTCTGCATTTACCTTTTCATATGGCTGGAGTGGTTGTTCACATAGCAACCATAGGTATTTCAGGAAATGCAAATGCTTAGGCCTTACCCTAGTTATAGCAAATCAGAATCTCTGGAAACAGGTTCCAGAATTTATGTTTTTCTGTTTGTTTGTTTGTTTGCTTGCTTGCTTGCTTGCTTGCTTGTGTGGTTTTTCTGTGCATGGGATCAAAAGAACTCTACTATACCCACACTCTTGTCCTTTTGAGACAGGGTCTTCCCTGCATGGCTCAATCTGGCCCAGAACTTCTATTTATCTCAGGTTTGGCTTCAAACTTGTGTTTTTCCTGCCTCAAACTCCTTAATTCTGAGTCACTGTATTTAGCCTGCAACCCAGGTTTCAACAGCAGTGATTAAGTGATTGGAATTTTGAAGCATGTCTGAGAAACACTGGGTACTGTCCATCCCTACTGGAGAATAGAAACTTCTTGAAGCAAGGACATTTCTGTTCACCACCATTGTACCTAGAACTTTGATCTGTGCCTGAAATGTAATTGATGTGCAAGTGTAGCTGGATGAATGAAAGAACAAACAACGACCCTATCTTACTTGGTTCTCAATCCAAAAGTAGCATTTCACCTATTCCCTGGGAACCAAATCTGTTTGCATTATAACTTTCTGGAACACATAGTTTCAAAGACCCCTATACCAATGTGCTGAAATCAAAAGTTAAATCATATGCGTATTCAACTTCAGAGATGGTGGAAAGCACAGACACACACACACACACACACACACACTGCTTTCCTAGCAAAGACACTTAAAAATACTTCATATATATCTGGTAAAGGGCAGATATAAATAAAACATTATCAGAAACTCATCAAAGGCTATCATTTGGGCATAAGTGCTAAAACCAGTTTGATGATGCTCTGGAGAGCCAGAGAGGATGGATTTGATAGAAAAACAGTTAGCAGCATGTTTTTGCATCAAGAAGGAATTCTTATACCTGATGAGAATATCAATGTATTCAGTAAAACTGTTCATACATATTGATGCAAAGGAGAGAAGGAGAGGACACTGAGGGAAACACACGCGAGGAAGACTCTACCACAATACATCTGTAGCCTTATTTTCCCCCAGATAAGCTGTTGTGCCGTTTATCTCACAAGTTAAACGCCATTGCAACCCATATTATGCACTACCCTGTCGCCGTGAGATGCATCTACAACTCATCAAGGAGATGAGGAAAAGAGGATCCCAGGCCACCATTTCCCCAGAGAAGGATTAAGTCAAGAGTTTATTTGGTCTGTGAGATAATGCTGAATCTGCTCCTCAGAAGGAATGGAACAAACCTGAGTCTGTGGCTGTATGTTAGTATGTGCTCATGTGCGTCCATGTGTGGTGTGTGTGTGCTCGCACACGTGTGCATGTGTGTATGAAGATGTTAAATGAGGCTGCAAGTAACAATAAAGTCTGAGCCTTTAGCAGGAAAGGAAAGCATCAGAAAAAAAGCAGCTTGTTTTAAATGACGCAAAAATCATCTGCCTACATCTCCACGTTTCTTTCCCACACTTCATGCTTTTCATTGGAGGTTTGACCAACAATAGCAATAAGTCTAGTTACTACTCAGGTTTGTTCCTTACACCTTTAAATTGAGCTGGGCATTATGAAGCATGATTATATTATATTACATGATATTTCCTTCAGTTGTTTATTATTTTGCATGAATGTAACATATTTCAAATATATATAGCTTTTACAGCATTCTCATGAGGATACTCTTTTAGAAAGGATGTTCTAGGTTCTTCTTCTATTGCCTCAGATTGTTTTCTATTGATGCCATAAAACACCATGACCAAAATCAACGTAGAGAGAAAAGCATTTGTTTTACTTACATCCTACATAGCAGTCCATCACAGAAGGAAGTCAGGATAAGAATTCAAAACAAGGAACGTGGAGACAGGAACTGATGCAAGGGCCACAGAGGAATGTAGCATAATAGTTTGATCCCCATGGCTTTATTATACTGCTTTCTTATAGCATCCAGAGCCACTAGCCCAGAGTTGGCACCACCCACAGTAACATGGGCACTCTTACATCAATTATCAATCAAGAAAACGCACTATGGGCTTGCCTGCAGGACAATCTGGTGGAGGTAGTTTCTCAATTGAGATTTCCTCTTCCAAAATGACTCCAACCTGTGACATAAAATCTAAAGAACACACACACAAACACACACACACACACACACATACACATACACATACACACATACACCTTGAAGATGACTAATTTAAACAAGACCACTCACTATGCAAGCTAGTTGCTACATGAAAAGGATTAAAATGGGGTATATGAGTATCGTGTCCATCTACTAAACATTGACATTTTAAGGCTGTGGATGTATTTCGGTGGTAGAGAAACTGTCTACCATGCTCAAAACACTGGGTGTGATCTCCACACACACAAAAGCAAACACACAAAAGCCAACATTTCTTCTCCAAGACTCAACATATCACCCCATGCTCACCACAGAGAGACAGAGAGAGTGTGCTGGAAGCCTACTCACAAATGACACAGTACTAAAGTAGACACGTGTTGCTCCATGAGTGGCTAGAATGAGGGGCACAATGATGATGATAAGGAGCAGCAACTGTTTCTTGGACATAAACTTGCTTAGTGTTGAGTAAATGAGACTGAAATCCAGAGTACTACATATCTACCACTTGTGAGTGTCACTGTATGCTAAGGGCAGTGCTGCTTATGATTCGTGTTCTTAGTGACCATCAGAAGAATCCCAAAATGGCTTGACTGTGCTATTTTACAATAGGCAAATGTACAGTCTGTCCACGGCCACAATTTAAATATCATATGTTCACCACCATTAAACACCTTTTCAGAGTTTAGGCAATAGTTAAAGTGTCTCTCAAAAACAAAAACAAAACAAAACAAACAAACAAATGAAAAGGTCAGGTTACCCTGCAGTTTATCTTTCTTATACTCCAAATGTTGCTTTCAGGCACTTTTCATTATTTCTGTCAACTATTGATTGTTATCTGTTTCAATCATAGAATAAAAAAGCTAATAAAGGACAGAATTTCACCAGAAGAAGACATACATCATTGACCACACCTATTTTCCAGCAAGAATGGTGTCCCTTACACTTGCAAGCCATTAGAAAATATTGTCAAACAAATGGCACTCAGTTATCTACTTTTATCCTATTTCATCCTTCTGATCATTTCACACTAAACAAGTCAATGTTTAAATAAATGATATAATAATTCAATATTCTCTAACTTTTAATAGCCTTTCAGAACTTACAAGGGGATGCCTGAATCAAAACTCAGGCCTTATATGTCGTTTCCAGATGAACTTGAATACTTCTGGTTGGTTTCACTAACTCAGACATTCGATCACTTGAATGTTTGCCTACGATCATCTCACTACTTTGAAGATAGTCATAATAGGGATTAAATGATACTGATGTTTTTCATGAAGAAGAAAGAAGGCATTTGGATGAGAGGACAGAGTCAAATAATCAAAGACAAGGGGCCATACTCAGAGTTGATTTTACATTTAAACAGTGCAAGGATTTAGAATAAAACCAATGATGTCAGATTTGTAAAACTTCTTGTTAGCATCTCAGGTTTGTGAAATGATGGCCACTAAGACAGCGTGATTTCTGACGGCCCTTTATCTCTTTCCCTAAAGGATTGTGCTTCCATAGCAACTATTCTCCGAACAACAACTGAATGATAGGGAAGAAAACCCTACATGCTCTTACTGTGAACTCTTACAGTTAGTGCCATGCCAGCCTAAGCTTGATAGCACTGCATTTCTTTTGGAAAATATAAACTATCTTAGTTCTTCCTTTATAGATAAATAGAACAAATTCTGAGGAAGGATCTGAAAATAGAATTACTAGCTCTTGGAAATTTACTAAAATATTGGAGATAAGTTTAGATAGCCCTAGCATCAAAATTCATTCTACAAAACAATGTTCTCACCAGCTGTTTTCTGGTGTACCAGGCAAATATGTTTTCTCCTTGTGTTACCATGGTAACGTGTGGATATTTTAATTAAAGTTAGCAGGTTTCCATCTTCACTAAATGGGAAAGAACAATCACTATGCAATGATTTTTATTTTGTGACATGGATTCAGAAGGGAGATATTATTGGCCTTTAGGGACATTAGAAGGACTATCTCCGGGACTGGAGCCAGAGACCTTCCAAAAGGCTCTTAACATCATGGGGATTCTCAGTTTATGGTGTGTATTAAGTACAGTGACACTTGTTAGTTTCCTTTACCCTAGCTAGTGTCTTTACTCAGGGTCAGATGTAGAACAGCACAGGGCTAATATTAGTATTGTATGAGGCATAAACACCCTTTAAGGAAAAACACAATTTTTACTCAAAGCACAGCGTCTCTACAGTAATAATGGAAAACCAAGTTCCAAATGTTTAAAGAGAGTTGAGCCCCAAATCAATTAGACTGTCCGAAAGGTTAGACATTCCTGGAAAAAAGACAATGGTAAAAAACAAACCATAACCCACAAGTGATAATGAAATCTTAGGGTATATACTAGATTAAAATAAACCCTCTGGAGAATATGAGCAAGACTTAATTCAGAAAGACTCAAAATGTGACCTCATCTGGGAGTAGAGTTTTTGCAGATGCTACCTAGCTCACTTGAGGTCATACTGGGAGAGGATGAACCTCAGATATATTGAGTGCTATCCTTCTGAAAGGAGGAACTAATACACACAGAGACACAATCAGAGGAGGCCATGTAAAGACACTGACAGACCTGCTACAGACCAGCAAATTGAGATTGAGCAAAGAACCCCTCTCAACTTTCTCATAGGAGCCATTATCCTGCTCCCATCTTGAATGGAGACTTCACACCCTGACAAATGTAAAGAAAAATGTTTTTTTAGTTTACAGTTTGAAGTCAGTTCTTCTGGAATTTCTGAAAAACTTATATAGATCCGAAGTGACGTAAATCTACAGCCGACATCATAAGCTAGTAAGCAGGCAAGTCATGTTCACCTAGGCGAATTTCTTGGGCTACCCAACAGGGATCTCATAACACTCACCACACAGCATTATAGCTTTTTATTTGTACTTTCCAACCCTGATAGCCAAAACTATGTCTGTTATGTTCATGGTTTATCTCCAACCACAAACTCAGTGCCTGTCATATGGGATAAATTCAATAAATCTGTCCAGTGGAGCCAGTAAGTTGAGTTGAGTTACAGGCAGAGGTGAGATCAGAAGTAAGCAAAACTCTCTTTCTGACACTGAATTTCCTTGCTATTAAGGCAGAAACGTGCTTATTAAAATACTCAGTTTCTCAGCTGGCTCCATCTTTTCTATGTTTCTTTTGCTGGCACTTCGATGCCATGATGTGCCTAAGGAAGCAGAGACAAACTGTACCTGGTTTTAGAGGCAGGCAAGACTGGTCTCTCACGGATCCCTGCATCACTGATGCCAATGGTTGCCACAGGTTACACTGGCATCATCTCGGCTATGCAACCTGGATGCTGTCTGCCCCTGGGATTCATCATCTTGACTATTCACAGGCCTCTCACTTTCAAAAGTCAGCGGCTCTGATGGATGAGATGGCCTCTCCCAGGGGCCCTGCTGCCTGGGCTGTGATTTTGCAAGTCTAGCAAGAACTGGTTTCATTTCAAGCACGTCTCAAGGATGGAGACTTTTAGAGGGGAAAGCAAATTTGCAAACAGGGAAAGCCTCCAAAACTCCAGATAATAAATGGACCTTAAAATGAGCTTTATGTGCCTCCTTTTCAACACTCTACCTCTCTGACATCATTAAGTCAGTACCTGCTTAGAAGATTTGAACAACTCTGTCCATAATAAATAAAACATAGTGGTTTTTAAAAAATAATTATATTCTTTGCATGGCTGGTGCAGAAAAATGAGAGTTAAACAGCCTAGTGTTTTAACAAGTAGAGCAAGGCTATATGGAAGATAAATAGGATTTGTGTGCTCATCCCCCCAGATAATGCACCAATCATGGTGGCCAAACTGTGCCTTGTATAGACATGACAAGTCCAGATTCTTCTCTATCCTTGTCCCTTCCAAGCAAAATGAGTAGGATCTCAGCAAGAAGGACTCACCCCAACTCCTCATGATAACTTCAGCATGCCCATTTAAATTGGAAGACAAAAAGATGGTTATTATTTTTTAGTCTTTAGTACCAAACAGAAGTGATTTTTTACCTTATAAAAATGTAATCTGGGAAAATGGATCAGAAACTAAATAACACCTGCTGTACATATGGGAGGACCTGAGTTCAAATTCCAAGAACCCACATAATACCTGGACATGCAGCTTGAACACACATGCAATCCCAGAATTCTACAAAGAGATTAGAGGCAGAGACAGAAAAATCGCTAGAAGTTTATGATCCGGCTGGTCTGGCATATAAGCAGCAGGAAAACAACAATGGCACACCACCTCAAACAAGGTGGAAAAGCAGTGGCAACATTTGAGGTTGTCACCTGACCACACACACACAGTACATGTGCCTCATTCACAGGCACACATGTGTGCACAAGCACTCATATACATACACTGTACATACAAACGCATTATATTCAAATATTTAGAGAATAATATATAAACATATATACTCCCTTTAGTACATGTAGAGAGTATATTTCTCTCAGCCTAGATTTATAGATATATTGTGAAGCTCAAAATGAGGTAAGAAATAGAATTTTACACAGTACTCAAATAAAAATTATATAAACTGTCATAATTGACTCGCATCTTTTTAAAAGTATTTTATTTTATGTGCACTGGTGTTCTGCCGATATGTTATGTCTATGTGTTAGGTCCCCTGAAACTGAAGTTACACACAGTTATGAGTTGCCAAGTGTGTGCTGAGAATTGAACCCAGGACTCTGGAAGAGCAGCCAGTGCTCTTACTCACTGAGCTGCCCCTCAGCCCCCTTGACCTGCTTCTTTATTTCAAGCAAAGCTTCTTCTCATAAAGCAATTTCTTTATGATTCTCAGAATTAACATCAATTCGATTTTATGTTGAGTAATATAAATATAAATAAGTTAATGAATGTGAATTGTAGTCTTTCTTACATGCAAAAAAAACCAATGAAAATTATGCTTACATTGTAGCCTTATTTATTCAGACACAGCCGGGTTTCTTTGGCATCTACTTTACATGAAGCTTGATGAATAAGAAATCCCTCCCTGCTTTCTTGAGGCTAAAGATGTGGGAGGAAGACAAACACATTACGTACCAGTCTTTCTATTTGATACTGTTTAGAAAATGTGTAGCATACCAGATAAAGAATCATCGTGCTAGGCTACTATGGGATAGATGTTGAGAATAATGAAGAGAATAACATTTCCCGTTAAAGCTTCCTGACCATCCTGCAGGGCCTTGAATAGTTATAGTCACTTTGCACAGGATCTTGAGGCTTCTATTACAATGACATCTTATAATATTCCTCATCAAACATCGTGCTAGATATTCTGAGCTAAAATGGGAGACAGTGGTTTGCTATCCAGAACCTGAGCATATACTCTTCTCGTCCATTCGGTCTTTATTTACTTGAAGTTCAGACATCGTGATCGTGATGCTCAAGGACCATGGAACATGGAAGCCTCTCCCATTTTCTCCATATTCTGAACTTTAGAATGTAAAGCATCGGATGACATCCTTTTTATTTTTATCATGTGACGAACTATTGAAATAATAAATAAATAAATCTAATGCTTTTCTTGAGAGAAGCCCACCGAAGATCCTCTAGAAGAGTGATCATTTTTTGCATGGGTCTCCAACTTGTACACAGCAGAACTGGGGCCTTTCAACGTCCATAATTGCAAAAGTTTATGTCTCATAGTAAAAGTTTCATTGGTTCAGTTTCCTGAAGAACTTTGACTAACAATACAGGCAGAATCAAGCTGATCAGCTGCGATCACCACCCCAGCTTGTTGCAATCACTTAGCATCTCCATGATCCTAAATCACCTTACATCAGAAACTCCTGAGAGTTGGCAGCTTCTGAAAGACAGTAAGTCTTTTCGTTAGAGAAGGTTTATATTGGTATTTGCTATTATGCTCCAGACTTCCTTATAAGCGATACATTCTCTAACAAGGGCAGCTTTATGTTGATTCACAAGCTATTTGGTTTACATCCTTCTGATCTGGTAGAGTAAAAGAGAAGAAATCTGCTTCAGTTTCTCGCTAGTCCTGTTGGCTTTACCTCTAAATTCTGTGTAATTCAGCACAACCTTTTGTCATGAGCAGGAAAGTATTATCTCAGTTCTTACATCTAACATCATGCAAATCACCTTCAGTGTCTATGTTGATAATATTATCTTAACTTGCCTTCTCTTTCCTGACTCCCTCAGGCTTCACATAGTTCCAGCCACAAGAGCAGTTTCTGTTGAAGACAACAGGAGCCCCTGTACTTCTTAACACACTCCCTGGCTAAAATATTTAATTTTTTTCACTGATTATAACTTTTTTCTCCTTGGTATTCAGACCTTCATAATTTCCATCAAGCCTTCTTTGGGTCTGTGACCTATCTCCTCTGATTTTCCTCTATCTCATACAGCATCTAAATCCCATAGCGAATCATCAATGCCATTGATGTCTTTGGACCATATTTCTGCTTATCAACCCAGAAGTCAAATTATATAGAAGTTTCCCCAGTTAGGTAGATGAACATCATTCCAACCTAAAGATATTTGCCACCATGGTGTCACCAAAAATTTTCTTTTGTATATTTGGTCAGGTTCTCCCCAAATAAAATTATTAATAATGTTTCTATGAGGGTCTAGAGAGATGACCCAGCAGTTAAGAGGAAATATTCTTGTTACAAAAAACTTGGGTTTGATTCTTATCACCCATATCAGGCAACTAGTCACTACCTGTAACTGCTGTTCCAGAAATAAAGCACTCTGTCTGATGCAAGTACTGATATCCAAATAGTGCCTAGGCACACACACATGCACATAATTTGACTGTGTTATATAAATATAGTTTAAATTTTAGTTACTGCAGGATGAATTGTATAGATATTACTTTCTTCCTTTTGTGTATCTCCATGTGTAACCCACGCTTACTGTATATTCACCTCCAAAGTCCTTAAACCCATTATGTTTCTGCTATGTCTTCAGCAGAGTAGAGGATGCCATAGGCTCCACATGCGAGGAACTGTGTTAACTAATGGAAAACGTTTTCAGGACCTATCCAGAGACATGAAAAGACTATTATCACTTAAGAAATTCATGGAAACCTTTTGACTTGACTTCTCATTTTTTTTCTCCTAACAACTATGGCAAAATAAACACAGCACATGCAAGCATTTGGTTTGCAATTAAAGGAACCATTTTTTCATCACTCAACACTTACTTTAAGACTAACACGCAGAAAATTAGGAAACAACCTACTTACCTCAAGACCCAGAAATACCATGTTTGAGTATGTACCCAAAGGATGTTCAATCATGCCACAAGGACATGTGCGCACTTTTGTTCATAGCAGCATTATTTGTCACATCCAGAATCTGGAAACAACCTAAATGCCCCTCAACTGAAGAATGGATAAAAAAAAAGATGTGGTACATTTGCACAATGGAGTACTACACAGAAAAAAAAATAATGACATCGTGAAATTTGTGGGCAAATGGATGGATCTAGAAAACATCATACTGAGTGAGGTAACCCAGACCCAGAAAGATAAATATAATATGTACTCACTCATAAGTGGAGTTTATACCAACCTACAATTCACAGTCTTAGAGAACCTAGACAACAAAGAGGACCCTAAGACAGATATACATGGATCTATTCTACAGGGAAAGTAGAAAAAGACAAGATCTCCTGAGTAAATTGACAGCATAGGTACCATGGGAGAGGGTAGAAGAGAAAGGGAGAAATTGGAGGGGAGATGAGAAAAAATATTTAGCTCAATAAAAACAATAAAAAATAAAAAAGACCAACACCCTGCTCCCTACCTACAAAACAGAGACATGTCTTTGACTATACAGTTCTACATGTGTCACATATGTTCCTTGGACATTTACACAATCATGGAAATTTAGACATTTAAACAGGATAATCTCTGATATATCTTTTCAACTTGAAAACATTTAAATGCTGATATTTCTATTATTTAATATATCCAGAAGTGTTCACTGTACTCTGTACTCTATGGTAAATTTTAATATAAAGTAAAGAAAGTGGCCAGGACATGGTGGTAACGCATGCCTGTAATCTCAGTACTCGGGATGCAGAGGCAGGTGGATCTCTGTGAGTTTGAGAGCAACTCCATGGCTTCTCTCTGACTCTGCCTTCTTTCTCCTAGCATTCAGTTTAGTTTTCTCCATGTAGGTGCCCTGCTCTGCTATCAACTCAAAGCAGTTTCTTTATTAACCAATGGTACTCACAGCATACAGAGGGGAATCCCACATCACCAAGGTCCCTTTAAGGTCTTTGATATCACTTCTCCTGTCAGAAAAAAAAAAGAAGTATCAAATTCAAGTGTAAAATGCAGTGCTGCAAAAGTTAATCCCCATAGTTTCTGGACCACTTCTAGCCTGAGATACGGATGCCAAATGACTTATCCAACCACCTCCTTTTGAATACTGAGCTCTGCAGAAACTGTGCCAACTCATCAATGCATTTCCCTCAGTGACCTGTCAGTTTGTCCTCAAATAGTAGCATTGCATTCTCAATGAGGTGCTAAGGCAATTTTTCCTTACAAGATGAAAAGAGGTGATCACAGAACTGGCCCATATCTGAGTGTAGACATGTTTTCTCAATCTCTTGCTATCAAGGAGGTAAATGATTCATTCAACAAATGTGTGCATGAGCAACACAGAGAAAATGAATTAGACTGTCTCCCTAACTCCCAGCTATTTCTCTCATTTTCCCTGTTTGCCTCTTGGAAGCACTAAAAGGTTTATTATCTAGGTGTTCAAACTTCCTTTTGGATTAAAGAGCACCAAACTTTAGGCCTGTTCATGTAAATGAATCAGAGCATGTCCTCATTTTTGAGCGAATTAATTTTTGGAAATACATAAAAATGTACTATTAAAATTGTACTTATGTACAGAAAAGAAACCCTACCTATTATCCACCTTCAATACCACATCACTTTTCTAAATATATTCCCAGCAACTCCTTGTTTCAGTGGGTTTCAGGACCAATAATGTTCAACTTCAAAAGCTTGGAGGACCTCACATCCCTCCTGTCTCCTCTTAATTTCTTAGCTCCAAGCCACTCCTCCCACAGAGCTTTATAGAATGGCAAATAAACAGCATGGTGTGATGGAAATGAAATTGAATTGAGGGTGGAGGTGCTCAGGTTCATATTCTGGAAACAAATTTGTTAATTACGTGGCCCTGGTAGAGATTTCTATAAATCTTGTCTGCAACTGATTAACCCTATACAAACTGGTAACAACTTTAACTGGCCAAAAAGTCTTTTCAAACTGATTGTTGCACAGAGGAAAAATTAAAATTGTATATTTTTATACCTTACTGTTTCTTTATATACAACTAATACTCTGAAGTGATTATCACATCAGGTAATTATGACCAGGAAGTCTTTAAAGACAGAGACCTGAACACATTGGTTACAGTATTACTCACCATCACCAAATGCCCTGAAAACATAACTAAGTAAAGGATAACCTTACACTTCTATCCTGCTAATCCCAAAGTTGAGGTGCAGGTGGTAAAACTCAGATGGGAAGAATTTTTCCAGTTGTAGTAGAGCATACTACATCTGTTTCTCTCTCTCTCTCTCTCTCTCTCTCTCTCTCTCTCTCTCTCTCTCTCTCTCTTTCTCATTGACTTTTAACCTTAAACCTTAGTTTAAGGTAACAAACTGACCTTACTGATGAAAAACATTTTCCTCCTACCATTCCACACATCTCTTTTAGACTGTATATTAATTACCCTGCATTTATAAATCATCCACATCGATTTATTTCATTTTTGATTTGATAGCATTCTAGTAACTTCCAAAGTTTTGTAATATAGTTCTTTAAACTTATGTGATTTTATAAAAGGTGAAACAAAGAAGGTACCTTTGCATTATTTGGGTCTTATACTCCCTAGAAATTTTTATGGGTAAGAAAATGCTACTGATTTTAGGAATTATGGGAAGAAATTTACGAAGGAGAAGCCGTGAAAGTCTGATGGCCATCTCATCTTAGGACCAGCCTTCAAGTAAACTACCTTAATGAAGATTACTACTTATAGTTGCTAACTGGAAAGCCCCTCCCCCGACAAGACAGCAATACCCATTGGTCTGTACAGAGACAAGCCACTCCAGAGACAGTTTCAGGAACCAGCATCTACTTTATTTCCCGGACAGCAATCACTTGTATAGTGAAAAAGTCTGTCAACTGTAACTGGTTAGCACATTACCTCAAATTAGACAGTGAGCGCTCATCCCGTCAATGTCTCGATGCAGAAGAAACACATAAAAAATGTGGAGAGTATAGACTTGTCCACAGCCCAGCTGCCAGCTGCTCAAGCTACTGACTTCAGATATAGTGTGCCATGCCTCTTGTTTAGAAGTCCAGCATACCACATAGACTAGCTGTCATGTCATGCCTGCATTTTCTCCTACAACTACACGTGAGTCCCAGCAATGGATTCCATGCTAAGTTTTGGAAACTATAATAAGCTACAACAAGATTTCTTAAATTGAAAGAAAATAGTATTCCTGACACACCCAAATGGCATCAATTCACTGTGTAGCATAAGCCTTAGCTTCGAAATTTCAGACAACAATGAAACTTTGTTAGAAAGTGTTTTCTGAGAAATCAGTTAACTTTTCTGAACTTATTTCATATATTAATATCAGAAAATCTAATAATAATCAAATGCACTTAATTAACAAGTGAAGACCAAAATTAAATTTACATGACACTGATTAGATTTTTTTTTGTTACACTCTACCAGCTTGTGTATGATCATGAATAAGGAAACATTGGAGTAACCATCTGACCTTGGGTACCTCGTACTGTAACTGGGGGATTCCAGGTAAAGTTTCATGAACAATCAAGCAAAACATATAAAGAACGTCATAGAAAAAGACATGAGGCCATGCAAACTAGGTGAGAAATGATTCTATCAAGCTGTGTTTTCACAACTCACCGCTGTGCCTGGCTCTCTGGGAGCCACAGTTGCTTTAAGTAGCTGCCTAGAGGTTCATAAAACGTTTAAGAGCTTTGTCCAGTCCCACACAGAGAGCTTTAAAACTTTAAGTGTACTTTATCCTAACCTCAGGTTTCAATTGAACATCTATGCAAGGATTCAGGTTAGTATCTTTAAGAGATTAAAGAGCCTCCAGGGGCTTCCATAGTAGTCCCAGGATCTTTGTAGAGAGAAACAGACAGGCCCCATTTCATCATTACAGAGATAGATGCTTCAGCATGATCTTCTACTGACATCCCATGTCTGGGCACAGGGCCAACACATCTCTTCCTTGGGAAATGAGGACTTGGACACCAAGCTAGTTTCCTGTAGAAGGATCACACAGCATGATACCCCATACAGATAAGAAATCTGGAGTAAATAATTCACGTTCTTGAGTGGGCCTGACAACTTTCCCATAAATATCTAATGAGATCCACTAGAACTAGAAACCATGCCAGTTCCTTCACAAGATGATGTTGCCAGCACAAATAAAAATGAATAAATAAGTAGAAATGAACAGCAAAAATACAGCTTTCTGAGTTGTTTTATTCACCCGTTTTTATTTTAAAGGAGGTAAAAATCTCAGAAAGATTATTAGACTGCCCACACATTCTTGACTAAGAAGTGACAAAGTCCATTTTCTGGGCTGAATATTAATGACATTTATTATAACCACAAACATTGAAATCATTCTATCCATAACTAGAAAAACAATAAAGCAGCCATTCACTAAATCATTATGCTCAGAACATTAAGTGATTAATTTATCAGTTTCATCCTTTTTATACCACAATACTAATTTTATAGTAAAAAAATGGGAGACAAGATATTAAGTGGTATTTGACTAATGAGATGTCCCAATTAGGAGTCCTTCACAGTGTTCTGCATTGCCACTGATGGATAAATTAGAATACATACTGTCTTGCTACCCAACAACTTTGCCATTTCAGTAAAGGTCTGGGTGACTTGCAAGGTACATGTGATTTGTCTAATAGAAAAAAAAGAATCCAAATAAATGGGCATACTTGAGTATAGGTCAAGCGTCGAAGGATTCCTTGCAACCAGGAGTACGCACATTTGGTTCAGCAGCTGACTGGATAATTCTATGGATACACCTTACTTCTGTGTTTTACTTCTTT
The DNA here is from genome assembly GCF_982192425.1 of Myodes glareolus. Lineage (NCBI taxonomy): Eukaryota > Metazoa > Chordata > Mammalia > Rodentia > Cricetidae > Myodes > Myodes glareolus. Next base: position 26,056,305 of record NC_142044.1, read on the forward strand.
GGTCTCAGCACTCATTGCTCAAATGATGTTGATGACTGTCAGATGCAAAAACCAAAGTAAGTTATGGGCAAAAGGTCACACGGGACATGAGGGCAGTGGGAAGGGGCTAGAACACAGCAGCGGGAGAAGCAACAAAAACAAATTTCATTCGGGAAAATATCATATTAAAAGCTAAATTCTTTGAAAGCTTGTAAAAATGAAGATTTAAATTTAAAGAAGGACTATGAGAAGACACATATGTCTCTCATATGTGAATTGCTCTAGGAAAATATCTCCAGGGATATCTGGAAGAAACCTATGCAAGGCATGGGGATGTCAAGTGATAGCACAGACGGCCCAGCATTGTCTAATCAAGAAAGAGGAACTCAAAATAAGCTGGGTGATTCAGGTTGTACCCCTGATTTTAGGGGAGGACTCCAAATAGAGAGCATCTCATGTTTTAAAGAAATACTTGGAATAAGAGTGTCCAGGGTCTTATCTAAACTCTTCTTTTTTATCCTTTTCTTTCTGCTTCAGTACACACAAAACACAGGGGTCTCAAGATAAATTTAGAAGCACAAAACATGTCCATCCAAGCATTTGAGAACACACCCTGATTTTCTCAAATTGTCTCTGTTGCATTTTCCGTTAACTTTCCAGCAGAGTATTCGTGAAGATTATTGGTTTCATGCAATACCTTGTTAAATCATGCTCATGGATGAGTCTAGTTTGGTGTGTATGTTTGTGAAAAATAAAAATGAAAGAAGGAAGTAAAAATGGAAAACATGGCTTTAGGAGTCTTCCTTTTTATTTTCCTCTTTTTGGGGGGACTTTTTCCAAAAAATTATTATTAAAGAATTTTTGGACATTATAGTTACATTATTTTCCCTTCCCTTTCCCATCAAATCCTTTCACATAGTACTCATTAAAATTCTTTTCCTCCTTTTTAAAATGTTATTTGTGTGTGTGTGTTACTAAATACACACAATATTGTATTAACAATTAACAAATTGTTAATAAATACAATCCACTCTGTCTATGTAATGTTATTAGTATGTATATGTTTTCAGGGCTGACATGTAGTTTTAGATAATCAATTAGCATGCTGTTCCTTGAGGAAGAATATTTCTCCTGCTCTCAGCATTCCTTAGTTGCCTATAGTTTTTATCTAAGCTTGAGCCCCCTGATAGTTCCCCCATACATATTAGCACATCTGTTGGTATCATCTTTGTTCAGGTCATATTTAGGCAACCTAACTCTTATTGTCTTTCTGTCTTCTCTTTCATAAGGATCTCAGTCCATTTTTCTGCAAAATTTAAGATGTCATTATATTTTTTTCTGCTGTGTGGTACTCCATTGTGTAAATGTACCACAATGAGGACCCTAAGAGAGACAAACACAGATCAAATCTACATGGGAAGTAGAAAAAGACAAGATCTCCTGAGTAAATTGGGAGCATGAGGACCTTGGGAGAGGGTTGAAGGGGAGGGGAGAGGTAGGAAGGGGAACAGAGAAAAATGTAGAGTTCAATAAAAATAATTTTAAAAACCAGCAACAAAATATTTGAAAAAACCCATATCCTACAGCAATGAGTTCAGAGATGTTATCACACACACACACACACACACACACACACACACACACACACACACACACAAACTCTACTTAGTGCAGTGGTTCTCATCTTGGGTCACAACCCATGGGAGGGGTTAAACAACCCTTTCATTAACATCGCATAGCAGATATTTACATATGATTCATAACAGTAACAAAATTGCAGATATGAAGCAAAAAAGGAAAGAATTTTATGGTTGGGGGTCACCACCACATGAGGAATTGTTTTAAAGGGTCCCAGCAATGGGAAGAACAACTAATGTAGTGTGACACAGGTTTTACTTTTGTGGATTTGACTGTGAAAAGTGGCAACCAGCAATGCTTAGGGGAGAGTGAACACCTTTTATGCTTATGATTATATCCATCATTTGCAATCCTTTTAAGATATGACCTTCCCATTCATATCATTTCTGGTCTTGTTCTTCAGTTTAGGGACACCCCAGTGATTCTGAGAAATTTAATATATAAAGATTTTAAAGCACATTAATATACATACATAAAATGAGCCATTTTTATTCTTATGAATTACTAATAGTTATCCCTAGTTTGCTGTTCTCCTCTTGACTTTTATCACAATTCAGTTACAAAGAAACATTTTCTAATTATTATCTGGTTGGAAGAGTGATTGAATAGCATGTGCAAAACCTTGAGATCAATTCTCATAAATATGAAAAATGGTTTTTTTCTCTGAAAGTATTTGGATCATCTTTTTATATGGAAGCTCTCCTATTTCCTAATGACATTCTAAGGTTTACATGTTTTAATTCAAAAGAATATTCCATCCAAATGCTATGAATGTAAATGTGATCAAAGAGGTGGGATATTATGGCTAGAAAAGAGATGTCCCCCACGGACTCTCAGGTTGAAGACTTGGTCCTCTGCCAGGGGAACTATTTAGGGAATTTTACTCAAGACCTAGCTGGAGGAGGAAACCAACAGGTTGTTTGTCCTTAGGAGGATATATCTTGACCTGTCCCCTTTCTGTATTCCTTTCTGCTTTCTGACTGGCATGAGGAGAGCCTCTTAGCTCCACCTATCTTGCTGCTATATTGACTGTTGCACACGGCCAGAAACAGTGGAGCCAGTGGCCAGGTCGGGAAACCTGATAAGATAAGGCAAATCACCTCTTGTTTGAATCTTTTCTCTTAACCGTTTGCTGCAGCAGTGACAAAACTGACTACAAGTACAGCATAATCTTTTAAACCAAGTGGCTCATTAGTTATCTAAACATTCTTTATTGCAAGGTTATTTTATGCACCAGCTTGAAATGCTTTCCTGACCATATATTGTTTTCCCACACAGAAGTAAGCCTCTTATTGACTCCCTGTTGCCTACAATCGAGCAGCTGTCTCTCTGTACAAGGATGAGAACAAAGTTGCATTATTATCCTGGAGCAGACCCAAATATGCGCTAGGCTTAGTTTATTTCCGTTCTCTTTGAGTTACATTTTTGACATCCATTCTCATTTTCCCAGCCCGTTCCCTAGAAAAAAGTCAATTGATACGCTTCTTCATTCATATTGAAATCATAGATTATCAAATTCATATCTTACTGCAAGAAAGCTTTTTAATCACTGAGAGTTTAAAAGAACATCTTTTGTCTAAATTACTTTTAATTCATCAGTTTCTTTACTGAGCTATCTGTTCTTATGTTGTAAAATAATTGCATTTCTCTTTTTTAAGGGGAGTTATCATTTCACTTTCAAATAAAGACTCTTGTTTCTTTTCAGTCCTTAACATTATTTCTCCTTATCAATGTTATTACACCTTTTATTTCTTCTCCTACTACTCTCTAGAGACAAACCAACTACTGGTGATTTTGTCATCGGTTTTGCTGTGTTCTAATGGTTTAGTACAGGCACTTTTCTTCTTTCCCCTCTTTGGTTCAAATGACAGTCTATTTGGAAACATTCTTCAGAGCTGATCCAGACGTGCTCAGTGTTTGGACTACAGGTTAATGTTTCCTTCAATGTTTTTGATCCTTTGGCCATTTCTGGTTCCTCTTGATTGATTTGAGGCACCCGAAAAATATGTAAATATGCATTTACTCTTTGTGTGTCCTGAAGTCAAAATATTTTGCATATCTGTCTGATGCATTTTATTATTCCTGACATCTTTTACAGGAAATAATGAGATGGATAGCTTACAGATTGTTTTGGGATCCCCAACAGGAAGCACATTCGTGTTTAATGCTAAGCTCATTCACAAAATCATATTTATGTCAGGCTGAAAGCAGAGAGCTTCTTAATTATTATTATTGATGACTTCTACAGAGGATTTCCTGAGAAATCCACATATGTTCTAAATTAGTTGCATTGTCTCCAGTTAGCCACGAAATACCATGACCGAACCCAAATCAGGGAACCCAGGTAGAAGCTGACTTCATGGCTAATCAATCTCCTTCTAGAGAGGTGAAATGTCCCAGACAAAGGAAGGAGTAAGATATGGGGGCTCTGCGAGCAGGAGCCCTCAGCATATTCTTCCTCCCAGTGAAGGCAGCAAAGACCTTGTGAACTTTCTGCCTTTCCGTGAAGAAGAAAACAGGGGCATTTTTCTTCCTCTAACCTGCAGACACCATGATATCTAGATTATGATTGATACCTGCCTGGGAACAAAAATATTCATTGAGCAGCTCCTGAACCTAGAGGGTTCTTCTGATAGAAAGGGCATCAAAACCAGTATGATCAAGTGAGTACCCAGTAAGTCAAAGCCGTGTGCTAGATGAGGTGTAAGGCATTGAAAGAGGACAAGGTAGAATTTCTACTCCTGCTCACTTTGGCACCTGAGTTATTGAAGGAAAGATTTCCACTGTAAAGCAGATATTCATCCAAGGATTGAGTCACAAGGGGAAGAAGTTGCAGGAGACATATGAGCAACATAGATACTTTAGCAGGATCCAGAGAATGACTGGAAGAGGGTAGACAGCAAGCACAAGCATTCCAATGATAAACATTACAAAAACATGCAAGCACAGAGTATACAATGAGAACTGTTTAGGGGAGATGGAGGCACCAAAGGATGCATAAGTTTGTACAAGGGTGCATAAGAATTATACAGGAAAGAACTCGTTGACAAGATGCTCTGGGAAAGACTATAAGCAAAATAATAAAAGACAGTGCTTAGTGTAATGTAACTGCCTGCCAACTGTGGCCATATGCATTTTAATATATTAATTCTTCTAATACCCACACTAGTGCAGCTGTATTGATTTGTGAAGGTCATTATAGTTGCCCTGTGGAAGGTGAGGTACAGATATTGGAGTTATAGGCAAGGGGAGGTAGGATATAGATCATGGGCACCTTTTTAGACATTTAGGCTGACTGGTGACACTCAACTCTGATGAGAACTTGGAAAGCCAGCAGATGCCCTGAGGAGATTGATGCCTAGTGCTGGATATTCTTGTTTGTGAAATGAGGAAAGCATCGTCTTTCCCTTCTCTCCTGCTCAAGATAATGTTGAGACCCAAAACACAAGTCAGTAAGCAGCAAATTGCTTCCTAAAAAAGGAAGCCTTATACAAAGTTTGAGTCTTATTCACAGAGAAGGTTACAGCCACAGAAACTTAGTGCCCCATCATTCTCTATGGTTGTAGAATAGTAGACTGGTTATAGAGAGAACTTCACACTATTCTAGGAGCGTGAGTAATGACCCTTCCCCTAACTTGTGGCTGTAGTCTTATTTCCTCATTCAATAAACAGAGGCCTTGGTGCTTATTGAAGCTTATTGGATTCTGCTTAATGCTTTATAAGGTCAATATAATTTAAATTTTTTTACATGTATCTATTTACTTGTTTACACTGTGCGCGCGTGTGTGTGTGTGTGTGTGTGTGTGTGTGTGTGTGTGTGTGTGTGTGTCTAAATCAACGGATAACTTGGAGAAGTTGGTTCTCCTCTTCCACGTGAGTTCTGGAAATCAAGCTAAGATTAAAAAGTCTAGAAACAATTGTCTTTACCCACTCAGCCACTTCACTAGCCCATCAATCAATTTTTTTAAATAAAAAATACAGGACCATCAGGGATAAATAGATGGCTCAGTGATTCAGAGCACTAGCTACTCTTCCAGAGGACCCATATTCAATTCTCTTAACAATCTCTACCTCTAGTTGCAGATTATCTGATGTGCTCTTCTGACCTCTACAGGTAATGCATGCACAGGGTGGACACACAGATATGGGTAAAACATTCAAACACATACCATTTAAACTGAAAAAGAGGCAGTCAATCAACAAGCTCTTTTCCACTTGGAAAGTAATATCAACACACACAAGCAAACACACACACACACACACACACACACACACACACACACAGTGCCCCCATAAGCATTTACAAGGCTTCCAGACCTAGTTCTGCTAATCAATTAACAAAATAGATTAACGTTTCTCTCTTATCAGCTTTGTATTGCATAGCTAACGGAGTTCTTCCATTGACATTGTTCCTTTGGTCAATGGCTGAATTCATTTTTATTGAGGGTCCACAGTGTATGAAGAGTTTACATAAATTATCTACAATCTATGCAACAGCTTGTTGACAAGGTCAAATTAACAAGGTTATTGGGAGGGAGTGAAACTTGAATTCAAAACACATACTTGTCTAACTGAAAAATATATTTCTTTTTTTAAAAGTGTGTGTGTATTTGTGTGTGTGTGTGTGTACATGAGCAATAGCTCATATGTGTAGATCAGATCAAACTCAGATCATCAGGCTTCATGACAAGGTTCTGTACTCACTGAGATAAATCACCAACTGTTTTTTAATTTTAAAAATTCTTTAATACTTTAATATATACTTTATATTATATATAATATATTTTTGTTACTTTTATTGAACTGTATTTTTCTCCACTCCCCTTCTGTCCTCCCTCTTCCCTTCTCCCCCCTCCCAATCACCAACTCTTGAAAAATAAAGTATTTCTACCAAATCAAATTATGGAATAAGCTAGACATTGCTAAGTAGAATTGTGTCCTCTTTGCTACTTTGTAGATAAGTCTTTGAACAAGATTGGCCAGTTTCCTCTGTGTCCATTTTCTTTCATCTATAATGAAGGGGTCACACACAGTTATCTTTAATATTGCCTCTCTCCCAAAATGGCTATGAGACTTTGATTTGAATTCTTTGCCACAGTTCTTTGCAGCCACCTGGTCAACTGAATCAAGCCTGGCAACCAGCAGGAAGATAAATGTCATTCCAACATATCTGGAAAACTTTGTATGTGATTCTCAGCTGAGAATTCCCATAAGCCATCTTACTCCAAGAGACATGTTAACAAAATACATGCATAACTTTATCCCAAGAAATTCAGAAATATGCGACATTTTTAGAGTCCTTTCCAATGAAACTGAGTGTCTGCTTGCCAAAACCCTAAAATTTTAAGCAATGGGGAGATGTAGAGGATAGATCTGGGAAAAGATGCAAATGCTTGAAAAGAGGAGTTGAGAACTGCATCTGAGGTAAAGATATGATTCGCACATACACTCTTCTTCGCAGCAAGGTGTCTCATATAGAAAACCTAATAGATGCTAGCATTTGCCCCTCTGAGAAATCCAAAGGGCTAGACAGCCATAATGGAATTCACATCAGCTTCAGTGTATTCCAATAAAGGGATTTGCTGACCTGGAACTCACTTCCCTCAGGGACATCACTATCGGGAGGAAATGCTTTCTATATGAGCATCCCGAAGTCACAAAAATATCATAGAATTCAGGGCCACTCTCTTCAGCCACAGAAGCCCTGCATAACCTGTGGTTTCAGGACTTCTCAGAATGGCCATTTATTTCTCTTCTATCCTCTGGTCATCTTCTCCCCAGAGTTAAAGTAAAGAGCCTTTTTTTTTTGCCTAATTATTCGGCTAGTAACCATTAAGAAGCAAATGTTGATTTCAACGCGTATCAGGGAAAAATAATAGTCTCAATGTTTTATCATCTTGCCTCTCAGAATACATGGATATTTTTGGCACAGTATGACTGGAGTAAAACAGAAAAAAAAAATCTGAGATCTAAAGGTTCAGACTATGGTCTGGAACAAGGACAACTCTGCACACCTAGCATATGACAGATCCCCTTGAAGGTGATTTCCTATGCTATCTCTCTGCTTTCCCATGAAAGAGTCATGCTGTTTGACATAAAAACGCAAGACTCAAAGAAATTACTCGGAGTAACTTAACACTAAGTTTCCTTTTATATGCCATCTTTTGCACCATTCTGAACTGGTTTAAGAAGTAAGCTAATTTCTTACCTCTATGTTAACGATTTATTTGATGTCAAAAACAAATTGAACATTTATCTCCTGAGCTGAACCTTCTCTCCTCAGCCTCCTGATTTTTTTATACATGGTTGCGTCCCACTTCCAAGTCCTCATTACATCCATTTCCCCTTCAGTCACTGATGGAGCTTCCCTGTCTCCGCAAAGAAAAAGACCTTTGCTTTTTACTCTTCTACTTCCTTCATTATCATACAATTTCCAAAACACCCTTGTATGAATGTATGAGGCTTTTCTGGCTATACTAGTAAGAACTAAGTCATTCTTTGACACTTGGACTGTGTTTGGTGAGTTTCCAAAAATCTGCGGTATCTAATATGAAGCAGGCACTCAATATAACATTGTAGCATAGAGGAAGGGAGATTTGAAACAAGAGAATAAAAGTAGAAAATTAGAATTAACTGAGAAAAACTGAGAGAAAGCTGGGTGGGGAAAAGGTTTGGAAGGAGGAAGTAAAAGAGGAAAGGATACAAAAAAGAAGAGGCAAACAGGAGGAGGAAGTGGATGGCGTTGTGTATTAAAGCACTGAAAATGTAGTCAAAGGAAGCGACCATGGCAGTGTTTATTTTTGAACCACTTATGGGTCAGAAACGTGAAGAATCTCAGCTTGGCAGCCTGGCCTGAGATTTCAAGAAGCAGTAGACAGAAACTGTGGTCACTCAGTGTGCTTGGATGAGTCCCTTCAGGATAGCTCACTCACTCCTTTCCTGGCAAGAAACCTCAGCTCCATAGTTGTTTTTTTAATCCATGAAATAAGAACCCCCCCAAAAGAAAACAGGAGAAAAAACACGTAGCCTCCCTGTCTTATGTATCCTCTTTTCTCTCAAAGATATATCTTTGAATTTAGAATGGAGCCAAGAAATCATCTCAAAATCTATTTTAAACATCTTCTTTTTCCTTTAAAAAGACCATATTCACCCAGGTTCTAAGTAGACATAACTGGGTTGATGGGGGAGACATTCAACTCACTACAGATGTATTTTTGCTATTATAAACCGCGTGCCTCTGTTTGTTGCATGATTATTGCTGGTATGGAGAAAAAAATCTTAATGATTTCAAGATTTATTTGTATGTAACTTTCTCTCTGAGATTCTGAGTCCCCTTCTTTATTTCTTGCATCTTAAAGAAATGTTTTGAATTTCTACAGAGACAATCACATGGTCTCCATGAATGATAATTCATACCCTCCTTTCCAATTTATAACTATGTTTGGCATTCATAATTTTAAGACATGATTCCCAAAAAGCAAATTAGCTTAAGAGCTTGTGGAGGAGTTATTGCTATCACTTAAAGGAAATCAAATTTGCCAAGATACCGGAACAAAGTAAGAATGTCAGGGCATTTCAGGTCACAGGTTTAAAGAGTTGGGGTGTCTTCAGAATCATTTAGCACCATTCTGTGATATTGCCAGTGCAAATTCCAAGACTCAGCAGCCCTCAGATACTTGTAGCAGTTTACTCACCAAGGCATTACCAACTCATGAAAATATATCCTCTCTTCTTTCAATCTTTAGTATTCAAAAACAATCATTTAAACTTGCACGTGTGATCATGTTATTCAGTTTAAAATATCTCCCTCTGCTGAATAATTGGCTACTGGTGGATTCTAGAAAAAGAGAAGCCATTGACATCATTACCTGAGTAGAAACCAAGAATCCAGTAAATAATCTGATATTAAACTCAGTGAATCACAAAAGAGACGTGAATGTAAGAAAGGGCCTTCTAAGGAAGAAGAGAAGTTCATAGAGTTGGAAGAGAGAAGGAAGCACAGCGAGAACACACCAAGTGAATTATATTTGTGCACAAAATTGTCCAAGAATTAAATTTCATAAAAATTAAATGTAATAGAAATTACATATGGAGGGGAGAGAGAGAGAGAGAGAGAGAGAGAGAGAGAGAGAGAGAGAGAGAGAGAAAGGGAGAGAAATTGAGGTCAGATTTATAGTACTAGCATGAATTTCCTTCTGAGAAACAGGCCATGAGTACAATCAGAAAGCAGTTGGTTACCATTATTGCACTCATGGTCATGTATTGCCAATCTCTGTTGCCTATTGTTATTCATTTTTATTGAAATATTTATTCATGCAATATGTTCTGATCATGGTTTATCCTTCCTCATCTCCTTCCATATCCTTCTTACCCATTCAATTCCATGCCCTCTTTCTCTCTTTCTTTAGAAAACAAACAAAAATGTAAACCACTACAGAATCCATCATGGCCTAGCACATATTGGTGATCAGGTGCTGCCAGTCTTGCCATACTACTTTAAGTTTTTCTTAAAGATTTTCACTATGTCCCGGAGACACAAGCTACACTCACTTCCAGAAATCTACATAACTGGGCTCTTTGTACAACAATAATTTTCCTTCTTGCTAAGGGAAACCTTCAGTGCTTCTTCAATTCCATGCCCACCTCTGCCCTCTGCTTGCTAAATCTTATTACACAAGAGAACAATGTTCCTCTCCCCATCCTAGATTTAGGAAAAGGCCATGGCTTTCACTTCATCAAAAATGTAAAGGAAATTTCCATCATGTCCAACAATAGAAATTCATAAGGTTTCCATATAATTCATTGACTTAATGTTTACCTGCCCCACCATAGCATAAACCTCATTAGAGCCAAAACTATGTCTACCCTCATTAGGACATCCCACATCTTATACAATACCTGGCTCATCCTAGACATGCAATTTTAAGAACGATTACATATGTGAAACATTTATTTTATGTGGTTCCATGACAACACAGCTTTTAACTCTTCAGTCCAAAAAAAAAAAAAAAAGAAAGAACTGCACTCATTCTCATTCATTCATTCTCCTCTTTCTCAGACATTGCTGTGCATTCTCTAGGTCCATTCTTTCTCATTTCTAACCACAAGAGGCAGAGTGGTTATTTTAGAAAACCACTTAGTGCTTATACAGAATTAAATAATAATTTAAATACTGAAAAGCCTCAAAAAGCTTATATAAAAGATAATGTGAACATAATCTATTATGATTCAGAATGCATTTTAAGTGGTCCCTTTCCAGTAAACTTTATTTATACTGTAATGAGAATAATAAATTAATAACTGGCTTTTATGGAAAGTATTTATTCACAACTCTTACTTTTTTCAAAGATCTAAAGGAACTTGAGCTTTCTTGGGTGTAACATAAGATCCAGGACAAAATCTCATCATTTATTTCTTTTATTGTTTTGGAAAACATTGTAAAGAATGAGTCCCCTTCCAAAACTGACCACAAGTTGAAGAGTTCCAGAATGGGAATAAACAATTACCCTCCAATTAGCTCTATCACACATTGTTCTTGTTTTCTATCTATGCATACATAAACAACTACTAATAAAATACATTAGTTTTTCAAGAAGGCAATAGAGTACTCATGAAAGAGGTTGCCAAATTATTTTCAGGAAATACGGAGAATAGCTACATTCTCAGCATCTCTTACATAGCCTTGAGCCTTTGGCACTGATTGCCTGGCATGAGGGAAAACAAAATCCCACACCAAACATCTTCTTGCAATATGTGTAACACATCCCAATGATGAGTTCCTCCATCCTTTATCCCAGTGACTTTTAAAACTGTACAAGGATCACTGAGTGACAGCAGATTCCTGTACAATTATGAACAGTGCTTCCTTTTGGTGAATTTATTCTTTATTCTAATGGTTGTATGGGATATGTTAACAAGTATTAGCAATAGGCCCACGTTCTGTTGTACTGGTCATGTTCCACATGGAAGGAATTTCATTCTTAATTCTCAATGCATAATGGAGAAGAGGGGAAGATAATACAGTGTATTCTGTTTAATGGATCCAGATGGCAATGAAATAAAAACTGTTGCATGGTTAATAATTTACAAATTGTGTAAGAGTTAGCCAAAACCAACACATGTATACCTGAAAGACAGTCAAGGGAAGGCTCTCCTAACATGTGTATTAGGAAGGATTCAATGACCAGAAGCAATGGGCAGTACAAGTTGGTTTTCATGCGTGCACAGTTGCTGAAGGTGCAGAGGACAGCTCTAGAAAAAGAAGGGGCATTAATGCAGTACCCATTGACTGGACTTACAACAAAAGTATGGTCATGACATACGTAGGGTTTGCCTACATTAGTGATTTTGAAACTACAATCAGAATAGGTAGGAAAACAATTGAGGTAGGAAGGCAAATGTTTCCTGTTTTGATTGGTTTGTTCATGTGAATCTTTACCACTATGTATCAATTTCAGAGTAAAACGTTTGTGTTTAAAAAGCATCTCTGACAAATGGTCACTAGTGAGAGATTTCATTCCAAGTGCACTTGGTTTTTCAGTGCCCCTTGCAACTTGAGGATAAAATTGGTGTTCTAATAAATTAAAATCATTGCTGGTTTTGACTCCCAAGGTATCACTTCAGGTAATCAAGACTCCTTCCAATTGTCTCTTGCATCCGTTTGAGGGAACATTAGTCTTTGAGTACTTTTTTACCCTCTGTCACAAAGTACCCTAGGCTCATTTCCTAAGTTCTCTGCCATGGACTGGAAACCATCCATTCTTCCAAGGAGTCCTGGGTCTTTCCATTCAGGAAAGGATTTCAAAGGGCAGAGTGAATACATTTAAAAATGTGCTATGTGGAGGGGTTTGGGTGTGGATTCATTTGAAAATGAAGTAAAAATTGCTGGAAAAGGGTATGAAATATAGTCACCCAGATCATGTATTTAAAACCACTCATTTTATAGTCCATCTAAACACAATTAATCTTGAAAATATGAATTGAGTGTTTTCTGGAGACATAATTCTTTTGGGTCTAGGAAACTGACATTAAAAGTTGCAGTGAATAAAAATCACTATATGCCTATTTTAGAGAAAGCTCAGCTGGTAAACCAACATTTTTGTAAAAGTCGATGAAAAAAAAGTAGGTTTGGAGTGTCTTTGATTGAGAAAGGATTTTTTTTAAAAAAATCTAATGATATTCTAAAGTATGCTTTGAAAAATGCTTCAGTGGTAATATTGTTCATATATGTTAGAATTTCCTGAAATAATACAGTAATGTATGTCCAGCCAAATTGTAATCCTCTTCTGTGACAGTTCCGTGTTTTTGAAGTCTAAAGCAGAGCAGATGTATTTGAGTCTTCAGAATACTTCCCCCATTGTGCCTTCCTCTCCTTACCAGAGTCAACTATTAACCTCGATTTTATGTTTCTCATTCCTAACATAATCTGAAACCACTCTCATGTATTTGAACTCATTTTGCATATTTAAAGCTGTGTTTACATCGTCTCAGATGGTCCAGATCATTCTTCAGTTTGATTTGCTTTTTTTTTTTTTGACATTCTTTTGAAATACACCTGGCAAGTACATGAACCTCTTTTTACTTATGTTAACTTCTGTATTGTGTCCTATTCTGTAAAAATATCACAATTTGTAATAGTAGTATCGGTAGTCTTACAATGAAAATTTCTTATAGCCTTTTCAATTTATTACAAACACTGAACAATGCCAAATTCATAAACACCTGCACTGTGTAATTGTGCAGGTTATAATATGCAGTAGAGATATTGCTATGTCAAATGACATAAAAATCTTCCATTATGCTGGGAGATATGGATTTGAATTTTAACCATTCATTTTTTGGACCGATGACTTTTACTGAAGTGTTTACCCTTCACACAAACCTCAATTTTTCCATCTCTAAAAGAGTCAGGTTAACAATTCCTTGTTAGTAATAAGAATTACCTATTAGTCCCTAACAATAGTAATAATTAACTATTAGAATCTAATTTTTCTCATATTTATAAAATATTGTTGATATTCTATATATTATAACTTTATTTAAAAACAAGTGAGACTCCTGAGTGAGTGTGTGTGTGTGTATACCCATATACCTGAAAGATTCTAGATCATCAATACAGAGAAGAACATTTGCATGTCTGTGTCATTAATTCACAATTCAGAGTAGCCAAGATACGAAACGAGCCTAGAGGCCCATCAGATCATGGATTGGTAAAAGAAATGTGGATTTTTTATATAGCCACACAAGTAAAATTACAATATTTGTAGGAAAATGGATGGAACTTGACATCATTAAGTTAAGTGAAGTTATCCAAACTCAGATAAAAATTAGCATGCTTTACTCGTAGATAGAATATACATATGTGTGTGTGTGTGTGTGTGTGTGTGTGTGTGTGTGTGGTGATACATATGCACATACATGTGTTTCTATACACATATGTTGTGTATAGAAAACGAATGTAAAAAGAGAGGAGTCTATGAGGGAGGTCTAAAGGATGGCAGAAAACAAACAAGAAAGGTAATGAAATATGAAAGGTGATACAATATGAAGCAGAAAATGGACACATTTCCAGGAAGAAGGAAGAGTAGCAATGGGGAAAAGAGACACCAGGAAGGTAAATAAAACCAAAGTATAGCATGCTTATACTTGCCATTATTGCCATGAGATACATTCCTTTTCACAATAACAACAAAAACCTGAATTAGAATTGTGTGCACATATGCACCCATGTGTACGCATGAGCACACACACAGATTAACATACACTTACACACACAACTATACTTCCCCACATACACACACAGAACACCTGAACAAAGGTCCTATGTAAAATGGCAGCATCTCATAAGTGACCCACCCCTTTCTCATTTGTCTGCCTTAACAGGAAGAAACGGCTTTAGTTAGAATAAGTTAGACGGCAGATGGCGGAGAAGAAGGCTCCTGTAGACCCGCACTCCACAGATGACCTACTAATCCAGACTCCGTCTAAACCACGGGTGGAATTTGCAGAACTTTTTGGGTGGAGAAATGTGCTATGTAGAGTGTTCCTCCTCGAGAGAATTTACAACAGCCTTTCCAAAAGTAAAGCCTCAAATCTTTATTATAGCTTCTTAATGAGTCAGTGGGCTTCTGGCAGAAGGGTGTAGTTTCCTTTGGTTCAAAAGTGTCTGTGAAGGGTTCTGATGAATCTTTGCAATGGTCTGAAGTCAAAATAACATATGTAATCTTTGGCTGGATACGCTCTCCTGTGGTGCTGTGGCAGTGACTTCTCTCTCCTTGTTTTCATATATAACTATTGGAAACATTCCTGTTGGGCCAAAATCTCTATATTTTGGAAACTTGGCATATAGATGGATGGTGGCTGAAAGGGGCCATTTTATTTTCCTTTCAGAGAGCAGTGGAAAAAGGCAAAGCGATGGTAAGAAATGCTTGTAAGTTTATAGGACAAACCAAGCTAATGTTGAATAAAGTCCATGCTGTGTTTTGCATGTTCTTTTAGAATTTTTTTTTCTTGATTATGCCATTTGAAATAGTTCACAGCCCCAAGGTCACTTTCTCTGCCAGGGTTCAACATTTTTCTGCAAGGGGTCAGAAAATACTTCAAGCTATGCAGGTTATGTAGTCCCTGTTGTAACCACTAAACATACAAGCATTCTCGAAAACATTCAGACAGATGTATATGGTTGACACAACATTACAGACTCTGAACGTCCAAGAATTCACTCACGACTCAAAACAGGGGTCACTCCTATCTTGACCATTTGTCTAACAGTTGACCAAGTGTGAAAGACCAATCTTAGCTGACAGGTCACTCAAAGCCAAGCAGTTTTCTCTTCTTGATTCACAGGCTATCGTTTGGAGTTTTCAGTTTTACACTACTTTACTCACTTACTTTATATCGCTTGTTTTCAGAATTTCCTTATGTGTTGCTGTTCCTGGGAACTGTCTGGTTATAGAACAGTACTGGCTCCATTTATCCATATGTTTAACTAGACGGCCACTCAGTAGATATGTGTTAGGCGAGCAATCCTGTGACCTTCAGGTAAGTTTCCCTAAATGGGTGACTCTTTAAAGATCTATGTCTTTTCAAAAATGTTGTATATATCATGTGTTTTCTCTCATTTAAGGATATAGATCTTATATAAATGTACAGAGTTCTATGCGTATATAAAAAGGTAGAATTGGGATTACCTGAGGAACTCAATGGGAATAATGGGGACATGACATGAAAAGAGTGATTGTGGTCAAACTGTATGAAAATACATACACTTATGAAAATAGCTTTTTGAAACCCTTAACTGTGTGCCATGAGTATACGCCAAGAAAAAAATGTTTCAGGACTGTAGAGATAGCTCAGCAGTTAACAAGCATTTGCTGTTTCTCCAGAGTATCTGACGTTGGTTCTCACCACCCATGCCAGGCAACTCACACTTGCCTGTAACTCCAGCTACCTAGGAGATCCAGTTCTCTTTTCTGGCCTCCACAGGTGGCCTCATAAGTGGAATACACACATAAAATAAATAAACATCTAAGAAAATGCTTATATTTTTTATATGGTATACAATTTATCATTAAAAACAGTACAGAACAATATGTTTTACACTTCCAAGCTCTGACGGCCATGCTTCAACTTTTAGCTTCACGAATTACCATGAATTACTGCTTGTAATGAGTGAGTTAAAGGCTCTGTCTCCATTTTCTGAACTTGAAAAAGAGGGCACATACAGTACCTCTTTCATAAGATTAATGGTGAGGTTTCTACTCAGACTTCCACTTTTTCCCCCAGATCCAGTCCCTGCTTCCCTTGCCCTGTGTTGCATCCTGTCTGGTCTCCACGTCAGTATCACACAATTGGTCTATCATCCTCTAGATTCCTCATGGATTCTGTCCAGATGAGGAGGGGAAAGATAATAAGAATATTCCTTTTGTTCACTCCTGGGATCTAAAATATCAGCTGTGTCTAGAAGACAGATATACAACACGGCTTTAGAAATTTACAGAAGCCCAGTAATACACTTGGACTTATTATTGCATCTGGTAGCTTTCGTCCTGGGTACAGGAAAGTTTCCATTATCATCTCCAGAATGCTAATGCAAGCTTAATTGTTTCTTATATCCTGGTCATGGTGTTAAAATTGGCAATTCAAGGCTGGTGAGGTTGCTCGGTGGTTAAAGGTTTTTGCTATCAAGTCTGATGAATTGAGTAAGTTCAAATGAAGGAAGCCAAATACTGAAAGGGGTGAGCAAACTCCTGAAATTTGCTCTCTGTCTTCCACACATGCTCTGGGACATAAACATCTGCACCCACATACACACACACACACACACACACACACACACACACACACACACCATCATTATCATTATCATCATCATCATCATCATTGTCAACACACACAGTAAAAGAACTTAGAATACTGTCTGCCACATGGTAAATTTGCATCACTGATAGAAGGATAATTCTCCCCTTCTATAGACAGTTTCTTTGCATAAAAGTAAGTCCAGTAAATATCTGTAATGCAAAAGAGTATAAAGACATATTCTGTGGGGGCCAGTGAAATAAATCATGCCAGACCTGTAGCAAAGCATCTTTAAGGTAAATAGGAAGGGTAAGCCTCACAGACACAAGCACAGAGGAGGCTCTGTAGGGAGGGTGCTTCTTCCAGACCTGGTAAGTTCTGACACACACAAGCAGTAACAGGGCATGCCTCTGTGAAGGCCATCTACAGATGCCCAGCCTGGGATTTCACAGGCTTTTTTTCTAACATTGCCTTTGAATCAGAGACGGGCATCGCCCCAAAGGCTGATTCATGGAGAGACTTTCTGACCTTGTGCCAGTCTAATGGGGGGATATGTTTTTGAAGAGGTAAAAATTTCACTCGCTAGTTCTTTTTTAACTACTTGGTAAATATTTCAAGCAGTAAAAGTGATTATGGAGTGATAGTAATCATTCTGTTTGATCCTTGCCCCATTTCCAGAACAACCATCATTTCCAGCTTTTCATGTCTAGCGAGGTTTCGTTTGTTGACACATTGACATTAACAAGTTTGCTTTTCCCTTAACTTACTGTTTTGGGAACTTCAAACAGGAGAACAATGTGCTGCTCCGAGACAGCCCCTATCTCTCCTCTCTAACCCCCCCTGTCACTTTCCCTCACGATGTCATATGCTCTTTCCCTCACTCTGAGTCCACTCCACGCTTTCAGTATCTGCAGGACCATCCATTGGAATACGGGTATAGAAACAGGAAGTCACACCATGAATAACGCTGACTCCTCTTCTACCAGCACCATAACTCACCAATGGTTCCTCAGCTAGACATGTGACCTCATGAGGCCCTCCTCCTTCCATGCTGGAAGTCTGGCTGACTTGATCCTGTGTGGGGCTTGTGAATGGAAAAAGCGTTTAGACCAATGTTCTCCAAGATCTGAAAAATAATAATAATTAAAAAAAAACATAGTTTCCAAGAGAAGGGGAAACTATCCGTGCTAAAAGTCAGTTAGAGGGATTTATGACCAACGAAGCAACACTACAAAGGGTACTTGGGGAAAGGTAGACACACCCCAGAGATGATGGGGCAAATGAAAATGTTAGGTTAGAGATGAAACAAAGGACGACTAAGAAAATGAACCCACTCCCCTTTGTCCATCAGTCCCTGAGGCAAAAGGGAGGGCTGGCCCCGATATCAGCGGCCCCTGCCCACCACCAACTGCAACACTGAGGAGAGCTGGCCCTGCTCCTCACCAAGGCAGCACAAAAGAGCTAATCCCACTGGTAGAGGTGTGGGGGAGCCAGCCCCGAAGTTGGGAGAATGGGAGAACAGTTATGTGGCAGCATGGGCAGGGAAGATATTTCCCCCACCTCGCATCTCCCCCACCCACCTTTCAACACCTGAGGCAGGTGGGAAAGCTGGCCCTTAGGTCAAAAGGGCAGGAGGAGGGCTGCAGCAGCCACACTCAGGAGAGCAGATCCTGTCCCTCATGTGAGCAGCACAATAGAGTCAACCCCATTGGCAGAGTTGTGAGCGAGTCACACAATATCATGAGTGTGGAAAAACTGTCACCATTATTCATCTGTCATGTGGCAGCATGTAGAAGAGAGAGACCAGAAGTCATCTCACCCTCCCTGCCCACAACTCCTGAGGCACGTGGGAGAGCCGTCCCTGAGGTCATAAGAGCTGGAGTGCTAGCTCCACCCCTCTGCTGCAACACTCAGTAGAGTGGCCCCTACTTCGAGCCTGGGCACTCCAGCAAAGATGATGCTGGAAGTGAGATCTTACCCCAAGGCGTGCCCCTTGTTCACCTCTGCAAAGGGTGAAATGAATTCACCAAGGCAATGCAGGAGTGTTCACCCTGGTGCTGAGGACAAGGGAGAGTTGGTGGGTTGAGCAACCTTGAAACCATCCAGGCCCACCCAACATCCACCCCATCTGGGATCTGCTGGAGCACATGAAGAGACAGGTCCTGAAGACCTAAAGCTGCAGGATTTCCATAACACAGGGCAGCAGCAGGATAACCAAGAGGAGTTTCAGTGAGGGCCCAACATCAACAGTGCAGCCGAAGACAGAGGCCTCCAACCAGACTAAGGATTCTTTGCAATGAACACTTGCAAGTAACGATATATGGACAAAAGGGTTTGCTGAATAACTCATCATGCCACAGCTTCCATGGCAAGATTACCCCCCCCCCTTATTTCTCTTTTCTTTTATCTCTTGAATTTT
The DNA here is from genome assembly GCF_982192425.1 of Myodes glareolus. Lineage (NCBI taxonomy): Eukaryota > Metazoa > Chordata > Mammalia > Rodentia > Cricetidae > Myodes > Myodes glareolus. The sequence continues at coordinate 26,075,638 of NC_142044.1, forward strand.
ATTGGGGAGTGAGACTGCAAGAGCAGATGGGAAATGTACAGGGATGGGAAATGAATGGGACCGAGTTGGTTGATATGAAAGACACAAAGAATAAATACGAAGAAATTTAAAAGAATAAAATGAACCCAGTAATATATGCATCTTTTAAATACACCCAATGAATTATATTATAGTGCAACTCGCTATATTTTTAAGTAATGTCATTATAAATGCCTCCTCTCTAAAGCTCCCCCCATCATAATGAGTATACTGTACCCAAATTGGAGCTATTGGTACACGGTCATGTGCTTCAGAAGCTTTTATTATTATTATTATATTGCCCAAACATATATGGTATATTAATTCTCTCTGTAAGTGCCTGTTTTCTGTGGAATAGGAGTGAAATGGTAGACAGTGGATATAGGAAACTGAGTATTGAATGTATTGGTAGATATCACCTGAGGCGTTATCAGTCAATCCATCCACTCACAGTGCAGGAACTGGGACTACTGTGTTACTTCCTTGTCAATACTAAACCAGGCTTCTTCACTTTCACTCACTGCGGCAGAAATACTTTGATCTGTTAATTTTATCAAGTTTTGAGGAAACTAAATAGCATTATGATAAACAGCATTTGTATTCATTTCAGTTTCTGGGGAACATTATCTGTCTGTTTTGTTCTAAGCCACATGTGTTTGTGAATGTGAGTGTGTGTGTGTGTGTGTGTGTGTGTGTGTGTGTGTGTGCGTGCATGCCTGCCATGGTCTATGTGGGGAAGTCAGAAAATGATTTGTGGGAATTGGTTCTTTCCTTTTACTCACACTACAGGTCCCAGGAATTAAACTCAGGTCATCAGCCGTGACACCAAGTCCTTTCACCTGCTAGGCCATCTTGCTGGCTCAATGTTCTACTTCTGAATTGTAGTAATAAAATTTACTCATAAGGCAGCTTTATTCATTGGCATATTGCCAATATTTTTCTACCTGTCTCTATAGACTGATTTTATATCTCTTAATAAAAAGGAAATTTTCAAGCTTTATGAGGCTATATTTATCAGCATTTGAATAATTTGATATGATCTCTCTTTCTTAGGACATGACTTGAAGATTATAAGAAAGAAATCTATTTTCATTTTAATATTAAAACTTAATCCATCTGGATCCAGTTTCCACGTTAATAATAATTGGTTCTTTTGTTGATGGTTTGTTCCAGCACCATTTATTAAATATTCTGTCTTTAACACACTGATTTAGAATGCTAACATTATCATAATCTGAACACGCATAGTATTTGAGCTTCATTCAAGGCTCTCTGCCTTTCCTGTGAAATTATTATTCAGGCGCTAATAAGAAGTGCTATTACTTATAAAAGTTATATAATAATAGGCAAGAATATAGCCTGTTCGCTTATCTTTTTTAATTTTTTTTAGAGAATGGTCTTTATTTGAACTATAAATTCAACAGCCTTGGCTTCATAAAAAGAGGTAATTTTAATGAAAGTACATTCGATTTATAAATCAATGTGGTATAAATTAACATCTTTATAGTCTTGCATTAACTTAACTGAATGGAGCATGAATTTTTATTAATTCTAACAGTATCTTATGCATCCTAAATTTCTCAAGTATTTTTTTTCAGTAGTGAGATGATTCCAAATGCGTCCTTTTACAAAGTTTTTCCCACCATGGTGGAGGTGGTAAATACACTGCTACAGTTTCATATTGATACACGACTGTGTGTCTTCCAATTATTTGTCAGAAAATGCAAGGTATTTCACTCTGCATAAGTGCTGCTTATTTGAAAATAAAAGCAACCTTTGGGAGCCTTCTCAAAAGATCTTCATATCTGCATATCAAGTACATTTCTGCTCACTTCTCTTTCTAAGCCTGATTTCTTACGTCCTAGCTTTTCTTTAGCGGTGTGTTTCTCCTCCTGTATGTAACAAGTTCTTTTTAATGAAAATAGTGGAGTCAATGTAAAGATTTCTAAAGTTTCCTTATTAAAAATGTCTCCATGATTTTTAGTAGCTTCTCTTGGGGTTCCCCATCTTATGAAATTCTACAGATGTGTGGTAAATGATTGACAGTTTGCCTTGGCTCCTGCCTCAATTTATTGGAAAGAAACTCACACAGTCTATTGGTTAATCACGACTATAATCAGTTTTTATGTTTAAGTTCTTGGAGTTTTTTATGTTTCATATTAGATGTGTCCTGGTATACACCTGCCAGTTATCAAATCCACATTCAAATGTGCCATTGGATTTTTTAAGCTTTTATTAGCAATAGGGGAATAATATTTTCTCCCTTTACCTATACTTTACATGAAAAAATGCATTCATACATTAAATTATGTGAAATGAATCACACCTGACGGTTACTTCTATATCATTCAGCATGCTGAAGTCCTTTTCCTAAACTATTTTAGAAATTTTTTCGTCAAACATACAAATAAAGTCCAGTACCTTAATTTTATTTTACTGCCTTTGTTACGTATTATAAAAATACTTTCATATAACTGCATAAACCTTTAAATGCTTTCACTAACTTTTAACAACTGAAGCAGCATTTCAGATATTTGGCTTTTGAAATAAATCAATATTATTGATATTTTTAATTACTTTTGACAAGACACTTAGTGTCTCTTTAATTTTAAATTTTATCTGTACAGTTATTTACCCTGTGTGTATGTCTCTGTACCATGGGCATGCCTAGTGCCCACAGAAGTCAGAAACAAGGAACAAATGCACTTCGATTGGAGTTAACAGATGGTTGTAAGCAACCAAGTGGATGCCGGGGAATTGAACCTGGGTCCTTTGGAAGATCAACAAGTGTTCTCAATATCTCCAGACCCTGATTTGCGTCTCTTATTGTGATTAATGTATTTTTGAAAACTATTGAATTGATAGCCAAGGTTTTCATTTATTTGTCTAAATTTAGAAGTGCTATTCCATATATTATTTGCCTGATATGTTTGTTATATTTATTCTTTTGCATTTTTGCCATTTATTGTGTTAATTTCAAGTTATCTGTAATTCAAGATATTTTCAAAGGAAATATACTTAATCTTTTTTGTTTTGTTTGTTTTTAACTTTGACTCTTTTCATAACTCTGACAAATACATCTCACAAGCTGGCATGTTGGGAATAATTCACATAATATGTCTTAATTCATTGACCTCTTAGATTGGGACCATCGTTCTGCATCTTAATGGAGAAGGTAGGGAGACATCCAACTTGCTGTTTGATAGTTGCAGGATTCAACCCAGCAAGCATGACTGAGTGATTAGAACATAAGAACATGAGAACAGCTTGGGGAAAGCCGAGAAAAGAGAGACAGGTATTCTCAACCTCGATGGAGAAGGATAGGTCAAGATCTGGAGTGTGAGACATCAAGATAGTTTTTAACAAATCAGAACTATACAGTTTATTTTATTTTCTGAGACAGAGACTTACTATGTAGCCCAGGCTAGTCTGGAACTTACTATGCAGCCCAGCATAGCCTGGAAATACATTCCTAGTACATACACTTTCTGAATCCTAAGATGTAAGAGAGTTTCTTTGGACCCGACGCTTTAATATGGACTCTCACATACACAACAACATGGTGGTTTAATGTAGAATTCTTGAACCAAAATCTGTGTCCTCTTAAGCCCCATGATTTCCTAGAAATTTCCCAGATCATTCTGATTTATATCCTTCCAACTTATTTACAAATTTTACATCAGAAATATTTATTTTTAATATCTCTGAAATTCTAAAATCTCACAAACTATTTCTTGACATACTGTTGGTTTTTTTAGTTTTAATGTAGGAATGATACCTCCTTTCTGTCTGTGAAGTATGATGGTTTTTCATCTCAGAGAAATATACTATTTCTTTGATAAGCATTTTCTTACTTTGAGTGCTTTGATTTTTTTGTTTGCTCTTTTTTTCCTTTGAAAGAATGAAAGCACAGCTAATGACAGTATGCTCCCATTTTAAAAGCAGCACATATTGGATAAAACATGCCTAACTCAGGGCTGAAAACATTGACGGTAAGAAACATGGCCTAATGTCTCACTATCTGAATGGAATGTGTGTATTATAGGCTAAAGTTATTGATTCTGTCAGCCCAGTGAGTCAGGTGTAACATTATCACTCAGGAATACAGAGTGTTGTTTAAAAATATAGAAAGTAAAAGCTATATATAAAAGACAGAAAGAATCAGAGACAATGATGCAGTTGACAAAACAGGCAACCACAGAAAAGCAAAATGGGGGCAATGTGGGAAACAGAAAGTATATCTACCTTGTTGACTAAAATAAGTCTAGAATAAAAATAAAAATTCATCCACACACAAAGGATAAAACATATCAAGACAGATTCGATGTCCCACGTTCTATAAATATTTAAATGAAACTGCAAGGTACAAACACAAACAAAGTGAAAGACAGTCTTCACAGGCTTGCTTTGAGTCTGATAGAAAACATTTGTGCTGCGGCAGTAACATCTGGAGACTGCGTCTTCATATCTCTTTTCATTGATAACACTTTATAAAGTTGGGATTTCTTTTATCTTATTAAGTATCCATCTTTATTTTCTTAAAACTAAGTTCTATTTTTTTAAAAAAAAATCTCTGCTTTGAGAGCATATTTTCTGCTAGATAAGTAAATTTCTTGCCAAATTTCACAGCTCCACCAAAAAATATTAGGACTTTTTTTCTATGAAAACAAAGAGAGAAAAAGAAAATTTTCAGCTGGACAGCAACATCAGTGTCCAACATGGCTACCTCACAGATGGGGAGACAGAGGAGAATCAACAAACTTTATAGGATTTTCTCAAAGCTTTGTATAGCAGTGGTCTCCATCTCAATTTTCTTAGCTACTGCTATCTTACATAACCTTTAATAATCAAAAATAACTTAAATATTCTTTCATTTATTTTCAAAACTCAAACATTGAGCACAATAAATACATTGGCCCCAGAGAGTAGCATGGTGTTTACACAGCTGAGAACCAATGACCTTCTTGAGTTACTATTTTGTTAGATTATTGAAATAATCAGTATATTATTGGTCCAGGGTCTCACTTTGTTTTCACTAATTCTTGTTAGGCTCATTTATCCATGATACATAACAGTTCACATACCTCTAGCCTACATCACTCTGCTCAGTCAACTCATTCAACAACTTCCATGTCTGTGAATCACAAATCTAAACATAGAAAAGATACAGTGATGCATCACCAATAAGAAGTAAGCAATGAATTTGAAATGGCAAATGTAGACAAGAGGAAGGATAGTCTCCCAAAAACATTCCCTCCCATAAAACTCTTGAGGTAGAACTTCTAAAGACCTTAAGAACCCGTTAGACACACCTGAGAACGTTTGCCCCCCTTGTTTGCACCTGTGAAAACATTTCCTGACAGTTCTTCAGGGCTCTTTTCCTGTCACTGTCTCTCTCCCAGTAGATACACAGCATAGCAACCTATAAGCACAACGAAAGTTCTGGGCTGTCACAAAACTAGCTCCAAGAACTATATTATTGATAGTAAATAACAGAACTCAAAAATATTCTATAGTCATTATTTTTTTTTTAATTTTTACAAAAAAGAGTATGTATTCTGTGGATTGAAGGTCACAGGTCAAGGTCAATTGTCTTCCTCTGTGGCTTTCTACTGTACATTTTAAGACAGAGTTTCTCACTAAACCTGGAATCTATCAGTCTCCCTTACCCTGGTATTGGCTGAGGTTTTCTCTCCTGTCTGGTCCTGCAGCTGTTAAGTTCCAAAGAATCGCACAGAGATCTACATTAGTTATAAGTTTATTGACCTAGTAGCTAAGACTTCTTGTTAACTCTTCTAACTTATATTAGCCCATTATTCTTGTCTATATTAGCCACGTGGCTCAGTACTTTATTCAGCAAGGCAGTCATATCCTCCTTCTTCAGTGGCTGAGTCATGGCTACAGATTGCACTTCCCTCTTCCCAGCATTCTTGTTGACCCGCCTCTACTTTCTGTTTGGTTGTCCCGCCTATACTTCCTGTCTGGCTTCTGTCCAATTAGTGTTTTATTAAAATACAATTGACAGGGTACAAACCATTGTCCCACAGTACCCTGGGGTTGGGTTAGACATAAGTATCTCTCTGTCTGTGTTTTTCATGGTTGCTGTGGGTCAGATTAAAGTATAACAATCACTTTACTCACTAGGACATATCCCCACCTCTGATTCCAATCTTTTAGCAGCCCAAAGAGCCAGTATTGTCACCCAAACTCAATCTTCATATTTTATGCTATTTTCTACTCTAGATACTGTATCCCATGAGACAACAACATGTTCCCTTTAATTTAGGTTACGTCTCAAATTCTGGGTGAATAAAGTAATTTTCAGTTCAGAAAAATATCATCTCACCACAGGTTAAACAAGAGAAAAAAAAATCACTGGTGCCATTTCCCCATCTGTCCCAAATGAGCACAAATTCACCATCTTTTAGTCTTCTTAGATTGTCTGATGGCTGTTTAGGTGGAAATTACAGGCAGCATGCTTTGGAAATGAAATGAATAGGAAAGGTATATCTGGAAAACCAGAAGCTATCTAGATACACAACATAAGATCATACCTTGACTGCTTAAATGAATTGGAAATGCTTATTTCACTTCTGCATCTGTAATCAGGTGAGGTGGGCATGTCTGCAGGGAGAGTGTGCCTGAATTCCTGCAGCAGCAGCAAGAACAGCTAGCCCAAGAGCTACAGCCTCTGCTTTCAAGATGATCTACTCACACAACTGGTGACATGTGACTTGTTAGCACCTGTGGCCTTTCTGTGGTAATCTCCAACAGTATGGTGACTCCAAACCAAGAACATAACACAGCAGGTACACATTTCAACCATCCAGGTCCAAGGATCACACAGAAGCAACTGGACGGAGTCTGTTAGCCTAGCCTGCACTTTTCCATATAATTTCTACTATGCAATGAGGTTGTTAGAATTAAAGCAAAATGAACTTATATTAAAAACTTGCCACATAGCATGGCCAGTGTTGACAGCCTTAGCATTGCTGACAGGGCATTGCCATTGGTGAAGAAAATTCTACGAAACAGCACTCATCCAAGAAGTCACACAGCCTCACCCAGGTTCAAGAAGAGACTCAGATTCCAGGTCCTGTTGGAAAAAGTGGCAACTCTACACTTTTAACAAGGAGGTATGAGGGAGAGATGGCAGCCATCTCTAGGACACAATACCCTCTTATAAGTTATATTATTGAAAAAATGGCATGAAGGAAAACATCTCACACTGGTAATATATATCACAGCCTAAGTCCTATATATACCATCACTCAGCAATTTTGCTAGGCAAATACCAATGGAAGCTTTGCTGGAAGAGACTAAAGGATGGGAATGATCACAACAGCTCGATCTGTAATGGCTCAAAAGGAAACCATCTAGATGGTCGACATTTCATCAATAGCAAGTGAGTGAAGTCTTGGCTCTGATATACCTTAACTGTGGTTCCTGTGAAAGCATCAAAACTTCACAAAGTTTCGCATTTTATGAACTCTAAAATAAGGTAATTTGGTCCCTAACTAGACTGTTGTGAAAAGTTATTAAGATCGCATATGCTAAAGTTCCTCATATACTATTAAAACTCTACCAGAGCCACTTTGTAAAGATGCCTCACTTTGAAGACAGAATGTCACATGTCAAAGGTACTAAAGTTTAGTGAATAAAGTCAGTGAGTAAATGAATGGGTGGGTGCTATTTATTGTCCAGCTTTTGCATGTAAATCCACCAAGGCAATGTAAGTCAATGAGACGCTATCCCATATTTAAGAATCCCACTGCTCCCCACAGAAACTCTGGACAATTATTGAGTCCATACTTGGCAAGATAGTGCTGAAATTTTGGAAACTAAAGAGGGAGACTAGCCGTGCATGTAATAAGCATCTAGTGGCTTACCTCTGATCTGGTATTGCAGCTGGGAATCTCTTGAGAAAAACGCCACCCACGTGAAATTCCAGTGCTTCAGGTTTCAGCGAGGGAGGGAGACCACAAGTATGACCTTCCTGTTGGATTTGGGGAACTTCCACTCAGGTCCAAACCAGAAGCAGGAAGTCTCAGTGCTTGCTTAGCAAGAAAGGGGAATGGATTTGCAAGATCGGCAGCTCAGAGCCTGCACAGGGATAGCTCTTCCTTTGTCTATCATCCTTCCTACTAATGGTCCCAACCTGCCAAAAAGGAATGTTCATCTCAACGGCTTGTAGCCAAACTGCCTCAATTATTCTCAGTATGCTGGAATTCAAACACAGGTGTGTGGGCTAAATTGCAGGCCTATTGTTCTTGCATATTAACATTGTTTTGGGTTGGGGCCTAGGGTGAGAGACAAGTATGTATTGAAAACGAAGGATGGAGAAATACAAGCTCAAATTATCTGATTCAACACTGACAGGAATCTTTGCTTTTATCAGACTGAAGAAGGAGGAGTGGATTTTTTTTTTTTACATGTCTTTTTCTAATTTGGCTATCTAGGTTAAGTGATCACGGAGGAATTCGTAGCTGAGTGTCACATAAAAGACCAAACTGAACATTCCAGGAGGACAGAACAGCATGAGCAAAACCATGAGAAAAGAAAGCCAATGAGAGCTTTTCTTGGGAAAATAACTTTTACCTGAAGTGCACGAGAGAAAAAGAAGCAAGTATAGTTTATTAAACACACACTACGAGTTTAAACCTGAGATAAGCACCTAGCTGGTACTAGTCCTTTTGATTAACCAGGGAAATTAAAGTAACTTCAAAAGATCAACCAGCTACGAAGTAGGGAGGCCATATTTCTAAGTGTGCTTCGACCTGTTTCAAGGATGATGACTTAGACTATAGGAGATCAAACTTACGGAACACTTCGGGATACGTAGGGGAGAATTTCAATGTACAAGTTGGCATCTTTCATTTCTAGAGCGAGTTTGAAACCTGATTCCAGTGAGGTGGATTCAAAGGGTGCTAAAGTTCTTATCACAGCGGAGATCACAGACTGTCCAGGCTAGGGAGTGAGTTCCCCAGAGTCTCAAGTCCTAGGAGACCAAAGCTGCTCATTTGTTTTGTTTGCAAGTACAGTGACAGTGCACAGAAGCAGTCTCGGGTTTTCATTACACAGACCCCAAAGCGGAGCGAAGGCCCTCATAAGGTCATTGTCAGAAGCAGAACTAGAATTGAAATGAACTCAAGGTCACTTAGACTCTAATTACACTGGTGTCACTTCTTGCTGAGTTTTACCTAGTATCCTGTCTTCCCACTCCAATGTTTCTCTAGGTTCATCAGAGAAAAGACGGGTTCATTATCTCCTTCCATCAGCAAGAGTTTTCCTATTTGGATATACATATAAAAATCATTTTTGTATTCCTTACAACGCAAATGCTGCGTGTTACCTATCTAGCAAGGCTTTTTAAAAGCCTTCGCTCACTGCCCTTGCTCGTCTTGCCATCTCTGTAGTGTCCCATTCTATTCTCGTGATCCTCTGTGCATTCTGCCTTGAGAGAATAAGACAGCCTTGAGAGCAGGGATTACCTCTTTAAAAACACCCCGAATACATTACACTTACTTCCACTTACTTCCAGCCTTCAATACCATGCATATTTATGACTCTCCATTTTCCTAGGACTGGCGTTACCTTTATCTAACATTTTAAACCCTTCGAACTGTTTTTTTTTTCCCCAAAATACTCCCCAACAGTTTAATTTTTGTTCCCAGTAGAGAATTTAAATAGTTTCATGATGGTCTTTAAAAGTGGGTTAGTGGAGGTGAAAGGATTTTACGATTTGACGTGGAGGGGGGTACGGTTCTGTAGGCACGTGACTTCAGTACAGGATATGCATGCCACTCTCAAAGTGACCTCCTGCTTCTTGTTCTCTGTGATGCTATGCCACACATCACCAATGAGATTGCTAGTGGGACTGGTTATTGAGGGGCACTTTTAAATCATGGAAAGCTGAGGTGGAGAAAATAAGCACACAATAGTTGTGCACTCTTCCTCTTCTTCGGGCAGGCATCAGCACTGATAGTTCTAGCCCTCTTTTCTGAAGTTGGTTCCCATTCCTTTCTAGGTAGGTCATCCACTTTGACCCAAGCTCCCATGCGGTGGCCCCATCACACTTGATTCCGACCTACCTGGCTGTGTAAGCGGCTGCGTTCTGCTGTACAGCTTCTCTCTCTGTCTCTCTCTAGGAATGTTTCCGCCACTATTGCTTGCAAGATGCCTAACAACCTCCTGCTTATCTATATAGATTTTTAACCATATTTCAAAAATGGTGACTTCAACTTTATGCAGAATGAACACACTATAATAACACTCAAATGACCTTGAGTGAACTTATATCTACGAAAAGCACAAATATGTTTTTCTGTTATTTCTTCCCCCTTGATCTACATTTAGATGATAATTGATTGATTCTACCTTTCATATGCTTTCGTTATCCCTTTCAAAACAGTTTAAAAAAAATGACTGGTCTAAGACCTAATTGACTGAAATGATCAGCCTCATCGTGGTTCGTTGCACTCAGTCAGAAAGCTAGCCCTTAGAGGCAATTTGACAGAGTTGTCCTTTGAAACTAGCAGTTTCTAAGTACTCCTCTAAATTACAGTTGGGCCATAAATACAACAGGCTAAACGAAGGCCACTGAGAAATTGTGTAGGTGAAAAATTACAAGGATGGGATCCTTCTATTTGGCCATGTAAAGATTTAATCTGTCAGATAAAAAAAAAAGAAACCCGAAACTGATGATTATGTCAAGATAACAGCTTGGAGGATGCTTAGAGATGGGGTTCCCAGGGTGTTTCAGGGGATGGGTCTGTGGCCGAGAGAGGCAGGTGTTTCTCGGTGGGAGCATAGAGGAATCCTTGAGACCAGTATGAGGCCAGCTGTGAGTTTATCTGTGGCATCTGGCTTTCAAGGAAGGGTTCCCCACAGTCCGTCTCAGAGAAAACAATGAATGAAGTATTAAACGCGCAACACTCCACACTGACAAGAGGAAAAGGAAAAATTATTAAACAAAAAGCAGGGCCATGGAGCCTGAATATAACAGTAAAGTGCTATTAATTTAGCTCGAGAGAAGTAGAATATACTAAAATATGCACCTCTCTGGAATCTATGGTCACCCAGTTATAGAAAGTGGGTATCTGGAATCTTTCATGATTGAGGTCCCTTTTCTGTGTTGGTTATCACTGCTAATTTCACTCCCACGGATAAAATTCTTCTGTGTTTCTCTGAGATCTGTTTCCAAATCCTTAGTTAGCAAGATCCTCTGTGAAGAGGTTCCTGTGTGTGTCCTGTGCACATGTTCTTGGGCTTTGGAACACAAAGACTTGTCTTTTCCTTTACTAATCCCCAGCTCTGCTTTGCAAAAGTCTAATGAAAGTACTGAAAAGAAATTAAGTTCAACAAATTTCCTACATGATTCAGGGATCCACAACAAACAAAGAGATGTTGGGTTGCCTTTATGACAACGCTTCTAAATCCAATAGCATAACTTGCATAAAACACTAGTGGGTAAAATGTTCTTAAGGGCTTGTCCACTTTAAGGCAAGACTTAATGCAAAGTAGCAGGAAGAGAATCCGGAAATGGGAATGCTGTTGGAGTCATTTCTGAAATAAAGAATTTGCTATGGGAAATGAGTATAGGTTACTTATTTTTCTATGCCAAAATCAATCCCAGTGCACATTAGCCAATTGTTCTCCCACTAAACTACATCGCCAGCCTCTGGATGACTTTCAAAATAGAGAGTGTCACTGAGGAGGAAAGAAATAGAAGAAGTCAAGAAAACACTCTTTAACCTGAGTGTGCAAATGAACCATCGTTGGGTGAGTTTGGAAACACACATAGGCAGTTCACCTAAGTGTTCACAGTGAACCCAGGACCTTGTGGTTGATAAATAATTCACTACTGAGCAACATTCCCGCCTAGGAGTTCACATGTTACTATAGAAGAAAAGTCCCCAAACACCAATCTCAGGTCACTGACTGGTTTTGGAAAGCCCAATGAATAAAGAACATTTACCATTTTTAAAGGAAATAGCCCAAAGAAGAATAACGTTTTGTGAAAGGTGACTAAGTCATAGTTCATGTCCACCAGTGAGATAAGTTCAGAACATAAACTAGTCTTTGGCCAAACTGTTTAATGTCCCATAAGAACTGGCTAGCATCAAAAAAAAAAAAAAAAACCATGATGGAAGACAAGGTTCAAACCTTACTGTCTTGTCCTTTGTACGAAGTGTCTCCCAGATCTGCTGTGATGTCTCCAGCTATCAAATTCTGCTTTTTTCTATAAGAAGATACGCTCAATCTCACAACTTCTCTTTTTGCTTTCTACGGGAATATTTTTTAATTACATTTTTATATAGAACATTGTACTGGCCTGTCTCATGTACCCTCCCATTCAGGTTCTAATTGAGGTCTCATTTTTCATTCTGACCTCAGTATCTTCCCTTCAGAGTGGTGTCTCATGACCTACTGAAAGGAGATCCACAGATCTAGTCTCTCATTCCTAGACACTGAATCCTAACTATTCTCTTGTTACCTTGCCCTACCCTCTAGCATGATCTCCATTTCTTGTTTGCCTGTTCCTGTCTGTTTCTGCAGCACAGAACCTACATTTTGTGGCAGCAGGGACTTTGCCTCCCTTGGATCCCCAGAAACAGTGTTTAGCTTTTATACCACTTACTTGGAATGCTGCCTGGCTCCATGGAAAAAATTATGAATGGCTGAATGCTGGCCTGTTTTGGCTTTACTTGCCAAAGGAGAATGGCATTCTGATATCAACATACTCTAAAGCCAGCATCTCTCAATTTCTATTTCAACAGGGCTCATATGAGATTATTATTTTTTCTATATGTCCTGTTATAAAAACTCCAAGAGCAGCAAAAAATCAGAACATTTCCAACCTGAAAGTAGCAGAAATGGAGAACAAGGAAGCCAAAATCAGAGACAATATTCAGGACTTCCATGAAAGTTTGTAATATTTTTGCAGAAGAGCATGGATCCAGGATTGGGTCTGAAGACTCAGGGTGTCTTTCCACTCACAAAGGCTACTGTATTGTTAACTTAACAAGAATGGTTGGTGGACGGACTAATGGAAAGAAGGTAAAAAGTAATATGGACGGGTGGGAGTAGCTCATGCCAAGGACAATGAAAATGAGAAAATTGAAGTGAAAAGTCAGTTAACATCTGACCTTGGAATTTTGGGGTCATATTCATCCTCTCCTATCATCACGATATTCCTTGTTTTACCTGTATAATTTGTCCCTCTCACACCCAGTCTTCTCCACTCTTGCTGCCTATTCCTCTATAGATAACACTTTTATCATTTCTGTTCGAAACTATTGCAAGAGCTTTTTGCTCAATCTCTCACTCACTTCAGTTTCCTCTCCAGGGAAAATGCAGTTTGTCTCAAAAGAGAACTTAAGTTGACAGTTTGGGTGGTGCAAAGTCCTGGTTTACATGTTGAAATGTACTAACTTTGAGTGAGGTCTTTAAAATGCATGAAAATTGTACAAGCTGTGACTGCTTCCACCACTTTCCTTGTCTATTTTCTTTTGTGGCTTTAAAAAGATGTTTAAAGTCGATTTTAGTTGCTGCATTCTAAATACTTATCCTTATACTCACAGATGAGTACAGCTCTCATCCTTCACCAAAGAAGCTTCTTTTTGATTAAGACAGAAACCATTACAGAAAGCCACAGCTGCATAAAATACACAGAGAGAAAAATGACAGTTGAGTGCCCAGCCCTAGCTGATACATATACAACACCAACCCCTATACCTAAAACTCAGGGAACATCTCAGAAGAAGGGCTAGAGATGTTGCAAGATCTGGAGGAACCAGGAGCTCTGATGTGAAATATTTGACAGGGGAGATCCACCCAGGAAATCTTAACAAGTGTTATAGGCAGTTAATGGCTGTGTATAGATGAAGAATCACAGTCTTCTCCAATATCATGACCCAATCCTAAGAAGTCAGCTCTAAACATGGAATGAAAATGAACCCATCAGTTTCTATTTATAATTTGTGTGTGTGTGTGTGTGTGTGTTTAGCAACAATAATTAAAAAGTAAAAGGAAGACCATGAGTGTAAGAAGGAACTAGTGGGTCAGAGAAGGAGTTGGATGGAGGAGACTAAGGGGAAAATGGTGTAAATACATTCTCAGAAAATAAATAGACTAATTTTTAAAATGGTGTTTGTTCTGAGCATGGTGGCATGCACCAAAAACCCAGCACTCAAGAGAACGACCACAAGTTCAAGGACACCTTCACCTACTAAAGGTTATCGGCTAACCAAGACTATGTAGTGAGTCCCTGTCTCCAGTTAACTTTCAAACAACCATAATTTTTAAATGTCTGTAGGTGTGAGCTTTCTGAATATCACTCAAAATGATGCTTAGAATCACTGCCTAATCAAAGGCTGGTACTTTCTTCAAGATACCTGCTGGCCTCTTAATTCTTAGTTTTCTTCTGAAAACCATCAACAGGACCCACAGGAGAAGGAGACCGACAAAATACTGATGTATATAGCTTCACAGTTTATTCTAGAGAAAGTATATGGGATTATTTTCAGGTGATTAATTATATCAAGGCAGGTTTAATCTATCACTGAATGAAGAGACAGAGATAGAGAGAGGAGAGGAGGAAAGTGGGTGAGAGAGAGAGAAAGTGAAAGAAAAAGAGATTGTATTTAATTATGTGCATATTTTCAGCAGTTTTGGAATCCTTTTTTATTTTATTTTTTTTTACCTCAGACAACACTATTTTTTTTTTCTGAGACAGGGTTTCTCTATGTGTAGCTTTGGTGCCTGTCCTAGAACTGGCTCTTATAGACCAGGCCAGCCTCGAACTCACAAAGATCTGCCGGCTTCTGCTTCAGCCTCCCAGGAGCTGGGATTAAAGGCGTGTGTTACCACCACCCAGCTCAGACAATACTTTTTAGAGTTTCAGCTCTTCTGGATAATTTAGATAATAACCGGCTAACACACATCACTGTGTGAAATGTTAAGAGCTAGTATTATTCTAAGGAAATATCACAGAAGACTATAAAAAAGAAGTTATGAGCATTGTAAAGATACAATTCATCCTGGTGAATGGTATTAAGCCTAGAATATCTTCGAGTCCTTGTAGCTAAGGTGGGGCTCTAGTTAACCTGAGTATTAGCGATATATCTCTACCATAATGTCAGTGGGCCTAGAAAAACTTTATAGATAATTATTTAAAAGAAATGAAGAAATTAGCCTTCTAGCTTATCTCCTTGACCCTTTCTGAACTACAGGAGTTATTGTTAGGGTTTTAAGGAGTAATAACAGTATCAAGGTTCTCTAGAGAGATTAAGGGATGAACCAGAGGATGGGAATGAGATTGTTGAGAACATAAGCAGTGGAAGACAAAGTACAGCTGAGGCCTCGTGCCCAAGAGGATGACTCCAGTGGCTAGAGAAGACAGATTGTAGAGATGAGTCTTTTTAATGGCTAGATATCTGGAGCTTATCTGGATCACATAGTATTAAAGGCTGAGTCAAAGATGGGTCTCTTTTATCTGTATTTGGTTCCCATTTAAGATGTCATTCAATTGAATAGTCAAGAAAATTCAGAATAGGCATATTATTTCTCAGAAACTTCTCTTCCTCTGTATGTGTTGCTATGGGTGTTTACTTTTAAAATCATTGTGAAATGATTGTTTTTTTTTTAAATGAAAGCTTCTTATAGAGAAGTAGCTACATATTTATGAAAAAACAATGTTACGTTCAGTAAGGGTTTTGATTGAGGCTCTTTCTTCCATAAGGAACAAGCATTGGGCATGCTTTTCTAACCCCTTAGCTTCAATTTTTCTTATCAAATAGGAAATATTGTAACAAAAGCTGTTTGCAAAGAATATAGTGCAATTCTTAAATAAAGTTCCAACTCAATCAAAAGTAGCTTTTCTAAATATAGATTCAAATTCTCTTTGCTTCGCTTTTCTTTTGGGCTCAAGTATTAATTGTAGATTAATGAAATGTACTCACTACTTTCTTTCTGATCTCAGTTGACTTGATAATTTGTTGGTTTTATTTTTTGTTTTTAGGGTTTTTTTTACTTTTTACTTTTTTGGGGGGTCTGCCATCCAACTCCCAAATAATCACACAGAAACTTCTTACTTATAAACACCTGTTCTTAGCTTGGGTTATTTCAATCAGTTTTTCTTAATTTATTCTGTCTAAGTTATGCTTCTGGGCTTTTACTTTTTTTATATTTTTGTGTATCTTTTCTTTCCTTCTAACTCTGTGACTTTCTGTGTAGCTGGGTGACTGGCCCTGGTGTTCTCCTTTCTCTCCATTTCCTAGTTCCTCCTTCTTCTTCAACCCGTCTTCCCAGGTTTCCCCTCCTGTTTGCTCTCTGCCTTCCAGTCCTTCCTATCTTTTCTGCCTGGTTATTGACCATTAAGCTCCTTATAAGACCAATCAGGTGTTTTAGACAGGCAAAGTAACACAGCTTCACAGAGTTAAACAAATTCAACATAGAAGATTGCAACACAGCTTTGCATCATTAAACAAATGTTCCACAGCATAAACAAATATAATAATTCAGAAACCAAAACACTCAACAATGAAGAAGCATTCACACACATTGAAGAATAATGTATCAAATGTATTTTGTTATAGTCAACTGTTCTATGACAAATTACATGAGACGATGAATTTTAAAAAAAGAAAAGTTTATTTCTCATTTTATAGATTTTTGTCCATGGTTGGTGACCTGCTGCTTTGTGGCCTCTGATAAGACAATTACCTCATGGTATATCATGCAGAAGAAGATATTGTAGCCAAGAAATAGAGAGGAAGAAGGGCTGGGTCCCACCATCTATTCTAAATTGAATACTTCCATTAGTCTCTACCTTCAAAATATTTTTCCACTTGCTTTTAATATGCTGAGTTAGGTAGGGATCAAGGCTCCAGCACATGTGCCCTTGGTGGAAATTCGGGAACTAAACTATAGATCCAGTCCCCCTCCATTTCCCTTCAAAATTAAAAGATTATGACTCCCGTGGATAGCTACCAAATATGACCTGACAAGTTACAATAAGACTGGGCACAAACCCTCATATCAAGGCTGAATAGTGCAATCCAGTAGGAGGGAAAAAGTCCCAGGCACAGGAAAAAAAAGTCAGAGATACCTTCCCCCCCCCCACACACACTCCCACTGTTGGGATTCCCACAAGAACATGAAGTTACAAAACCACAAGGTGTATACAAAGGACCTAGCTGGGGACCATACAGGGTCTATGTTTGCAACTTCAGTCTCTGTAAGTCCCTATAAACCCTGATTAGTTGATTCCATGGGCACATTCTGGTGACATCTTTGACTCCTCCGGCTCATACAATACTTCCTCCTCTGCAGGGTCCCCTGACTCCACCTAGTGTTTGGCTGTTGGTCTCTGGATCTATTATCAGTTGTTGAATGATGGCCCTCTGATGACACTCAGGCTAGGCATCAATCTATGTATGTTACAGAAAATCACAAGGAATAATTTCCTTGACTTAAATTTCTTTCTTTACTTATTTGACTCATCATGTTTTGTTCTATCTTTGGTCTGTGGGCTGTCTTACCTCTGATCCTGGCTACCTAGTCCATGCCAGCATGGGTTCCTTCTCATGGCATGGGCCTCAAGTTAGACCAGTCATTGGCTGACCCTCTCACAAATTCTCCTTCATTACCCTAGCACATCTTGCTTGCAGGGCAGATTGTAGGTTGAAGGTTTTGTGGCTGGGTGGATGACTCTATGCCACTGCTAGGAGCCTTGCCTGGTCGTAGAAGATGACCAGTTAAACAGAGAAACCTGGTGCAGTAGAAAGTCACTGGAATCTAGGAGAGTAACCCGAGTGATATCTTTTAGAGATGGGGATCCTTAATGAAGAACAGACCTTGCTGATACCTGATCAATACACTCTTTCCCCGTTTCCAACACATCCTGCTCCTTAAGAATTACAAAACTTTCTGACTAAGAAGGAAAAAAATCACAGTATCATTTGTATCCTCCCCGTCATGTGAAGTGGCTTTGTCATCAAATGTTAGAGATCTCATGCACTGTCCTCAAAAATGTCTATTTCAACTCCAGCCATATCTCGCTACTAGAAAGCGGCTTCATGATTTAACTCTACGAACCTACAGGTCCTAACTAGACCTTTAACAAACAAGGAAAACTTTTGCAGACACAGGTGTACTGGTACTTGTTGAATAACCAACTCTGAAAAAAAGTGTTACATGCATATAGAGAATCTCACACACACTTATGTTGATTTTTCTGATATTTGCTAGTGGGTTTTAATTAGCAGACAATGTAGTAGATTCATACATAGTTGTATTTTGTTTATCTTCCTTTTCATCTTTCTTCCCTATCTCTCCTTCACATTCATATTTAAGCATGTAGATTTACCCTTATCACTGAAAAAGATATGCAGTACAAGTCAGCAAACAGCAAAAGACACATTATTGTAATGGTAAATTCCCTAGAGCTACCTAAGTCTCAGTGGCTGTTTCCAGTGATTGCTAGGGACTTTTTAAAATCACAGCTCACCTACAGTCTTGGTAAGCATTTGCCTTAATAGTACTGACAGAGATTTATGAGAAGCAGCAAAAACATATTAGAACATCTTTCATCCATGGAAGAAAGTGAACAGCTTCTTAGCTGGACAGGACTTTCCACATGGAGAAAGAATATTTACTCCTTTTCTGGTGCTGCTCCTAACTAGTAGCATGCTTTAATCTGCATTATAAATTTTTAACACTCTCATAAATTAAGGCAATAAAAGGAAAAAATACGCCATGATGCTATTCATAGCATGAGCTGATTCCCATGCTGTAAATCTTCCTGCCTGGCAAATTTCAAGCTCCCAGCATGTCTTCTCTGAGGGGCAAGCTGGTGAAGATGGGCAGGGACATAGCATTTTATACCACGTCTGCACAGATAAGGCTAAATAAAGTAAAACAATTCATGAAACTTTTGTACTATCTTTCATTTTATTGACAAATAACTTATTTTCATTTTATACAATTTTATTCTTGGTGGTGTCCGGGAATAAAGCAGGCTTACAATAAAATGCAACATGCATATATGAACATATAAAGTAACTTGTTAATAAAATATACACATATATGTGTGGGTGAGTGTATACATATAAATGCATACATGTAACCATCAGTGTTTAGCATTCTCTCTAGCGCATTATTGTTTCATTGACTCTAATATTTCTTAGGGAAGATAAAAAAAAGCCCTTGAATAAACTGTGAATGACTCAAGCCATAGTCATTTTACTGCTGAGTTCTGTCCTTATAGCTATACATTTAATTCTTCTTGATGTTGCATAGTCTGAATGTTCCTAAGGTAACTTGTCAGTTTCTCTGAACCTCGTCTTCCTTTAGTGCTTCGTGGAGAAAGTAATTTCTAAATAATTTAGATTAGTATGCTGGATGAATAATAGATATCATAAGTCATGCACTTAGCATACACTCTGATATTTGGAAAGTTTTCCCTGTTTCCTAGTTACTGTAAGTAGTAAACAGCAGCTTTGTCAGGAGAAGCTGTTCTCATCTAAATTCTGCATGGCAGCCCTTCAGACATGTAGTTTTGCCTTCCACTAAATGCAATCATCTCTCAACTCTATCACCCAACTCCTTCAAGCACTCAATACTCATTTTATGCTAGACTTGGCATTTGGTGCTAAGAATACAAATTTTATTTTAAATTACAATTGTTTCCCTCATTTTTTTGGAACCAAGTGTAGTCAAAAGTCTTATCAATGGAGTCTCTGGTTTAGTTTTGCCGGATGGAGTGCACCCAAGAATCAGATTCATAGCTTAGTGCTATCTTTCAAGAATGTCACTGGCAAACCAGAAAGTGTCTAGGAAAATAAAAAAGACTTTAGAAATGATTGGAGTTTGCTGGGGAAGGAAGCAGGCCGGTCTGTTTGGAGGACAAAAGACTATTGATTACAAAAAATATAGACAAAATATAAAGTTTACTTACTTGACCATCGTGGAAGTCTCATAACTCAGTTCCTGTCTCACTGTGCCAATGTGAATGAATGAATGAATGAATGATATACAAGAATGTGTAAGTTATTATTTAAATAAAACTAAGATATTCACCTTCTATGATTTATTAAACCTTAATTAGCTCACTGGCGATAACGGATGGCAGCCATTGTTCTAATGCAGATCAATATTCTGTGACAGAAGCACCGTACACAGTAACCTCTGAATGATGGTGGCCTTCTCATGGGTCCCCAGTCTTCTGGTGTTCCAGTACTATAGTTAAGTCTCCCATAGTGGACAGGAAGTGACTGGAACTACATGGCAGCTAGCCTTCTCATGGGTCTCCAGCCTTCTGTCGTTCCATTCTGCATGTGAGTCTCTCATAGCAGACAGGAAATGGCTAAAGCTGAATACGATGTTCCAATAATTTATGTGAAAGATTACATCAGAAGCCATAGTTGAGTGTGTGTGTGTGTGTGTGTGTGTGTGTGTGTGTGTGTGTGAGAGAGAGAGAGAGAGAGAGAGAGAGAGAGAGAGGGAGGGAGAGACAGAAACACAGACAGTGATAGAAAAAGAGTGGAGAGGGAGATAGAGAGACAGATAGGGAATGAGGAAGAGACAGAAAAGAAGGAGAGGAAGGGGGAGAGAAAGAGAGAATATATCTTATTGGAGACAGTGCCATAAAATCAAGTAGAAAAGTGATTTGTCTCTGTTGCTTTCACCTTAAGCCCAGGGTAATAGTCACAGTGACTATTGTCTAGAAACACTAGTCTTCTGTGCCAATACCATGCTGATTTTTACAAGACAAAATTTCCAAACATGAGTAAACATAACCGCAGTCATTTGGTATTTAACAAGGACCCCATAAACAAACACAGAAGAAAAGACAGCATCCTCAATCAATGGAGCTGGGAAAACTGTATGTCCACATGTATGAGAATGGATTTAAACAGATATCTATCAATTTGTGCAAAAATTAACTCAATATGGATCGAAGATTAACTCAATATGAAACCTGAAATGTTGAAAATTTTGGAAGTAAACCTAACAGGGCTCTGTAAGCTATAAGTGTAGGCAAGGGCTTTCTGCATAGGACTTCACGGACTAAGGCCAGCAGTTGACAAGTGGGACCTCATAAAACTAAAAGCTTTTGCATATCTAAGGAAACAATCAGTTGAGTAAAGAGGAAACCCAGGGAGGAGTGAGAGATCTGTGACAGCCACACACCTGATGGAAGATTAATAAACAAAATCTGTAAAGAAATCATAAAATAAATCAACAAAAGGAAAAGGTCCAATTAAACAGTAGGCTATAGGTCTAAACAGAGGGCTCTCTGAAGAAGAAATAAAAACATTAAGGAATACTCAAAACATATTCATTATCTTTCCTGCAGGGGCAGGAAAGGGGAACTCTCGCTCTGTAAGTACTACAAATTGGTACCACTCTAGAAAGCATTGTGGAAAATTCTCCAAATGGTACAGATTAATCCATGCTAGATAAACCACTCCTTGGCATCTGCCAAAAAGATTCAACATCATACCCCACACACATTCGCTTAGCCAAGTTCATTGCCGCTCTATTCATAACAGCTCAAAAACTGGAACACCCTGAATGTCCTTCAACTGGCAAATGAATAATGAAAAGGTAGTGCATCTGCATGATGAAATTCTATTCGGCTGTAAAAAAGAAAAAATCGTGAACTTTTCAGGTAAATAGATGGAACGAGAAAATATATTCAGTGAGATAACCCAACCCAGACCAACTCAGAAAGAAAAATGCTGCGTGCTTTCTTTCATCCCTAACTCTAAGTCCTCAGATATGATTATAAAGAGACCATGGGAGCAGGGAGGAAAATAGCAGAATACAAGTAATACGAAGAAAGAGACGGAGGAAATGGATGGGGGCAGGGAAAACAGAAAGGAAAGGAGAAGGAAAAGTCAACACAAAGATACTTGGAAAAACCATGTAGAATCATTATTTTTTTACTCCATCCCTGAAATATATAAAAGCTATAGTAAACAGACTCAATGTATTACATTTATATTTATCCATGTATACATACATCTAATAAAATCAATTAGAGAAAAGGAAGTCATGAGTTTGACAGGGATTTAAGGGGGCAGGGTGCATGAAAGAGGATGGAAAGGAGGGAAGAGGAGAGAATGATGCAATTATCTTTTAAATTTAAATCAATATATATTAAAAATGTGTATTCTGCAAGCCAATAAGAGTAGACTGTGTAGCTCAGTCTGCATGTGAATCTGAGCTTATTTTTAAGCAGTGACAAATGAATCCACGGGGTCTGGGCATGGGAAAAAAAGACTACTTCATAGCTCTCTAGAAGGGAGATAAAATGCTGAGATTAAATTATGGCCAGATAGGAGGTACCTTGTTTTAAGCAATATCTTTTGAAATTTCTTCAAATGAATTACTATATGATTTTTTTCTTTAACTTTTTTTCAAATATTTGTTCTGGCCTACAACTGAAAGATCATGGCTGGAGGCTCAGAAGCCTTGTGGGAGTACACAGTGGCTGGAATGGAAGTTTAAGAAGGAGGAGTCTGGGATTTTACTCCCAGGGAGCCCTCCATCCCATCCTAAGACACTTACTTTCTGACCTTACTTTACATGGCACAGAAATAAACTTAAGCCACCATCCTAGTGCTTATGTCAAAAACAGATAATTTCAAAGTTCACAAAAAAAGGCATCCTAGTTGTAGAAATCAAGGGTATTAAGACAAAGTTGTAAAATTTCCTATAAGGTTAAAAAAAAAAAAAAACCTCTCGAGGAACATCTGAGTTCATTCCTAGATATTCACCTTAGAAAGTTACTCCTATACCTGTGAACATTAATCGAAAGTTTATTTTTGAGCTTCTGCACCTTTAAATAGAGTTTTTAATGCTGAGTTATGTATTTATGTATTTTATGTAGTTATTTTC
Organism: Myodes glareolus; assembly: GCF_982192425.1. Lineage (NCBI taxonomy): Eukaryota > Metazoa > Chordata > Mammalia > Rodentia > Cricetidae > Myodes > Myodes glareolus. The sequence continues at coordinate 26,098,564 of NC_142044.1, forward strand.
CATGTAGTGTATCTCTTGTACTGTTCTTAGCACTTTGAAGACATTAAAATATACAACTGATATAAGAATCCTTTATGTCTCGTGAAAAATAAGACATTATTTTTCAATTGAAAGTTCTCAAGTAGAGGTAAATAATGTGTTCAAAGTCATATTAATGAAATGAGAAGTCAAGGTACAAACCTCACCAGGCAGGACCTAAAATTGGATGCTCTTACCCAGTATTCTGTGTTGCCTTTTGGTTTTTAATTTAGAGAAGGAGATTTTTTTATCAAAGAGTTGCTGAAAAGATATATGTCTCCTTCATTTCCTCCTGTCATGGCTTCCCCTCTCACTTCCCAGTGGAAATTTGTTTATATTTCTCCTTGATGGAATTTTTTAAAGACCCCAAGTAAGGCTGCCTCCATTACTCAGAGACTGTGGGGAAAGTGAACAGGTTTCTGTAATGCCCTTGCTAGGCACAGCTGGTGTTAACCATTAATAAGAGGAGGTACCAGTTAATCAACATCACCAGAAAATGGCCCATTTTTCTTCTCCCCGGACTGCAAAGGCTTGGGGTTTCATTAGGAAAGCTATGGAGATGAAGACTGGGAGTTCACATTTCTGGAATACTCACTGATGCACAAAGTAGTTCTCTACCAGTATCTCTGAGCCTCAAAGAAAATACATGGGGTATCATTTCGTTTCTGCAGGTGAGAAGACTCAATGCCAGTACGTAGCTATTTTGAGTTTTGATTTTTTTCATGCAATTACTTATTTATTTTAGTTTTATTGATTTTTATTGAGCTCTACATTTTTCTCTGCTTCCCTCCCTGCATCTTCCCTCCCTTTCAACCCTCTCCCAAGGTCCCCATGCTCCCAATTTACTCAGGAGATCTTTTTTCTTTTTCTGCTTTCCATGTAGATTAGATACATGTGTGTCTCTCTTAGGTCCTCATTGTTGTCTAGGTTCTCTGGGATTGTGATTTGTAGGCTGGTTTTCTTTGCTTTATGTTTAAAAACTACTTATAAGTGTGTACATGTGATAATTGTCTTTCTGGGTCTGGTTTACATCACTCCAAATGATATTTTCTAGCTCCATCCATTTGCCTGCAAAATTCAAGATGCTGTTATTTTTTTCTACTGTGTAGTACTCCATTGTGTAGATGTACCACCTTTTCCTTTTTCATTCTTCGGTCAAGAGGCATTTAGGTTGTTTCCAGGTTCTGGCTTTGACAAACAATGCTGCTATGAACATAGTTAAGCATATGTCCTTGTGGCACGATGGAGCACCCTTTGGATATATAACCAAAAGTAGTATTACTGGGTCTTGAGGAAGGTTGTTTCCTAATTTTCTGAGAAATTGCCACACTGACATCCAAAGGGGCTGTACCATCTTACACTCCCACCAGCAAGGCAGAAGTGTTCCCTTTTCCCCACAACCTCTCCAGCAGAAGTTGTCATCAGTGTTTTTAATCTTGGCCATTCTTACAGGTGTAAGATGGAATCTCAGAGGTTTGATCTTATCTTGTAAATCTCAGTGTTGCCTCAGGTTGCCATCGATGACCTGTACACAAAGGAAATGAGCCCACACAGTAGGAGACTGTAAAAGCAAGTCGTGAGTGATGGTAGATCTCCATGCTAGCAGTGTGCGTCCTCCTAGGGTCCTTCTTCCCATCTACTGGGCACTAGCATTCTTTCCGCACTGCCTCACAGTCACAGTTTCCATCCATTCAGTTCTCATTACCAATATTGAATCTGAGGCCCAAAGAGGACCAAATGTAATAACAAGTTCAGTGGACACCACAGTCTAGACCAGGAAGCCCGATTTTGGTGTCCCCTCACTACATCACAAAAATGAAAATACCTATTTACTTTTAAAAGATAACAAATTTTATTCATTTTCCTAAGTGATGGAATTCCTAGAGATTTTGAACATATCTGGAGAGCCTGGGAGATATATGAAAATTTGGGTTGAGGGGATCTATTCTCAACAAATTCAGAGATAATTAATATTATCTTCTGTTCCACAGGTGACCTGAAAAGTGTTCTGATCCCACTTTTCCAATAGGATCTGGAGTGACCACATGAGCACACTACGTCAACAACCCTATTTATATTGTCCAAAATTAAACCCTCCTATCTGCCTAGAGTTTCTCCTTTACTTCTTTTTTGTATGTATTTTGTATACGTGCATGCATATGAGGGGTGTGTGTGTGTGTGTGTGTGTGTGTGTGTGTGTGTGTGTGCAAACGTATATGTGAATGTGGCAGCCGAAGGACAATTACAACCTAGGGTGTCCTTTCTCAGGCATTATCTATCTTCTTTTGTTCACACAGCGTCTCTCACTGGCCTAGAACTCACCAACTGAGCTACGTAGCTAACCAGGGATCATCCTGTTCCCACCTTCACAGCACTGGGATTAGGAATACACTACCATGCATTTTTACTTGGGTTTTAGAGATCCAACTCCATCTGCTGGCAAAGCAATCTACTGCCTGAGTTGACGCCCTAGCCCCTCTCTCTAACATTTCTAATCCTGAGGGATGAGTTGTTTGTGCTTAACAAATAGCAGCCTGGTTGAGAGCTCCCAATCATTCAAACCTCTGGAGAGAAAGCCTGTGCCCTCCAGACAGAGCCTGTGAAGCAGACCTGAGAACTAGTCTGAGCTGAAGCAAGCCTCTGAATCCATTTATCAGTGGTGGTGGTGGTGTCCTTTGAAGTGGCTTCACTGGGCCTTGGCAGGAGCTCAGACTGCCACCAGCATTGGAGGAACTGCCACCCACAGGCTCCACTAAGCTTCACTTAGCTGAGGGGCACCCCACAGCTGGAACAAGGCCTTGCTGGAGTCAGGCTACACTAGGGAAAAGGGGGAAGAGAAACCCGCTGACTCATGCTTTTGGCTGCCTCCAAATTTTTCGGAATTTCTTGGACTTGGAATTACAGACATAGATTTTCCTTCTGGCATAACCGAAGTCATGAGGCTTTTTGCTCAGAAGAAGAGGGAAGAGAGGCAGCATATTGTGGCACATTCTGAATACTAGTTCTGTGTGCTTCAGTTAACCCTTCACTTCTAGTTTCTATATTTCTCTGTCTTGCAGAGTCCCAAGGCGTCCGTCTTTATACAGACCGTGAGCTCGAGCTCTCTTGCCACTGAGTTGCCAGGTGACTCTCACCATGAAGAGACAAGAAGGGCTGTGAAAAAGTAAGTTCACCCCTTTCCTTACTGAGACCCCATGCATCTGCCAACTCCTTCCTCCAGTGCTCCAAGACCACAATCAATGAGCAGTTCTGTTCTTTCCCCATCTTCTCGCCGTGATTAAAAAAGAAACGGAAAAGTTTTCAATTCTCATAGAGGAAAGAGAAGATGGGTGTAAGCAAGCAAATAAGGGTAATAAAGCACTTGGATATTGCTAAGTATCATTTGTGAAATGACTTCAATTGACTTCCTTTTCAACAAATTATGCTGGAACAGGTATAGACCAGCATAAATCTCTAAGTCTATAAGGCTTAATCTCTACCTCATACAATGAATAACATTCACCTAAAATAATACTATATCTGAATCTTAAACTGAACTATTAATGTTCTTATAGAAGCAAGCACAAACACATCTACAATGCCTGGCTTAGGAAGTAGTTCTTACACACCAATAGCATTAGCAAGCCAGACTTGTGACAAAGCCTTCTTAAAGCAGACCGTGTGTGTGTGTGTGTGTGTGTGTGTGTGTGTGTGTGTGTGTGTTTCTAGTGTTTTTCTTTGTCTGTTTTGTCTTATTTTTATTTTGTTTAGTTGTTTGACTGATTATTTTCCAAAGAGAGAGAAAAAGAAGATGAAATTGGGTGGGTGGGTAGGTGAGAAGATCTGGGAGGAGATAGGGGAGAGAAAACTGTCACCAGAATAATGCATGAAAATATTTTATTTTCAATAATAAAAACCATAAAAAAGGAAATGTAAAGGTAGTCCACAAAATAAGGGAATGCACTTATAAAAATGCATACTTGATAAGGGCAACTGCTATCAAAAAATTATAAAGACTTTTTTTACTATATTAGGGACCTATTTTTTACTTGTTTAAACCTGCATTTTCTTCCAAGAGGGTTTTAAAAGTGGTCAAAATATTGAATAGACATTTTTTCATAGAAGTAAATAAAAACATTGTTAACAATATTGTTCATTAGGAAAATGTCAAGGTTATAGTGAAATAGTACTTCACAGTCACTAGGATGGCTATAAGTCTTACACAAACAGAAAATAACAAAGATTCTCAATGATACTGAGAAATTGGAACCTGCAGAGATTGCTGGAAAAATGTGTGAAATGGTGCAATTTCCATGAGAAATGCTTATCTTGTTTCTAAAGCCTAAAACATAAACTTATCATGTGACCCAGAAATTCCACTTCCAGTCTCATATTCAAAGTTGAAAACATATTTCTACTGAGGGATTTTACACAAACACTCAATCGAAGCATTATTCACAATAGGCAAACACAGAAATAACCAAATGTTCAACAGATGAATTCATGTACAAACTGTGGTACATACATATGATGGAATATTGCTTAACTTCGGAAAGCAATGAAATGTTGATACACACCAAAGTTTACAAAAATCTTGAAAATACTGTTCTAAGTAAAAGAATCTAGACAAAGGACCTATAGGTGCCCTATAGGTCTCATCTATAGGGTCTCATCTATAGAGCATGTACCAAAGAGACAAATCTAGACAGAGGGATGCAAGTGGCTGAGGAGGTGGCGGAAAGTAGAGATGATGAAAAATGTCGACTTAGGAGTGTACAGCTTTCTAAAGGATGAAGAATATGTTCTATGGTTGCAGATGGATTGGATGAATAGTCGTACTATTCATTAAATCCACCAAGAAAGTGCTTATTTAAGTACATAAGCATATAATATTTAAATGCATGTATAGATAGCTGGTGAATTTATACTTGTATGGTAATATGCTAATGAAGTTGTCATAAAAATGACCCATTGGGTATAGTCATCATCATTGTTGCCATCAGGCTAAATGATACATTTGCATGAAGGGCTTAATAACACAAGAGTTTGTATTTTCAGTATGAATATGTATGGAACCAAGGGCTTTTCACAAAACCTGAAGCATATTCCCACAACTGTTGTGGAATGCTTAAAGAAAGATCTAGGGACAAGACACTTAGACTCTGATTATAATGTCACTCATTCAAAACTACATAATCAACTTATAGACAATACAACAACTTCTGAATCTTCAAAAAATATAATAGTAATGTTACTTTGCATGAGAAATGTGTGTGTGCGCACATGTATCCAAGTGCACACACATATTCGTTTGTATGTGTATTGCAAGTACTATGTGTGTGCATATTCATGTATGTATGTGTTTCTACATTTGCCTTCAAAGAGCCCAGAATAATTTGTGATCCAGCTGTTGGCAAATCTCTCAGTATTAGTGCACAGATGTAAGAAAGACACAAGAAACAGATAAGGAAAGGGATTGGGGACCCCAGGTTGAAGATATAAACAAACCATAAAGACTCTGAGTATTTGAAAGCAATTCAGAGAGGGTAATATGATAGAGAATAAATGTCAGATCTAATTTGAAAAGAGACAAAACTATTAAGTGTGCCTTCACAGACTATTTCTTTCTTGAGACTATATGTGAAGACATATTTGTCAAGCAGGCCTTGGTGTTTCTTTTCACTTGAGCGAGTTTCTTCCCTCTGCTTTCTGACAGCAGAACTACTAGTACAAAACTAAAACTTATCATTATTAGTCTGGGACAATCCACCACTCCTCCCCAAGCTCAGGCTTTCAATATGGAAAGTCAGTCAAACATTCTCATGCAGTGGAAGCAAAATCTCAAGAAAATCTGACAGCAGATAAGCCTTTGGAAATTCAGACCACTTTCTGCATCCAAAGAGCTAAGTTTCAAGCACCTAGTACATGTAAAAAACATCAACTCACAATGGGCAAGCATCAACACCTTTTTATAGGATACATTAGTACACACAGTCAGCCTTATATCCACTGACTAAATGCTCAGTTTGAAGCAAACTGACTACTGTCTCAAATGGTTTAATTTCACAGAATAACAATCATTTATTGAGCACCAGGAACTTTGCCAGTTTCTCTACACAGTTGTTTTTCACTTAACTCTCACATACTAAAAAGTGTTAGAAACCTTTGTAGTTAATGAGGATATTGAAGCTCTATAAGACTATGGAAACTGTCAAAGCAGACAGTCAAAGAACAGTCACCATTCAACTCAGGTCTATAATTAAAAACCCTGCCCTTCCTTGGAATTCTATTCTTAATGTTACCAGGAATCAAAAAGTTTCACAATTTTACATAATATTAGATGAAAACAGTCTCTATGTTCAGCCTGTAAACAAAAAAAACCCATATCTTTAACAGTACTAGTTATATATGTTACAAATAAATGATAAAATATAGGTAGATAGGTAGGTAGCAGATAGATAGATAGATAGATAGATAGATAGATAGATAGATAGATAGATGATAGATAGATAGATAGATAGATAGAACTTGTTGTTTTTTAAGTCTTTTGTATCACAAATACTTAATACATTCTCTAGAGCAATGGTTCTCAACCTTCTTAATGCTATGATTCTTTAATGCAGTTCCTCATGTTGTAGTGACCTCAACCATAAAATTATTTCATTGCTGCTTCAATAACTGTAATTTTGCTTCCGTTATGGTTTGTAATGTAAATATTTGATATGCCAGATATCTGATATGTGATCCCAAAGGATTCATGACCCACAGGTTGAGAACTCTGTTGTAAAGAAAAATAGGAAGCAACTACTAATACACAAAAGAAGAAAACCAAACACAGTAACATATAAAAGAGGAGGAATAGGAAGAGGGTAAGAGGGGAGGAGGAGAAGGAGGAGGAGGAGGAGGAGAAGGAGAAGGAGAAGGAGAAGGAGAAGGAGAAGGAGAAGGAGAAGGAGAAGAAGAAGAAGAAGAAGAAGAAGAAGAAGAAGAAGAAGAAGAAGAAGAAGAAGAAGAAGAAGAAGAAGAAGAAAGAAGAAGAAGACACAAAGAAACAGCTGTCACCATGTTATTAAGCACATCTTTCTCTGCCCACTACATTCATCTTGACTTCTTTCTGTAAGTGGAATCCATGGAGGAAGTAGTACTGATAGACAGTGTGGATCTTTTTGACACATCTCACCAAACTGTGTTCTGCAAACATTCCAACCACATGACACTCATTATTTCTTATTTGAGTATTTTGATCACTGGAGAAAGTTATTACTGGTTCTGACTTTCAGTTATTATTTCTCATTATTTAAGTATGCACACATTTACCCTCCAGTATGTTTATTCGTCCTGTTAGGCATTTCTTACAGTTGCAAGGTTTTACATTTCTGATGTGTGATTTGCTATTTACCATCATTCACAATGTAATATAAAATGCAGAAGCGTTGTTTTCGTTACTTACACTACGATTCTTTTCTTTTATATTCACTCTCAAATACCAGAGAGGTTGTTTTGTTAGTGCATGTTTGCTTTATAGTACTGAGGCTCAAGTCTTATGCATTCTATAAAACATTCTATAAATAAACTATAACCACAGCCCTATCAGGATTCTAAGAGTGCTTTCCTTTAGAATTTGTTACTTTTATCAGCTTCATTATTTTGGCTTAAATATTTTATACTTCTAAGCATTAAGAAACATTTTTGTTTCAGATATTTTGGAAGATAGGGGCATAAATAAATAATATTTAATATTTATACTTGTTATGATTTCTCCTATAAATAAAAGAAAAACTCCAGGAAAATTTGCCTTGTTTGCTGTTTTAGGAATTTTTTTTCTCTGTCAATGTGATACGTATAAAAATAAGTAAAATACACGAGTCTTCTTGGGAAATATGAATTTCAGGAAAATAACAAAATGTAAAAGAGCATTTTATGGCAAAGATAGCAACTGAAATATGAACAATGACCAAATGAGTACAGCTGCTCGTGGAAAGAACAGTAATTTTTAGAGACTAAGAAGAATCAGGCAAGGTGGAGAAGCAGAGACAGGTGACTTTAGACAGAATCATAAAGTCAAGGGAAGGACCCAACTACAGTAACTACAGAGAAACCAAACTGTAGTAGTTTTTAATGCTAAGTGTGGAAAATAAAATGATCTGGAGGTATGTTATTCTGAAGGTGAAGAGTCAATAGAGTATGTATAATCAAGTTGTGGTAGAAGATGACTCTAAATTGGTCTACATTTTTGCAAACTAGGGAAAATGAAGAATAAACTTTGAACTCGGTTTAACACCCTATATGATCCACACCTGCTTTCCTTGAATGTATATTCATGAATCCCTTCAATTTTTGAATCAATAAACATTGTTTTTGTTTTTGTTTCATCAGCTCTATTCTGAGTCTCCACCATGTTTCCGGCACTTTGCAAAGGTCTGTCCCTGCCTTGGAGATTTGGAGCACAAAGGAAAACAGAAGATTGGTGACGCTGTTAACAGGCTGAGGAACGTAGCCACTTTCTTGTAAGCGAAGGCAGAGGGCCCATGCTGGCTGGAGTTCCCCACAAGAGCTGCCTGTAGTCCGTGGCATGGACATTCAACTGAGATCCGAAGCAGGAGCAGGACATTATCAGTTTGACAATATGAGTGAATGAGTTGGGAAATGCTAAAGATAAGATGTTCTTGTATGATCAGAACTACCACTAGGATTTGTGTACTTTATATCAATCACCGGGGAAGCCGCTGTTTTAAAGCTGTGGTCCCTCTGAGTGGGATTCCTCTATGTAGACACTGAACCAACATATATGCTTCTTTAATCAACGTATGACTGGTGGTCCTGGTCGGACATGCCAAAACTTTCAGCTGCATATAGCCTAGGAGTGTGTGCAGAAACAGTGACAACATTCACTGGACATTCAGTATGTGCAAGGCACTGTTCTGACAATATTGACTTCTTTTATCAACACAGCTTCCTATACAATACCTCTGCTTTCCAGCTGAACAATTGGAGATCCACAACTGGCAAGGACTCTGCCCAGGAAGACTTTCAAAACAGGAGAGAAGTTATTACCTAGGGATTCAAATAAATATCCAGACACAGAGTCACATCAGTGGGATTTAGAAGAGATTCATGACTCCAGACTACAGTAATTAAACACAGACAACTATTCTCCTAGAATATACTGATTAACATGGTGGATAACAGAAAAATGAAAATGATCAAAGAATGGTCCAGTGTTTGATTTTGTAGATTTTTAAAACACACAAAATGTAGATTAAATGGAATTGCTACATATTTAGTTATTGGTTATATGGGCTATGTCTTTATAGCAGGTTGTATCATTGGAAATAAATATGAGATATTTGGTTTGTTACCACTTAACTAAGATGCAGAATAAGATTCTTTAGTATTTAGAAAGACTTTAACAATTATCACTTTAATGAAGTTGTACCTCTCTAATGAAACTTAAAGGTCATTTAAAGCATTTGTCTCCTCATTGTGTGTCCCTAACAGCAAATTACACAGACAGAAATTAAAAAAGATCAACCGTGGAGCATTTATATCACAGATATGTAATGCAGTCCCTAAAGAATGAATAGGGAGCAACTACTATTCTAGTTGATCCTAGGCACAAATAATTCCGCAAAGTATATCAGTAATTTGTAGAATGCATGAATAAATACTCAGAAAATAAACCTGGTATACAATCAGAAACAGATACATCAGGGACAGTCTTTCTTTAGGGTAACCTACAATTGGTCTCCCATGAGATGTCAGATCTTTTATTTCAACACTATTTGATGTCATAATTTACATCTAAATTAATAAACTAGTGATGAGTGACAATAACCAGGCCCCAAATGTATTTTTTGGCTCTCAATATCTAGAATAAATGGATGACGATTCTAAACAATGTATAAATATTTAAGAGATTTCTTAAAAAATTATTTTTCAAGAAACTTACTTTATATAAGAATTCCACCAATGCCAAAAGTCCAGGTTCCCATAGCTCAAGAACGGGGGCTATTTGTAAATTCATGGAACCCTGGGGGTCAGAATGTCTCCATCTTACCCTCCCTGGCACCCAAGGGACGTGTCACCACACTAGCAACTGCATCTCATAACTGCCATAGTAACAATTCACTGTAGCTGAATCACAGGTACAAAACTGAGACAAGACAATTATTTTGACCATGAATATGATTTATTTTGCTCAAATTTTGTATGCCTGGCCAATTAGAATTTATTCTTGCAATAATTATTTTGGAGGAATGGCTTATCTTAACACAGCCACATACTCTGTAACATCCTTCTCATGGATATATACTAAATTATCACTAGGTTAAAACTAACTATAGATAATTCATAAACCAAATGTTGAGCAACTAGTGTTTGTGTTTATTTTCTACTCATGATTCTGTTTAGTCTTTTAGCAATACCTAATATAAATCAATGCCTTCAGAAGAGTTACTGTGTCATCAATATGATTAATGCAAGGAATTGTACATGAACTACCTGATTCCCTGTAGTAAGATTCAAGTACTCTTGTAATGTGTGAAGAATGTTTGTGTTTCTTATTATTAATGTTCAAAGAATAAGTCATTAGCTAGATGAATAACAAAGAGAGTAGTAGCTCTTTAAACGCTCTTTAAAATGCTTTGTATATGTGCAAATGAGTAAAATTGCATTCAATGACTGTAAGATGTAGATCTAACAAGGAACCAGTGTAATTAAATATTATCCTGGGATATAAAAAAATAAAAAGCATTGCCTGTTAAATTGAGTTTGTACGGGTATCATTGCATAGTAAGCCAGTATCTTCTGTTAAATACAATGCATTTCCCAGACAAAATTAGCATGACAATTGTTTCACATGTTTAGCCACCTGGTGAAAGCTTATCTTCATCTGTCAAAATCCACATCAAGAAGTTTCCATGAAGCTTTTCAACAAGGCTCCAACTCCCCTTTGTAGCTCCCTGTAACGGACCCAGTCTTTGTCTGTTGTTTTCACTTCACTAAATTTTATTTCGAAACTCCTGCCAGTCTTTTCATTAAGATTATAAGCCATGTGATAACACTCCATCCTTGGAGGGTAGATAGCTTCACACACCCAGCGCGATGTCTGTTCTATGTGGGCAGGAAGTTCCAAGGCAACACTGAAGGAACAGATAGATGAATAAAGAAGTGAGTGAATTCTAAAGAAAGAAATACCAAACAGGATTTGGGAGCAATACTTCATCTGTAAAACATCACTGGAAAACATTCTAAGAGGACTGAATAGAAATTCAATATATGTCTCCTCTTCCAGAAGGAAAAAGAATAAGTAGAGAGCTGAATTTTGAGTGATCATGAATAGATGCTAGAACTTAGCAGGCCAAGGGCTGGAACCCAAATTATTCAGATACTTGAGAGAGTAAATATAAAGAAGTATAACTTTCCTTGGAAACTTCTACCCAGCTTTCTTCTTGAGGAGGAAACTCCACCTTTGTAAAGGAAAGAATGAACAGGAAAATCTCAGAAAATGCTACCAGAAATCTTAGCTACTGGAAAAATGCATAGTCGCCATAAATTTGCAGCGCAGTTGGAAGAGCAACCAAGAGTGCCTCAAACAACTTTGCTTTGAAAAAGTACCCATATCTTTTAGGAAGTCCATAATCCCTTTGATCTTATACTGCTGTAACTAGTGTTATCATGGGAAGAAAGTTATTTCTGAAGTATCACCACTCTCAGTGTCAGTAATCTCTGCATATCACAATCTTTAGGATCACATAGACATTCCACCACACTCTGAAAAGAGAATAGATTATTCTTATATGACCAAGATGACCTCAGAGTAAATTTATGCACTTAAGTTCATGCAGTGCCCTGCACAAAAGGAAATGAATGGTTTAGTCTAAAAGACAACAAAGGTACAAGTCTGAAGAACTGAGAAGTGAAAAAGCTTGTCGGAGCACACAGGACTCCTCAGAGATCAGGACAGGAGATGTGCTGGGGTACTCTGTCTGTATTCTGCTGGGCATCTAGTTTAAGGCTTATGCTACCACTGGGACTGGGAAAGAGACAATTTGATCTTTTTCACTATCACTTTGCTCTGCTGTCCCCCAGACTTGAATTATCACTAAAAAATGAGAGTGACCACCACCAACATCCTGTACCTAAACACTTTTGAGTCAGAATCTCCCCAGGACTAAATACACATCCTATATGTCCCCCTTTGAACTTCCAGTGTCAAATGCCCCACAAACAACAGAGTTAATTCATGAATGGCTAACTCTTACATATTATGCTCCAGGGACATCATATACTAATTTATGTTGGCATAAGGGCACCACTTGTTGGTTCCCAGTCACCCAGCTAGCTTAGACTAGAAATAATCACACAGAAACTGTATTAATTAAATCATTGGTTGGCCCATTAGCTCTAGCTTCTCATTGACTAACTCTTACATATTAATTTAACTCATTTCTACTAATCTGTATATCACCACATGGCAGTGACTTACCAGCAAAGTTTTGGCATGACTGACTCTGGCAGTGGCTCCATGGCTCCTCCCTAACTCTGCCTTCCTCCTCCCATGCTATAGGCCAAGCCAGCTTCTTTATTCATTAACCAATAAAAGCAACATATAGACAGAAGGACCTCCCACACCAGATTTATATATAAGTATCATCACAAAAATGTACTGAGATCAATGCCAATGCAAGGATGAAATATTGTTTCAAGGCTGATACAATGCTTGTTTCTGAGAGCATCCATTTCCTATAACACTTAACATTTCTCAATTAAACTTAGAACACAGGCCACAGACATAGTCTTGTCAGTAAGATGGGTGAAATAACTAAAAGAAGTCTTTAGTTGCAAGAGAGGGACACTAAACGCTAAGCATTCTATCACCCTCAGAACGGATTCATCATTTTTACTTTAGGGAGATTTGGATTTGACTTAGGGTAGATATTAGCATAGGCTTGAGCAAAAGGCTTAATTGACACAGCAGAAAAATTATGATGAAGTTATTTTAATAATTTTCACCCTGCACATCATTAATTCCCTTGAAAAAGTTAATGTATGTCAAAAGTGTGTTGTAGGTATAGCTCAATGGTAAAGCATTTTGTAGAGCATGTTCATTAGTACATACACTACCTTGTCTTGATCTTCATCACAAAAGAAAATGCAGCAAGATTATAATGATGGGAATTTGGGATTAAGAAATATACTCATAGTGCTTTGGAAAAGAATCTGGCATGTGTGTCTGGAAAATCACATTCTGTAATTCAGGGAGAAAATTAATGGAATATTAAAATTTTTCCCATTCTATACTTCGGTTTATCTATGGAGCATGCCATCTTTGTTCACTTAAAGTTTTCACCATGACATTTTGGGAAAAACATAATACCAACTTTTAAATCTAGTTACAAAACATTATAAGGAAAGAAGATCTTACAGGTACATTCTGTGATGTCTAAAACTAGATAATGACACAATACTGAAACCAAATAGTAACATAATTAAAAAGAAAACTATAGACCAATTTGTCTAATGAGAATAGATACAGATTAATGAGCAAAACTATTGCAAATTGAATACAATGGCATATTTAACAGACAGTACATCATAGACAAATGGGATTATCATGTAAGAGAAAGTATAATCCAACCTATGCCAATCAAAAAAGATAACACAGCACATCAATAAAGTGAAGGACAGAAATCATGATTAACTAAACAGATTCAGGAAAATACATTCAACTAACTCAATGTCCTTTCACAATAAAAATGAGCAAATAATTTTTAGAAGGAATATATTTCAACACAATGAAGACTACTATATGACAAATCCATAGCCAATTCTTACCACACGGAAAAAAAATGAAATTTTTTTCTCTGAAATTTAGAACAAGACAAACATAACTCTCTCATCACTTTTATTTAGCCCAATACAGGAACAACAAGATAGCATAATTAGGCAACTGGGAAAAGTTGAGCACATCAATAAGAATGAAGAATAACAAATTATCCATTTTCTAATAACATGATTTTATGTATAGGAAAAACTTAAAATTCAATTAAAAGAAAACTAGAACTGCAAGATAAAAATCTCTAGAATCCTAAACAACCATAATGAAATTGCTTAAAAAAATCATGAAATATTAGGAGGGAGGCCACTTGTTGGTTCCTGGCTGCCCAAACTGCTTAGACCTGAAGTAATCACACAGAAACTGTATTAGTTAAGTCACTGCTTGGCCCATTAGCTCTAGCTTCTTATTGGCTGACTCTTACATATCAATTCAACCCATTTTATTAATCTGTGCATCCTCACAAGGTCTTGGCCTACCAGCAAAGTTTCAGCACATCTCTCTCTGGCAGCAGCTCCATGGCTTCCCTGGACTCCACCCTTTTCTCTTTAAGCATACAGCCTAGCTTTCCCTGCATAGTTCTGTTCTTCCCTGCTATTGGCTCAAAACAGTTCATTACTTGTTAACCAATAAAAGCAACACTCAGATAGAAAGACCTCCCATGTGATTTCCCCTTTTTCTATTTAAACATAAAGGAAGGTTTTTGGTGCGGGAGAATTGTCTGTATTCTGTCAATCATGTATTTTAATAAAGCGCTGATTGGCCAGACAGGAAGTATAGGCGGGAAAACCAGACAGGAAGTAGAGGTAATGCAATGAGAACAGGAGAATTCTGGGAAGTAGGGAGGCTCCCTAGCCACTCCTATGCAGATCACCGAAGAGGCAGTATGTAACTTGCCCAGCTGAGAAAGGTACGGAGTCATGTGGCTAATGTAGATAAGGGTAATGGGGTAACATAAATTATAAGAACTAATAAGTAGACTCTGAGCCTGGGCTGTGGGTTCAACCGGGCAGGGGCAGTTCCTGTGCTCTGAGAGCCTGCCTGACAGGCAGGCCCTGAATCACCTCAGCCACATTCCTGGCCAGCAAGAGACAGTGATCTTCTAGCAGACATCCATTGGAGGAGGGGTGAGTTGCTCCTGGCCCGAGGACTTCGGCTAGGAGGAATTCAGACTTTCCCCACCCCCCTCGACTTTCTGGTTGCCCTGCAGTGGTGGCTATACCCTGCTGAGCTCTCCTGAATCCCATCCCAGCCCTCATCCAGGTACACCTCCCTCTCTTTCTCCCCTCCCCCTGGGGCCACAAGATCTCCCCACAGCTGCTCCCTTGCATGCTGGGACGGGGCTGTGAGTGCAACCCGGCACGAGGGAGTGCCTGTGTTTCAATAGACTGCCTGAAGAAAGGTAGACATTCTGTCAGTGAAGTCCCTGCTCAACAAGGGAACATGACCTGGTACCAGAAGATCCAATATAGAGCAGTTGAAGGAAAAGATGGGCAGACGCCAAGGCAAGAACTCCTCCAACAATCTAAAAAACAACATGAAATCACCAGATCCCAACGACCCTAAAATAGAAGGACTTGAACCTCTTAATTCAGAAGAATTGGAAAAAAATGCCATGATGAAAGCAATAGAGTCCCTTAAACAGGATATGAATAATTCCCTTAAAGAACTGGATGAGAAGTACAACAAAAGGATGGAAGAAATGAGTAAAGAAATGGATGAGAAATATAACAAAAAGTTTGAAGAAATGAGTAAATCCGTGAATGATACACTGGGAAACCAAGAAAAAACAATCAAACAGGTAATGGAAACAGTTCAAGAATTGAAAACTGAAATGGAGGCAATGAAGAAAACACAAAACGAGGGCCGGTTGGATATGGAAAATCTAGGTAAACGAACAGAGACTACAGAATCAAGCATAACCAATAGGATACAAGAGATGGAAGAACGAATCTCAGAGTCTGAAGATACCATAGAGAAAATAAATGCTCAGATCAAAGAAATCAGCAAATCCAACAAATTCTCATCACAAAACATTTAAGAAATCAGGGACACAATAAAAAAAACCAAATCTAAGAATAACAGGGATTAAAGAAGGAGAAGAACTGCAGATCAAAGGCCCAGAAAATATATTCAACAAAATTATAGAAGAAAACTTTCCCAACTTAAAGAATGATATTCCTATGAAGGTTCAAGAAGCATACAGAACACCGAATAGACTTGATCAAAAAAAAAAACATACCCTCGCCATATAATAATCAAAACACAAAACATACAGATTAAAGAAAGAATATTAAGAGCTGCAAAGGAAAAAGGTCAAGTAACTTATAAAGGTAAACCGATCAGACTTACACCAGACTTCTCTATGGAAACCATGAAAGCCAGAAGGTCCTGGATAGAGGTACTGCAGAAACTAAGAGACCATGGATGCAAACCCAGACTACTATACCCAGCCAAGCTATCATTCACTATCAATGGAGAAAACAAAATATTCCAGGATAAGAACAAATTTAAACAATTCGTAGCCACAAACCCAGCCTTACAGAAAGTAATAGAAGGAAAATCGCAACCCAAGGAATCCAAAATCGCCAACACTGCCTACAATAACTCAGACATCTAGCGACCCTTCACGAGCTTAACTCAAAGAATGGACACATACAAACTCTATTAAACAAACAAACAAAAAATCATAATAACCGGAGTTAACAACCACTGGTCATTAATATCACTTAATATTAATGGACTCAATTCACCTATAAAAAGGCACAGACTAAGAGATTGGATACGAAAACAGGATCCAACATTCTGCTGTTTACAAAAAACACACCTCAACCACAAAGACAGACATCTACTCAGAGTAAAGGGTCGGGAAAAGGTATTTCAAGCAAACGGACCTAAGAAACAAGCAGGTGTAGCCATTCTAATTTCCAACAAAATTGACTTCAAACTAAAATCAATCAGAAGAGATGGAGACGGACATTTTATACTCATAACAGGAACAATTCACCAGGAGGAAGTCTCAATCCTGAATATCTATGCCCCTAATATAAAGCCTCCTACTTATGTAAAAGAAACACTTCTAGAACTCAAGGCAGTCATCAATCCACAGACACTAAGAGTAGGAGACTTCAACACTCCTCTCTCACCAATGGACAGGTCAATCAGACAGAAACCCAGCAGAGAATTAAGAGAATTATTAGACGTATTGAATCAAATGGACTTAACAGACATCTATAGAACATTCCACCCAAATAGGAAAGAATATACCTTCTTCTCTGCAGCTCATGGAACCTTCTCGAAAATTGACCACATACTCAGTAACAAAGCAAACTTCCACAGATACAAAAAAATATTAGTAACCACCTGTGTCTTATCAGACCACCATGGATTAACGTTAGAATTCAACAACAGTGCTACCCCCAGGATGCCAACAAATTCATGGAAGTTGAACAGTCAACTACTGAATCACCCCTGGGTCAAGGAAGAAATAAAGAAAGAAATTAAAGTCTTCCTTGAATTTAACGAAAATAAAGACACAACATACTCAAACCTATGGGACACTATGAAAGCAGTGCTAAGAGGAAAGTTCATAGCACTAAGTGCCCAATTAAAGAAAACGGAGAAAGCACACATTGGAGACTTAACAGCACACTTGAAAGCTCTAGAAAAAAAAAGAAGCTGATACACCCAGGAGGTCTAGAAGACTGGAAATAATCAAACTGAGGGCTGAAATCAACAAAATAGAAACACAGAAAACAATCCAAAGAATCAATGAATCAAAAAGCTGGTTCTTGGAGAAAATCAACAAGACTGACAAACCCTTATCCAAACTAATCAAACGGCAGAGAGAGAACTTGCAAATTAATAAGGTCAGAAATGAAAAGGGGGACATAACCACAGACATAGAGGAAATTCAGAGAATCATTAGATCTTACTACGAAAATTTATATGCCACAAAGTTGGAAAATGTAAAAGAAATGGACATTTTTTTAGATAAGTACCATATACCAAAGTTTAACCAAGACCAGCTGAACAATCTAAATAGACCTGTCAGTCGTGAAGAATTAGAAGCTGTTATCAAAAATCTCCCTACCAAAAAAAGTCCTGGACCAGATGGTTTCAATGCAGAATTCTACCAGAACTTCCAGGAAGAGCTAATACCTATACTCCTTAATGTATTTCACAATATAGAAACAGAAGAGTCATTGCCAAACTCTTTTTATGAAGCTACAGTTACCCTGATACCAAAACCACACAAAGACACAACCAAGAAAGAGAATGACAGACCAATCTCACTCATGAACATTGACGCAAAAATACTCAATAAAATACTGGCAAACCGAATCCAAGAATACATTAGAAAAATCATCCATTATGATCAAGTGGGCTTCATCCCAGAGATGCAGGGTTGGTTCAACATACGCAAATCTATCAATGTAATTCATCATATAAATAAACTGAAAGAAAAAAACCATATGATCATTTCATTGGATGCTGAAAAAGCATTTGACAAAATTCAACACCCCTTTATGATGAGGGTGTTGGAGAGATTGGGTTTACGAGGATCATACCTGAATATAATAAAAGCAATATATAGCAAACCAACAGCTACCATCAAATTGAATGGAGAGAAACTCAAAGCCATTCCACTAAAATCAGGAACATGACAAGGCTGTCCACTCTCTCCATACCTCTTCAATATAGTGCTTGAAGTTCTAGCAATAGCAATAAGACAACATAAGGGAATCAAGGGGATTCGAATTGGAAAGGATGAAGTGAAACTTTCGTTATTTGCAGACGATATGATAGTGTACATAAGCGACCCCAAAACCTCTACCAAAGAACTCCTACAGTTGATAAACACCTTTAGTAATGTGGCAGGATACAAGATCAACTCCAAAAAATCAGTTGCCCTCCTATACACAAAGGACAAAGAAACAGAGAGGGAAATCAGAGAAACATCACCTTTCATGATAGCCACAAATAGCATAAAATATCTTGGGGTAACTCTAACCAAGGAAGTGAAAGACCTATTTGACAAGAACTTTAAGTCCTTGAAGAAAGAAATTGAGGATACCAGAAAATGGAAAGACCTCCCCTACTCTTGGATTGGGAGAATCAACATAGTAAAAATGGCAATTCTACCAAAAGCAATCTATAGATTCAATGCAATTCCCATCAAAATCCCACCAAACTTCTTCACAGACCTTGAGAGAACAATAATCAAGTTTATATGGCAAAACAAAAAACCCAGGATAGCCAAAACAATCTTATACAATAAAGGAACTTCTGGAGGCATTACCATCCCTGACTTCAAACTCTATTACAGAGCAACAGTGTTGAAAACAGTTTGGTATTGGCATAACAACAGAGAAGTCGACCTATGGAATCGAATAGAAGACCCGGATATTAACCCACAAACTTATGAACACCTGATTTTTGACAAGGGAGCTAAAGGTATACAATGGAAGAAGGAAAGCATCTTTAACAAATGGTGCTGGCATAACTGGATGTCAACCTGTAGAAAAATGAAAATAGATCCATATCTATCACCATGCACAAAACTCAGGTCCAAATGGATTAAAGACATCAACATTAATCCGACCACTTTGAACCTGATAGAAGAGAAAGTGGGAAGTAGTCTACAAGATATAGGCACAGGAGACCACTTCCTAAGCAGAACCCCAGGAGTGCAGACAATAAGAGAAACAATGAATAAATGGGACCTACTGAAACTGAGAAGCTTCTGTAAAGCAAAGGACACTGTCAGTAAGACAAAAAGGCTACCTTCTGACTGGGAGAAGATCTTCACCAACCCCTCATCAGACAAAGGTCTGATCTCCAAAATATACAAAGAACTCAAGAAAGTCGACACTAAAACCCTAATTAACCCAATTAAAAAGTGGGGTACTGATCTGAACAGAGAATTCACAACAGATGAATTTCGAATGGCCAAAAGGCACTTAAGGTCATGCTCAACCTCCTTAGCGATCAGGGAAATGCAAATCAAAACAACTTTGAGATATTATCTTACACCTGTCAGAATAGCCAAACTCAAAAACACCACTGATAGCCTATGCTGGAGAGGATGTGGAATGAGGGGAACACTCATCCATTGTTGGTGGGAATGCAAACTTGTGCAGCCACTGTGGAAATCAGTGTGGTGGTTTCTCAGGAAACTGGGAGTCAACCTCCCTCAGGACCCAGCAATTCCACTCTTGGGAATATACCCTAGAGATTCCCTAACATACTGCAAAAGCATTTGTTCAACTATGTTCATAGCAGCACTATTTGTAATAGCCAGAACCTGGAAGCAGCCTAGGTGCCCCTCAATAGAAGAATGGTTAAAACAGGTGTGGAACATATACACATTAGAGTTTTACTCAGCGGTAAAAAACAATGCAAATGGATGGAAATAGAAAACGCTTTACTGAGTGAGGTAAGCCAAACCCAAAACTGATTGGCCCATTAGGTCAGGCTTCTTGTTAACTCTTATAACATATATTACCCCATTATCCTTATCTGTGTTAGCACATGGCTTGGTACCTTTTTCAGTGTGACAGCTTACATGTTTCCTCTTCGGTGGTCTGCGCAGGAATGGTAGAGGAAACTACTACTACTACTTCCTGCTTCCCAGAATTCTCCTGTTCTCATTGCATCACCTCTACCTCCTGTCTGGTTTTCCCGCCTATACTTCCTGCCTGGCCAATCAGCGTTTTATTAAAATACATGATTGACAGAATACAGACAATTCTCCCGCACCATTTATATATGTATTTTGAGTGTATCTACTCCAATTCACCCTTACTATTTCCCAGTCCCTTCCATTCCCAAAATCTCTCTCTCTCTCTCTCTCTCTCTCTCTCTCTATATATATATATATATATATATATATATATATATATACATTATGCCACATTGAGTCCAGTTTTTGCCCATATGCATCACATGGGTATAAGGCCATCCACATAAGCGCAGACAACCTTCCAGAAGCCACATCCATAAAGAAAATTGTTTCTATTTTGCCCCTACCTTCATCAATCATCATCTGCCAATAGCTCCTCAGAGAGAGTTTGGGCTAGGAAAAAAGTTTCCAAAAATTGATATATGGAAGAAAAAAAAGAATAGCTAAAGCAATCTTGAGCAATAACAAATCTGGGAACATCACACTACCTGACTTCAGACTATCCTACAGTGCTATCAATCAAACATGAAGTTTGCATATAAGTCAACACACAAATCAGTGGATACCATGGTAGAGCCAGAAATCCATGTAGATTCATGTAGAACCATGAATCTACCACCAACTTATTCTTGATAGAGGTACCAAATTTATGTTGGAAAGGACAGCTACTTCAATAACTCCACTAAGAAAACTGGACATACACCCATGCCGAATATTAAAGCTTGAACCTTAAATTTCAACCTATAAAATAGTCTCAATATTTAAAAAATATAAAATCATTAAAGATTTAAATGTAGAGAAAGTAACTACTAGAAGGAAATGGGAGTACAAATACTTCAGGACATTGGAATAGATGATCATGTTCTGAAGAAGATGCCAAAAGACTAGAAACTAAAACAGATGGGTTTAAATTAAACAGAAATTACTACTCAGCAAGGAAACAAGGAACAAAATCAAGAGACAACATACCAGTGGGCCAAAAGTAGTAAACAACTTATCTGACAACAGAGTAATGTCCACAATGTTTCAGGAACCTTAAAAGTCAATAATTGAAAGTCTAAAGTGCAACTGAAAAAAAAAAAAAAACGGGCAATAAATATGAACAGACACTTTTCAACGCAGTCTCCAAAGAACAAGTAAGGGTCATGTCTCACTTTCTTTTCTTGTTGCTATGTTAAGATATCGGGAAAAAAATCAACTTAGGGGAAAAAAGGTTTATTCTGCATCTATAATCAAGAAGAGAAGCAGGGAGAGATAAATGCATGCTGATGCACATTCTGAGTTTTCTATTTAGGCAGTCTATGAATTCAAATAGAGAATGGCGCTGCCCAAAGTAGATAACTCATTCCCTCTCAATTAATACAGTCTCCAACTCATGTGTCCAGAGGCCCATCTCCCAAGTGATCATGTCAAGTTGACAATTAACACTAACCATGACAGATCAGGATGTGGAAACATTGTTTTCCATAATTCGATCATGTCTTACTTTATAAACATTGAAACAGCATACTGTAACTCATCATTTAGTACAGTAAAATATCATCTGTTAGTCAAAATGTTTAAAAAACTATTCAAGAAAATAAAGATCAATGGAAATGTGAACACATATCTGAAGGCAATGACTTTGAGACTGAATTTAGAATTTGCACATGGATGTGCGTGCTTCCTAATCTGTTGTGTTTGCCAAAGCACGTTGAAAAATGTAACTTGAAACTGAGCTCATCGAGGGTTTGAGAAAAGAGTGCCATGTTCCCAGCAGTGGTAACAGTCACTTGAGCTTTTCAACTGTTCTTTGGATTCAAATTTACAGATATGATCAATATCCTTTATATTTTCAATTTGCACTTTGAGTCCTTCCTGAATGGGGCACCTTCTCGCGTCCATGCTGTTTCTATGATTCACCTTCTCATGTCAGTGCCTTTTCTATGATGAGCCTTCTCATGCTAATGCTGCTTCTATGATATCACATGTCCTAGTCAGTTTCCCTGATGATAGCAGGTTTATCGTAGGACACAAGAGTGGAAACAATTCATATCCAAGATTATACGGTGAAACGTACCAATTTTAATACATAATTTAAAATAAATATAATCAAACTTTGCTGTTTATAATGAGAAAGATTAAGTGTTGATGTTTTGGTGAGAATGACTGTAATAAAATCCTTATTTGCCCACATAAAGAGACCTGGAGCCTCTACCTTCCCATGTGCAAATTGGAAATGATGATAAATAAGCTTTCCGATGGAAAGGATTAAATGAAATAACCTATCTCCAACATCTGGTAGGGCATCTGGCACACTCTTTTTTAAAGGAACACTCACCCTCCCTGCATAAGCTACAAACAGAGTGCTAAAGTGGCAGCCATTGCTTAGCCCACTGGAAGATTTAATGTTGGTTTTCACATGAGACCCAGCCCCAGAAGTCTTCAAGTGAAGTTATTGCATCTGGCCTCAGAAGCAAAGCTGACATTTTTGACAGAGTCTTAAGTGCAATGCTCTCTGGGGTGCTGTAATGGAGACAAGACAGGGCAGGTGGCAGTAATTGGCATCACAAGCACTCAACGATTGAGTATAACATGGATTACAATGGAATTCCTTTTAGTAAAGATACTTCTATGAAAGCTGGCTGCTTCAAAATTCTTTGATAATTATTTCTATCATCAATTACACAGCTGAAGGTTGAAAGGAAAAGCTGTAAGTCCTGGGGAAGAAGCAGATTTTTTTGCTTTGTTTCAAAGTAGAAGGATATGGTATTAAAGTATACCAGTTTACCATTATACTTGTATTGCTCAGACTTAAAAAACTGTTCTCAAGTTCGCCGAAGTAATGTCTACCTCCACTCCTGACACACTTCACCTCTGCACCTCTAGGTTCCTTGTGTATGGTACCTACTCACATTTCATAATTTGAATCTTGAAAGCACTTTATTTTTAAAAATAAGTAAGGATCCTATCCTGTTGTCTTCTGTAAAATTATTAATATTTAGTAGGCAGAAACATTTAGAACAATGATAGAGACATCTAATATACAGACCACTGTGAACAGAATCCCAGAATCATCACTGAAACAAGCCTAAAAACACACAGTATTTCTTTTTACCATAGTTGATTCTAAGTTTGTCTGTGTGTGTATGATGAGAGTGGTGTCTATTATTTGAGGTTAACAATGAGAGTTAAGAGGAATATATGGGAATATCAGCAGATTGTCATAAATGAAACGTAATTTGCTGATGTTATTTAGAATAAGCCTGTTCACTATTTTGATATCAGTGCCTTACAAAAAGAAAGCTGACTGTAGAGATGATAGGTAGATAGATAGATAGATAGATAGATAGATAGATAGATAGACAGATAGATAGATAGATGGTAGAGATAGAGATAGATAGACAAATAGATAGATAGATAGATAGATAGACATACATACATAGATGATAGATAGATAGATAGATTGATTGATTGTTTGATTGATTGATAGATGATAGATAGAGCTAGCTAGCTAGCTAGATGATAGATAGAGATACATACATACATACATACATACATACATAGATGATAGATGATAGATAGATAGAAAGATAGATAGATAGATAGATGATAGATTTATATATAGAGAGAAAATAGATAGAGATACATACATAGATAGATAATTGATAGATAGATAAATGATAGATAGATAGATAGATAGATAGATAGATAGATGATAGATAGGTAGATAGATGGATGATAGATAGATGTGTGTGTGTGTCAGAGAGAGAGAGAGAGAGAGAGAGAGAGAGAGAGAGAGAGAGAGAGAAAGAGAGAGAGAGAGAGAGAGAGAGAGAGAGAGAGAGAGAGAGAATGAGATGACAGGCAGAGATATTTGCACATGCAAGCATGCATAGAGATTCCGAAATTGGTGCTTCAAAATGTGAAGTCTGCTGATAGTCTATGAGGAGATGGACGTGCCTATGTTCTTTAGTGTCATTTCAACTCAGTATTCTGCCCCCCCAAAAGAGAAGGATATTGGATCTCTAAAGGAAGTAGTTGAAAGATGACCATCAGTTTTGAAGGTTCAGGGAAGCATTTGTGAGGAACAATTCAGTAGACTGAAACCTATCTACACATCTATTATTGTGGTGGAATCAGCAGAATTTTTTAGCTGGAGAGAGGACATGATCCTCTTTCCTTTCTCTCATACCATCTTAAGAATGACTGATGTAGCAAATCTTTCTTAAGCAATTGCTCCGTGTTACAGGTAATGAAAGCAGAGAAGATGGGACAGAAGGGGCACCTGTTTTCGTGTAGTTTCCATTTTAAGGCAGGAAAATATTACACCCATTCACGTATCTAAGGCATCATAACCATGAAACAAATAAATTCCCTGAAAAACAATAAGAAAGCCTAGGTGAGATTGGGGCAAGAGCTTAGGAAACGCCTTTGTTTCTCAACAACAACTGATTTCAAGAAACAAGCATTAATTCTTTACCTCTTGCTTCTGGTCTCCCTGACTTACACATTCCCCCTCATCTTTCACTTCTGCTTCATTCTTTAATTAAGAGAAACTTTCTATTTGAAAGGAATCCTAGATAACAATATCTCACATACCAATTCCCATTGACAGAGGTCGGAAATAATGAAATATCAATTTCAGTAAAATTGAACTTGGCTCAGACATCCTTAAAGTAGAAAATGAGTGTTCAGCTCTGGGAGCTATGGGGATTGAGATGTTGTCGAGAAGACGGAGAAGCAGAGCAATACATATTTAATATAGTTCCTGTGTTTGTGGGGGCTCTCTGGAGGAACAGAAATGATAGAATGAACATAGATTACAAAAGAGGATTTAAGGCCAAAGGGATGAGTTAGCAACTGAAAGCTCCTCCTCTGCAAGGCTTGACCATCTGAGTTCCACCCCTAGATTCAGTGGTGGGAGGAGAAAACTAACTACAATGGGTCATCCTCTGACCTCTACGCATAATCCCTGGCATTTGTATACAGGCATTTATGCACCCTCTTCTCTCATACACACACACACACACACACACACACACACACACACATGAATAATAAAAAATGTTTAAAAGGGTAGCTGATCAGACCCTGTTTTATTCTTGCCCATATCCAAAGGATTTGGGCCAAAGGGATGAAACTCTGGGTACACGTTTTGGTACGGATCACTGTTAAATGAAAGCAGGCATGGAGGTGATATTAAGGTTTCAAGAAAGTACAAAAAAGAGAAGCTAGGAAAAAAAATCAGGATGCAAACATCAGGAGAGATGAGAGAGAGGGATGTCAGTTTCGGCACAGATACCTATTTGCATTGCTCATCTCTCATTTAAGAAAGAAGGTTTTGACATCACCTACATGTTAACAATTGTATATCAGTAACTAGAACATTCAGTTCCAGTGCTGTGAAATTCCGGTTACTGTAGACAAGGATTCTGAAATGAAGAAAGTAAGCTGCCTTCGTGCGCTCAGGTTGGAAAACAGAATCCCATTCATAAGGTATCTATCATTCCTCCCTTTTCCAGGAAAAACTGAATTCTAAAAAAAAAAAAAAAAAAAAAAAAAAAAAAAAAATTGACTTTCTTAAAATTCTGTAATATTCTAGGGCAATTATAGTCTCAGGTCACGTTGCAGACTCTTGGGCAACTGTGACAAACTACCTGCCGTAGGGCAGAGTTGTTGGCAGTTGTGTCAGATGCTCCTTCAAAATTCAAAACTGAGCTCAATCTCCCCTGTTAAGAGCTCAGGAAAGAAATCTGCAAAATTCCATAACAATAAGATAAAGACTGGCAAAAGAGTGTGTCTGATCCCATCCCCACACCAGAGGGAATGTCAGGGAAAGTACAGACCCACCACCACCAAAGAGAAAACGGGTTTTTTACATGTCCCCTAAACCATCATTACTAAATGGCAAGGAAGTCTCTCCCCATGATTTCTTTTCTCCCTTACACACAGACATTACATGAAGAAGCATCAGCCTATGAATGTCAACAAATAAGACTAAAGTGATGTTAAGTTTACTGCATTTCTGTGATGCAAGATGTTAATGAATGGAACACTTTCTATAAATTTTTAGGGCATTTTTTCTTAAACCCAAGGGGATCAAATCAAGTTGTCTTGAGATACTAGCTACCTAACTACCTTACTTACTAATAAGATGCCACTCTACAGAGTACAAAGCTGAGACTACTACCTGAAATCTTGGTTGCTAGGTTTTATTCTGGTCTACACATACCAAGAGAATTGGTCCCACTGGGCTTTGGTCTCTCCACCTAAAGAGTTCAAATATCTTTTGGTTCATGTTTCCCTGCAATTTCAAAATTAAGAACTTCATGAGGTAGACAGAGTTATATTAAGGCTTAAAAGCAAATGTAACTCCTGGACTTGAAACTCAGGGCTCACAGGAGACTCCACAGTTAAGGGATTGCAAAGGTCTTCATCCTCCAGCCAACTGCAACAGCCACATTGGCTGGAAGTTCCAACCACATTCCCAAGCTTTTTCCCTGTGGATCTTCATCCAATTTAAGCATATAATATGGCAAATCCCAAGTCTAACCTTTTCTACCAAAAGAGAACACATTTGTACCTCCATAATGATTTTCAGTGACGTAGCTTAAAGTACATAGTGTGTCAATTAAAAGTATATAGTACAACATGTATCATTATAGAGAGAAAATGTGAATGACCTCATGAAGAATCATGAAGGAGAAACAGAATATGCTATTTGGCAGCAAGACGACTGTTCCTACTGGAATTAATGTTCATGATGCTGTGTGTTAAATAAACAAAAGAGACTCTATGCAATCTAAAAGTTTAAAAAGTGCCCCTTTAGCAAGCTACATCCCATTCACAAGCACATGTTAATTTTAGCTTTCAATTTGTCATAGACTAAATTAACTTTTGTGCAAATACAGTTTTATGCATTTGAAAATATTGCACAGATTCCTAGAATCGCCGCCACAATCAACATCCCAAAGTGTTTCATCACTTCAAAAGCTCCTTTGGCTTTGCCTTTAGAACCAACCTCTTCCCCACTCCTAATCCATAGCAACCTGTTATTATGTTTCTGTAACTAAAGAATTTTTCTGGAATACTGTACACATCCAGTGTATAACTTTTAAAGCTGACTTTTTTCCCTCCACTGTAGAATCCATTCACTATTTTTATTTACTCTCTGGAGATTTTTTTATTTCTGAGATGTTTTCCTGTCCATCGATAGACCACCTTTATCTATTCATTGCTGGAAGACCATTTGGCTACTTATAATAGCTTGGGTAGACTAAGAACACAGCTGTTACAAACATTCACATGTAGAGTTTGGTGGGAACAAAAGTGTTTTTGTTTCCCAGCAAACAGTAGGGTATATGTCATCGTGTAAAGCATGTTTAATTTTATATTAAGCATTCAGATATTTTTTTGAGTAACTATTCTATCCATGGGCATCTTTCAAAGAATTTATGCATAGAACTGACATGTCTTTCACACCTGGTTCCCTCCTGGCTTTTTCCCACAGCTCCACCCTCTGTCATAATTTTCCCCAACTGTTACCCAGCCAAACTCAGGGATTTCCATATTCTACCGAGTTCTTTCTCACATTTAGATCCTCATTTATTCTGTCTGAAATGGTCATGTTTCTTGGAAAAGTCAATATATTAAAAATGTATTTCAGTCTAAAACTTAAAGTCTTCTTAAACTTTCCGTTCAGGAAAAAAGTAATTTGCTCCACATTGTTTCCTAATCATGCTCTTCCTTTCAAATGCTGACCATCAATAAGGCAGGAACAGAGAACTGTTGATGGTAGGTGATGAACCTGCACTGATGCTCAGCAAACTCTCTACCATTAGCTGTATCCCCAGATCTTGAAGGATGATTTGGCATTCCCCATTCTTTCTACATTATTCACTTTGTTCATTCATCCTCTCAACCAATAAATTTTTATCAGGTGTCTACTATGTTCCAGGGATTATCTACTTTCTGAGGATAAAACCTATCTTAATATTTGTCACAAAATAAACAATCAGGATATGCAAAGCCTAAAGGACAAGGAGAGAACTGCTCATATTTTGAAATGAAACTTGTTTCCATCAGTCACTTCATTGGCTGTTTCTTAATCTATATAAATCTTAGTTGGAGGGGCAACTGCATTGTTCTAAAACTCTCTTTAGAGAAAAGAGACTGCTTTATAGTGTGTGTGTGTGTGTGTGTGTGTGCGCACGCGCAAGTGCATGTATATATGTTTTATATAACTATGTAGAGATATGTGAGGGTACACATAGTGGTCAGAGGTAGATTTCAAGGGTCTTATCACCTTCTACCTTTTGCCACTGAAATGGGGTCTCTCACTGAACCTGAAGTTAGACTAGAGTACTGCAAGCTCCAGAATCCCTCCAGACACTGCCCCACACACCAATGGAGTTATAGGTACACATGGTGGCCAAGGCCAGATTTTTCATGTCTTTGCTGGGGACATAAACTTAGAACTACATGCCTGTGCAGCAAATCTGTACAACATAAACCAGCTAATGCATGGAGGCTCAGTACATCTTTCCGGCATACATTGGTTTTGTTAGTGAAAACTGCATTTTGTATGGTAGACTTTCCATCTGATATCTGATACAAGACCAAGCTATTAGAAAAGTATTTGATTAGGCAATACTTTTTTTGTTTTTAAAGAAAAAAAAGACTTAGTCCAAAAAATATATATCTCTTCAACTTGGTCAGAGGAGGCTTTTGTTTTTTTTTATGTTTTTTTTATATTTTTAATACAATCTTTTCATTTTTTAGATCACACAATAGGCATAGTATCTCCTTAGCAGCTCGTTTTCTTTGGCATCTGAAATTTGCTTAAACAACTGATTATAGTTTGTAGCATTCATTTTAATGACTTTGGTGGTGCATAGATGCATAGATCATAAAGCATTGTAGTAATTCAGATATGCGGCTTTTGAGCTGGTCTTTTTAATAAATATCTATTAAGCCTGTTGATTTACTAATGTTCCACTTATTCATTAGACAGCTACAAAGCACCTGCAACACGGTAGGTGATAGGAATGCAGAGATGAATCACACTCTGTCTTGTACATTCTGAGTAAGAACAGCACACTGTGGAATCTGGTCCAGAACAGAAACATATAAATTATTTCTAAAGACTGCATCCCACAGAGTTCTGAAGATTTCCTCTTATCTCTCTATCATCGGATGCTTATTCTTTTGTTTCAAGGTCAACAAATGCAAATTTCTGAGGATTTTATGCAGTGTTATGATGAAGGTTGGTAAATTTTGCCAAAATATGCACAATTCTCAGTTGCCATCTGAATCCAGAGTGATCTGAAGGAGCCCTAAAATGATGGTGGCATAAATGAGCATGCTCTAAAGCATTTCAGTCTTTTATACTACAAGTGTTTCAGCCTGAAACTCAGAATTTTATACATTCTCCCTCTCTTTATGTTACAGCTAAGTAAGCATATAGGATGTGCAGAACAATTACCCGCACAGCACACTGCAAAATTGTAATCTTGTTCCATGGGGACATCATACTCTAAAGCGGAAAACATCAAGAATACGATGAAAACACAGTCAAAAAAGGGAAGCATTTAGTTCATTTGGAGGAAGGGGTAGCTTTTTGAGGGGCAAAATAATCACTTAAAGGAGTCTTGGAGGATATGAAATGTTTACCAGCCACAAGGAAGGAAAGTTTACAGGGAAAATCAAAGACATAAAATGATCTTGTATTTCAAGGACACAAAAGCATTCAATGATGATAGAATGTGCTGACAGACTATAAGAAATTTATAAGAATACTTTTCTGCTGACACATTTCAAAGATATTTGACCTAAAGTAAGTGTTCAATAAATATTTGCAAAATGAGAGCAAGAGATATTGACAAGAAGTGGGCAGACCGTGGCAACAAATGTCTGGACCTGGACACCAGAGGAGAAAGCAGTGCCTAAAATGTTGTCTTCTATGTCTTCACAGAGTCATGGCAATCATGAACACAGCAGTGGTGGCTATCTGCATAAAACCTAAATTTGGTGGAGACATCTCACTGGCCCCCACCCCTAGATGAAGAGCTACAAAGCCATTAACAAGTTCTGTGAGGAAGAGAATTAGTTATCCCTACTGATGAACCCCAGATTGGTTATCCAATACCAGTGGTCAACCCTAGAAACAGACATATGCAGGCAATTTCAGGATCCAATGGGTTGTAATTATATGCTCATTCATTTATATGTATGTGCAATAACAATAGTTAAGAGATGACTATGAACTTGGGAGGGAGTAGGAGTAAACATGGGGGTAAGAAAGAAAGAGAGGGGGGAGAAACGATAAGATATTTTAATTAAAAATCAGAAAAGAAATGCTTAAAATGAAGTATAAATAAACTAGCCACAGAAATTGAAATTAACTTATTGGTTTAAGGCTTGAATAATGGTTTTTTGGGAGGAAGAAAGCTTAGTGGGAGGAGGAGAAGAGAGAGGGTAATAGACAGCAAGCATGATCACAACACATTCTACCTGTATGACTCTGACAAAAATAAAGGACATTTTTAAAAGCTCCCGGTTCAAAGTTTAACCACCCTAGGATTTCCCAGTCAGGATGGACTGGGACAAGATTTTACCAGGGAGGTGGGCAGATCGACTGAAGAGTCTGTTCCCAGTCTGTTCCCTAAACCACTGAACTGCATTACCCCATACACTGCAGAGAGCACTCATGTGCATTGTCACCATGGTGTCATAGCAACCCTGACAAACACACCACCCCAGCAGTACCGTGCCAGTCTCTCTTTGGACTCTAGCTTGTTCGGCTTTTCCTGAGCCCCAGCCATGCCTTTGGCTCACAGCATTTAAACTTTCTGCCTTGAATTTGCAGACTAAACTTTCCAGCTGATTCATTCTCTAGAACTGAGTGATTTAAGGCCATCCTAGAACCAGTAGCCTCTGCCGGTATGATAGCCTGGGCCCTTCATCAAGGTTCCTCTGGCTGCAAATAAAACAAAGTCTGAATAATTTCTTAGATGGGAAAATAAAGTGGGTGTGCATCAAAAGAACACAGGCATACAAAATAAAAATACAGGTAGACGAGGTTCAAGTATGCAAACAACAGGGTAAGTAATAAAACAAAAATCCTTTGAACATCATTGTTTTTGAGACTATCTCCCCATGCTCTACTCTGTAGGTGGGTTTGTTTAAGTGCCTGCTTACTCCTTTTTGATACATGCAAACTAGTTTGTTCTCCTTTTCTTTCCTGTGTCAGATGCTACATCCCATCTCTTCTGTTCATAGAAAGGAGCCATCTGCTTATCTGTATCCGACAGAATCATTCTATCTTTGCATCTTGATTCTGAACTCTGAATATATGAACTATGGCTGACCCTTTGGAAGATCATATATGAGACTCTGGGTTCTATAAGCTATGTGGAGAGGGAGCATAGAAAACTGTAGCAGCCAGCACCCATACCTTGAGGAAGGTGGCAGTGATCAGAAAACGGAAGGTGCTTGTTTATGGGACAAAGACTCCAGGAAACAGTTTCACATGTAAGGGTCAACCTGACCGATTCTTCTTGCATTCCTGACTTTGCCACCCTACAATGCTTCCTTCTTTTTGCCTGTAACTTCTCAAAGTCCATGTTGTCCCCTGGAATTCTTACAAATAGCTTTTTATCTTAGTAGTGAAGAATCTTCTCCAACATAAAAATGTACAGCACAGCATGACAAGAGCCCAGTGAGGGCAGGGTAACCCAATGTACACTGTGCAGATGGAGAAAATTCACAGAACTAAGAGTCGATATTATTGTGATGTCAGGATGAAACCATTTAAAATGCTCTCCTTCTTACATTTTAATAGATTTTTTTCAAACGTACATTAACTTATCACATGGAATCTTTGTCACTTTTAGAAAGAAAATTACTCTGAAAATTATGGCTTC
The DNA here is from genome assembly GCF_982192425.1 of Myodes glareolus. Classification (NCBI taxonomy): domain Eukaryota; kingdom Metazoa; phylum Chordata; class Mammalia; order Rodentia; family Cricetidae; genus Myodes; species Myodes glareolus. The sequence goes on from NC_142044.1 coordinate 26,130,989, forward strand.
AGGTCAGCACACATTTTGCTCAGCAAACTTCATCTGCTTATAGAAATATTACTGAACATAGCAGATGATTAATTCTACTGCACCAAGCTGTCTCTTCCACATAAAATTTTAAAGTAAAAGATACATTTAAGAAGTACATATTCAAACACAATTAACTTCTTTTTCTTAAGCCATTATTGAGACCATAAACCTTGATAAATGCAAGACTTGAAGAATAGTCCAATGCAGAACATAAAGCTGTGGTTTCCTTAGTGATGCGATGGTGGACTGGACACTTTGAGCTATCATTTACCCCAGCTTCTTTCCTCCTCACTCTGAGACCTCTGGCAAGTAGTTTAATATTAGTGGTCCTCACAGTCCTCATTTTAAGCAATGATAATTACATGTATCTCTTAAGGTTGCTATATAAGGCTCTTGCAATACCTGCAATGGGATTAAAAATACTTGTTCGCTCTGTTTTTCCTGTTATTTATCATGAAGGCCTGCTTGTTGGGGTATCTGTCCTGTCCAGTACCCCACAGCTGGCAAGCACCAAAGAAAATCACACATAGGACTCCATAAGATTATAAACTGATTGGCCCATTAGCTCAGGCTTCTTGTTAACTAATTCTTACATCTTACAGTAACCCATAATTCTTGTCTGTCTTAGCCATATGGCTTGGTACCTTTTTCAGCTGTCAACTCACATGTTGCTTCTTCGGAGATCTGGGCAGGAATGACAGAGGGAGCTTCCTGCTTCCCAGAATTCTCCTGATCTAATTGCATCACCTCTACTTCCTGTCTGGTTGACCCACCTATACTTCCTGCCTGGCCAATCAGCATTTTGTTAAAATACATGACTGACAGAATACAGGTAATTCTCCCGCACCAGACCCTACTCTGGTTTATACTAAAGAGGGTTAATATAGCGCCAATATAAGATTGACACAATTTTACTAATTGGTTTTGCAGTTTAGGCATCTACCCTATACAAGTTAGCATCGGAAAGAAGACAGAACATTGAATTCATCATATCTTATTTGATCTACCTATCTTTCTATCAGAGACTCACTTACATGACCAAACAGAAGACAATGTGAAATAATAATAAAGCAATAAATATGTGAAAATACTAAATATTTTGATAGAGACTAATAGATTTATTGAATGGAAAAAGTAAACAAATTTGAATCAGTAAGCAAAATTAACTCCCAAATGAAGACCAGAAGCGAAGAATCTGCTTCAAAGTATTCATTTGGATTTAATGATGATCAGGAAACTGAGTCGTTAAAATTCTGTATCTGAAGCCATTTAAATACTACTTTTCCTAATACTCTGCCCCTGGCCTTTCAAAGGAACAATAGGACCAGATGTGGACCAGCCTTCATTCACAAGGACTAGAACAAGTCTTCAAAGCTTAATGAGAGCAGAAATAGAATCCAGAAGAAAACCTCAAGGATCGAGCTGCCAGCCTACAGCATTTCGAACCTCTGTTGTGTAGAGAACAGATGAGATTTGATTTTATATTTCTCTTTTTAGCCAGTGAGCCCAGTGTAATGTTGTGACAATCCTGTGACTTCACATACATGAAACGCTTTTAAAACCACTAACCATAGGGATGGACAGCTCATATGTTTGAAGCACCTGATTTTGTGGTGGGGATATGCTACATTTGGGATAGGACTATTATTCTTAGTTCACAGATAAAGAAACTTCTGGAAAGAAAAAAATTGTTCTATCCAATGTTAGAAAGCTTATCAGTTTTAGGGGTAAATTCAAGCCCATTGTTTCTTACCATCAAATACAAACTCTGTTATAGTAATATACAATTTGTTGTGGTCAATGCTCCAAATCAAGATAAATCATGTTTAGTAATAAGTTCCACTATTGGTCTGGTGATGAGTGTCATCTCCCCAAAAATCATGACTAAGTTTCCTTGGGAAACCTGAGTATATTTGCAACAAAGACATCCATCTCTCTGACTGCTGTGGGAAGTCCCAAGGCTAGCTAAAATAAGCTAAGCCTTTTGAGCTGAGCTAAAAATAAGAGTTGAGCTCCTGGATAGACTCGTTCTCCCACTGTTACTTCATTAGTGGAAAATGCTGTGGTGCCCTTTCCCTGACCTCCCATGCAGAGGAAGAAAAGGCTTCTCTGTGCCAAGATTCCCAAGTGTAAAAGACAACTAATGATGTTCTGTGGTCCAAACCCCTGCATCCAGGAAATAAGGTACCTCCTCTTCAAGAAAGATGATAGAATCATTTACAGTGAAATGCCATTTCATGTGCAGAACTTGTACCTAATCCAAGAGAGAAGGGAGAAGAATCAAAGGATCTGAAGCTGGAGCAGGACAAGATTTGTTCTAGATGCATAAAAGTGAGATAACATACATGATGAAATTGAGTATTTGAATTTATAAGTAAGTAGAAATTTGTAGGGTTATACTTCAATAGAGTGTAAGGATCAAAAAGTTCTATGAGTAGAAAAACAAAACATAAGCATACATTTTAAAACCTAAATATTATTTATTTTATAAGGCTCCAGATGGATGACTCAATGGCATAATAGTAAAATTGATCCTAGTAAATATTTATCAAGTGTACCATGTTCTAGGCTGCAACTCAATACTTATCAAGCATGACAACATTTATACTCTCTATCAAAAAAACAAATTTTATTATCTTTCTTACATTATACTAGTCAATATCTTTGAGTACATGAATATATACATGAGACCTAGGTACTTCTAGTATTATATCTTACTAAGTATGTTATGTCATGTGCCAAAGAAAGAGAGAAGTAAGCTTGTGGTTGAATTATATGTGTGATCCAAGATGAGACTACTATAAACATCCTTGCATCAGAGAGTGCATGAATACATTCTGATATATACACAAAATTGAAATGTAGTCTCTAAATGTATCCATCCCACTAAGAAAATAAGAAAGATTTCACAAAAATGTTGAGGATCGAAGCCTCATACATAAAGTTATAAACAAACTAAGTTAATCTATATCGAGCTCAAAATAATCAAAATTGATCTATGATGTTAGAGTTTTGTGAACTTCGAAAAGGAAGAGGGAAAAGCAATTATGAGTAAGTGAGAAAGAAACTTCTGGGGTGTTTATTAGTATTCTAGTCTCTGATTCAAATGAAAAATACTTAACTCTGTGCCTTTCAGTAATTTACTGTGCTATATGTTTGTAATTTGTAAACTTTTGAAAAGGACACTTTCAAAACTTCAAGACTTTGAGAAAAAAAAAAAGAACTATGGGCTTCACTGCTGTTACCTGAGCATATAGCCTGTCCCTGCTGCATCTTATAAATTGGACAGTGACTATGTTGATGGCCAGTTTATTTTAATGGTAGTTCCTATTTCCCTAGTTGCTGCTATTTCCCAATTTTACTACTCAAGTAAATCGTTAAGAAGGGTATTCATGTGTGTGTGTGTGTATGTGTGTGTGTGTGTGTGTGTATGTGTATCTGTGTATTTGTGTGTGTGTTCGACTTAACTGCATAACACCAGAGGGGTATTTCAAAGGTATTTCAAGTCTACATATTTTTGCATTATATATAGAAAACTCTTGTAGATCAAGATTAGTCTTATAAGAGATAAAATATATAAATATACACTTCACTTTGACAATTCAAAAAAACAGTAAGTAGAAAGATGATGATGGTCATTAGTCAATAAGAAATGCAAATAAGCTGGGCAGGGGTGACACACGCCTTTAATCTCAGCACTTGGGAGGCAGAGGCAGGCAGATCTCTATGAGTTTGAGGCCAACCTGGTCTACAAGAGATAGTGCCAGGACAGGCTCCAAAACTATACAGAGAAACCCTGTCTTGAAAACCACAAATAAAAGAAATGCAAATAAAAGCCCCAAATATGTTTGTATATCAACCTCAATGACTGCTATCAAACGATCAACAATAATAAATATTGGCAATGAAATTAAGAATTTGAAATTCTTACTTTTTATTAATGGGGTGTTCTTTTTGGAAATGAATTTGGAAGTTTCTTAGAAATATAAACTTAAATGCACTTTAATACATGTTTAAATGGTGAATTTTGTGATATGTGCATCACAGTTCAATAAAATTATTATAAAATTACCAAGTGACTCATGAGTCCTAGTTCTGAGTTTCTATGTACTGAATAGAACAAAGACCAATGTTATAACAATACTTGTATGTGGCTGTCAGCCAGAAGCTGTAAATAGTCAAAACATTCATCAATTGGTTAAAAAACAAAAAGCAACAAATGTAGCCTAACAATACAATGTATTATTGTTCAACAATGAAAAGTATTTGTGGGTGTACCGTATACTGTTAATGTACCTAAAGTCACATGTCAACTAAAAAAAAGTAGTAGATATATAAAAATTGTGTGTGTGGGATTCCATTCCTATACAGGCAAGAGAAAACTTACAAACAAATTTCTGAAATGTAGATAGGAAAATCAGAACTAAAGCTTCCATTAATATTCCTTTGTACTTGAGAAAATAAAGCCATGTTTCTCGAGCTGGAAGATGCTATCTTTATTTGAAAAAAAATTAGAAGACTTTAGCATCACCAGCAAGTATTCTAGTGCTGTGTTTTGCAAATAATACCCATTATACGGCATGTCTGCAAGGTGATTGCTCATTTGGTAAGAGAAATGTGTGGCTGCACAGGTTTCAATCTACTCTACCTTCTGGAAATTATAATTGCTAAATTTCCCCTACTCCATATCATAAGTATGGAATCAAGTCCTAAATTCACACACACACAGACACACACACACACACACACACACACACACACACACAAATAATCATGGATGTTTAGATACAACTCCTATCCACACTGACATTTTCACTTACAGATGACATCCACATCCACATGTCCTTCAGTATTCGCATAAGCCCATGAATGGACATTATACCTTGCACAACCCAGAGGAATGCCACTTGCATCATGGACAATGGCAGTAATGTCTTCTGTTGTGAGCAGGGCCCAATCTGTATAGTCAAACTAAGTACCACCTCAAACAAGTCATACATCTATTCTCTTGTTTCTACTCAATGCAGCTTTTCACCAAGAATAACATAATAAGTTGGAAGAATAAAGCAAGATAAATTATATAAAATATAGTAGTTCAAACAAGTGAAATTAGAGAAGGACAAAAGCAGGATGAACTCCTCACAGCTTGGTGATCAAGCCCATCATGACATGGTAATTGGCGGGAGTATTTAGACTGTTGTAAAGCGCAGGCCAACAGACAGTAACTGTGATTATATTTCTCCTCATAAAAATACAAAATAAGACAAAGGAAATAGACACATATAGGAAGATAAATATTCAAATCAAAACTAAGTTTGATAGATTTCTGATTTTGTCTACTCCTGTGAAAATGCAAATGTTCAGTTTTTTCACTCCTGAATGAAATGAAATGATATAATGAACAATTACAGATCAAATTTTAAGCTGTTTTAGTTAGTATTTATATCTAGGTCATAAAGGTCACAAATTCTATCTTTTGTTGCTGTCCTGACATTTATAACTAGTTCTGTGAGGAGTACAGTGGAGGTCCCCAGAGTAAGATGGCAAGTATATGAATCTTATTGACTTTATTTACTATGTCATGATAGATAAGTAACTCTACATATTTTACCCTTGTTTCCTTTCCTACCACATAACAGTTATACAGTTCACAGAGTTTGAAAAGAACCAAATGAGTTAACTTATATAAAAGACTTGGAGACTTTCTGCCAGATGGTTAAATGTAAAGAAGATGTTCTGCACATTTATGTAATATCCATATTACTAGAAATTTTGTATTTTCTGCATGAATGTTTCCTAGATAGCACTTAAAATGCAAGCATCACACACACACACACACACACACACACACACACACACACACACACACACGGACTTTAAAGTTCAACTAGCCCACTTGGTTTTCTTGAACCAATAAACAACCTTGAAGGTATACTTTCTCCCCCACAAAGGCATCTTTCAGTTGAGGATCATGGTAGGTAGCAATAAAAAAGTTTACAGCCCAAAATAGATGATTGCTAGACTCCACATATCTAAGCCATATTGCAATGTAATAGGTTCTGAAAATTGACCTTCCTGGGGATCTCTGTGCCAGCTGCATTACCCACATCTCATCAAGAACATTGCATGAAGTCATTGCAGCAAACAACATTTTCTTGACAACAATGTTTCCTTGTCCCTCAAATATCTTCTCCCTACACCACTTATGCACTCCTCCTGAGTACAAAAGTACAAGCTACCTTTTCATTACGGAGATGCAGTTATGGTCTCTAACATCTGCAAATATACAGTTACTTCAATAGATCATCTCAGCAACGTTTGGTGACTAACACCAGACATTTAGTGATATAATATAATAACCTTGTGAAACAGACAGCAATGTCTCCTCCATTTCACAGAGAATTGAATTAAGTCTCTGAGAGTTGGCCTTCCTGTTCTGATGTGTCTGATAAGAACCAGAACTTGACTTTGAACCTTATGCATCCTATGTCTGAGTCAGAACTTTTCTCTGCAGTGTTCACTGTTGGACTTTTTCTCTTGCTTCCTCCTAATTTTTACATTTGTACATACATGATTGTATTATTTATTGACTCTGCCCACCCCAAAAGCCTCTTACAGAGGAAACAAGACAGCGTTTTTCCCATACAGACCCAATTTTAGCATGTGCTAGACAGTTGCTATTGTGTTGAATGCCGGTAAGAATCTATGAATGGGCAAAATAGACCATAACTTGTAGGTGACTTAAAAATACTACTTCTGTTACATTTTATAGAAAGAAATGAATAATGGCTTTTGTTACAAGTATAAGTTGATAGTCTTCTATTAATATTTCATTCAATTCAGGCCCTGCAAAGTAGTTTTATTAGTCACTGCACAAATTCATGTTAAGTTATAACCCAAGCTATGAGCACTTACAACACTGTTATTGCAGAAATTTCCAAAAGATTCACTCTATTGGTTTTGTTTGAATATGAAAATAGAAGTAAGGTGGCAAGAAAAAGTCTTTTTCTAGACTGTTCAAGATCCTTGGAACAGTATGGCCAGACATACACACAAGCTAAACTAAACCCTGGATCAGAGAGTACAGAACCATGGGTAGGTCACCTTAGAGACTCTGGGGTGGTTTCAATGAGACACCTTCCCTCATAGTCTTACGCATTTGAATACTTGACCCCCATTTGATGGTGCTGTTTGGGAAATTTAAGAGGAGTGACCATGTTTGGAAAGGTAAGTCACTGGGGGGCTGGCTTTGTAATTCCGAAGCCTGATGGTGTTCCCTGTGTGCTTTATCTGCTTCCTGCTCATGGTTCAAAGTGTGAGTCCTCCTTTTCTGCTCTCAGCATCCAGTTCCTCCCACCTGTTGCCTCTACTTTACCATCAAGGACTCTAGCCCTCTTGACCTATAAGCCAAATAAACGCTTTATTCTATGTGCCATGGCATTTAATCACAGCCATAGAAAAATAACAAATACTGACTCCTAACACCAATGTTGGCAACTAGGGAAGGCTGATCATTGAAAGATAGCAGAAGTGACTTTGGCATATGGCAGTGGTGGTATAGCAAGCAAGCAGAAGAGAAGATGGAAAGACTAGGAAACCACCATTAATAGCTTCACAGGTAAAACCCCAGCGTGCATCTGCTTCTTCCCTTTTCCATATCTTCCTTATCTGACCTAGACCTTCTACTTCTAGAGGGTAATGGAAGAATTTTTGCTTCCTCTTGTTCTGATTTTTCTCTTTTCTCTTCATGTTTCACATTGAGTCACAATACATATCTTCAGAGACAATAAGAGACTCAGTATAATGTGATATTAGGGAAGAAGGGAGAGCGATCCCAGAACCATTGGTTTCTTATGCGTTTGACCTGCTGGTATTGCAGCAATCCAAGAGTGAGCTGGATCATGTTACAACAGAGCCATTGGTTTCTCATAGCTGACCCCAGGGGTGGGAACATATTCCACTGCCTATTTAGTTTTTGCCAAATCTTTTATGAAGGCTACTTATCTTTAGATATTCAACTGTAATTCTAGAATTCTACAAAATTAAAATGAAGAAAAAGTAAAGGCATACTCAGCTACTAGGTGTGTCCTCAGGGCAGTGGTTGTTACCTTCTCTGACACATATTCAAATTTCATTGAATTCTTCCTATGTGATTGACACTGAATCACTACTGGAACAATGAGCAGATACAACAATGAGTAAAATTACTCAATTTCACAGTACACCAAGACTCCATCATGATTATATTCTAGATCCCTGAAGAAGATTAAGGTATTTCCACATGTTCCTAATTTTCACTACTACAGATTGTAGTTGATAAAGTGTGGTGCAGAAACCAAGGTTGAGAAGAACCAGGACACTTTCCAATTGTCACCTGACCAATCAGGAACTCAGGCCTGGGCTTCTCAAAGATGTTACTGATGATGTCGTTCATTGATGGCTCTCTGTGTCATTCTTAGACCATTATCTATTCCTCAAGCTATCTGAAAGTCAGTCTGAGAAAATGCTGATTAATGCTAATACTCCAGGTAACAGGAAAGGATCTGGAGATCCATACATCGTGTTTATCATATGTAGGAGTTGCCCCAGTAGGACTGTGGAGAGCTCTGTGCTGCAGAACATATAAGAGGAGCTTCTGGGTCTTCCTCAAGACATGAGCAGATTCTGCATAACATGGCTTAAGATGATCTCATTGGATGGTATATTAGTCTCTGATGTTTTCCGTAACAAATTGCCATAAAGTTTGTGTCTTAACATACATCTTTCTCCTGGCACAGTTCAAAAGATCAGAAATTTAAAACTAAGTTTTCTTTAAGGCTGCATATTTCTGGGAACTTTAAGGAAGAATATGTTTTCTTGGCTTCTTTGTTTTCTAGAGATTGCCTGCATTCTTGGAATCCTGACTCCTTCTTCTTCTACAATAAATGTTGAAATACAGCATGCACAAATCAATATTACCTGGTTTCCAAGGAAACACCTCAGCCTTAGTCCTTTACCTTTGGTGAAAACTATTTGGTTCCCCCTAATGCTCAGTTATATGATGAATACCACAGAATGGTGACATAATTATTGGATACTATCCCCACTTCCCTAAAGGACAAAATTGGTTCCACTGTCTGTTGTCAGCAGTCAATGTATGCTGAGTATACAGTTAAAGGATTTAATTGGCAACATGAATATAATAAATATGGCTTCCAGAATGCCATTACAGTAGTTATTATAATAGTCAGTAATAAAGTATTGCAGTCAGCACCTCTTAAGTCCAGGAACTCTAGCCTATGAAAAACAAAAAGAAGCATCAGAATAGAAACTCCCCATTTAATTCATGCTTATAGAAAATATAACTAAAATGTTAAGGAAGCCTTTCCTAAAGAGCCAAAAGTCCTAATAGTTGATATCTTAATCTCTGTAAGATAAAGTCTACCAATGGAGAAAAGTATCAAAACACAGAACCAAAATCTTTACAAGGCAATGTTTCATCTAGCTGTGATTTTTCTTGCTATTTAACTGTTTTAACAGTTTTTCTAACAACTCCATATTAGCCAGTTTTCTTTTGTTGCACCAATAGAGATTGTTCATGGGTATACTTCAAGGAAATGAGACCAGAAGAGTCAAGGAAATGTCCTAAATATCTACTGGGCTCTCGTGAAGACCCCTGGCTACATCAGAATACCAGAATACAGAGTGTGGCAAAATGATGGGGACAGAGACAGAGAGAAAGAAAGGAAATAAATGAGATTGGTGGTTAGGTAGACAATAAATACTAAAAGGACTTAGAATAAATACTCTTTTAATGATAAATTACTATTATGGAAGCTAATTGTGGTCCTGTGGGACTACATTAATTCATTCTGTGGATAAGTCTCATAATGATCTAACTGCTTCCTCTAGGTATCTCCTGCCTAAAAGTTCCAACATCTAAGTAGCTCTATATTGTAGCCAAGCAGACAACCTTTTGATGACATAAGTAAGCCAACACTAGACCATAACTTCAAAAGGTCTATAAAAACTGTGTGTGTGCTGAATAAAAGATTATCCTCCTTAGTGGCATACTGCCTGTGTTCCAAATGTATACCAGTACCAATTCCAACGAATATCATCTAATAAGATTTAAAGTGATTAAGTATGGTGATGAATCTCTTCTGGGAAAATACTATAAATCTCATGAATGATTTTTTTTAATGTTTAGAGGCACCTCCAATGAAAGATCCTAGCTTGGAATCTGAATTAATCAGATAATTAACTTTCTCTAAGGATGTAATGAAAAGAACGACTCTGCCGCTCATCTGTTCTATTCATTTGTCTAAACAGTGCTTCTGCTCTGGAGGTCCAGGGTCTTTCTCTGTTCATGTATGCTAATAAAATAAAGGCTGCTTAAGAGACAAGTTTGCTTGTTTAGGGTCTTGATCATAGTAATGGTGGTGGTATCCTGAATGTGTGAGACTCATCAAAATCTACATAGAGTTCTGAAGAGAGAATAAGACAAACAACATGGGTTCTAGAAAGACTGTTAGCATTCTCAAAGTAACAACAAAAAAGATGTAATAACTTTCATAAAACACCCAGTTAAGCTGGCAGCTAACCAACAATGTTATCTTACTGCTTGTATTTCCCCTACAATACTTGGCACCTTTGTATACTAAAATTACATTTTCACTGTTTATCTAAAGCTTATATCTTAGTGAGCCAGCCTTTATCTCAAGTGGCAGCCTGATCTATAACTACACTACCTCATCATTTTGAAATTTATTTTCCGTGTGAAACTAGAAAAATTTTAAAATTCCCCATGGTTTTGTTGTTGAGGAAATATTGGAAATACCTACTTCAAATTACATGTGTAGAATATTCAAACATTTATTATAAGGCCAGGACAGTGACTGAGTCATTTGTCCAGTCACTGTTGCTACAATAATTAAATAACTCACAATGGTTAATGAAAAGGAGTATACCTTTTTGCTCTCAGTAATATCTCTGAACACAGTTGCTTTCAGTATCAAGGACAAAGCCATATGTAATATTTGGGGATGACAAATAATTGGACAGAAATCATTTAATATGTGGACAGTCAATTGTCCTTTTCATTTAATTTAAGAAAACTCTCAAATAAAAGTTGACCATAAGAAGTAGTTTTACATGAAAAAAAAACTCATAATGACTTAGTAAGTGAGTTTAAGGTAATTCATGAAATATTACCCAAATGGCATGTTGGGTTCTACCAGTAAACTCAACATCAGCAAAAGCAGGCCCAGGGTTGTTGAGGGCAGTAATTAGGACAGTTTCACTCCTGGAGGATTAATTTAACTCCCCACAGATTGTGGCAGCCACCTTTCATTTCCACAGAAAGACTCCATCAGCACACAGATTTCAATTAGTGAAGTGTGGCTTTATTGACTTATTAGAGACCTAGCAGACAGATAACACATTGGATTACATCAGCATTAATCTTATGGCCATGACATCAGAAAGATTTCCAAATGCATTAGCTCTCTCCCTCGGGAATAAAACAAAAGATTTTTTTGCCAACAATTACAAGGAGTTTAATCTTCATACAAGGTGATGGATTGATACATAAATTGAGAGTGAGGTTAAGACCCCGTTGTTTCTGAAGAGGTATGAAGTTCCAGGAGAGATTTTTACTAGAACCCTGTGTATTAGAGCCCACACCTTCAAATATCAATCCTGACTCAATCTTCACAAAAAAATAAATCTCAGGTAAATGGTTGAGATGTTCATCCAGCAAATATCGCTAAGAAACAATGATTGACTACTCAGTTGTGTGAACTAGGTGAAAAGAAGTCATTGAAAGGAGGATGAAGATAGGAGATATCTGAAGGGATCCTCGTCTCTCATCTGAGTATTTCTACTTCTAATTTTCTCATTCCTGTTTTCCTGGTTATTGTGTGACTTGTCTTCCTTGTCATGTTCAGCAGAGATCTAACATGAACTACCTTTGCATAAGTGACACACGACTCATACAATCCTGCATATAGATTATTCTAGGACACATGTCCCAAATCTAAGATGCTAGATTGGGTGTCAGTGTCAGCTGAGGTCCTTAAGACATCATTTAGATTCTAACCTCTCAGATCTCAGGTCAAAAATGGAAGTTCAAAGACCATGGAAAAAAGACAAACAGAGTTATGTATTAAAGCTCTAATACACTGAAATAATATTGGGAAGGCTATGATGGACAGGAAGAAGTACAGAGCAGAAAGGGGCCAAAGCAAGATAAAGCCCCTACAGACATACATTCATTGTCCTTTCTCCAATTTGACATTATCTTCTATTTTTTTAGCATTTCCGAATACCTATAGTACTATGAGTTCACCAAGAGATGGAACTATTCACTAATTCACTTCCCTGTTGATCTACATATCCCCCAGAAGCTCCACTACAGACTAAGCCAAATTTTTGTACTACTAATACCTTAGACTTTCTGAAGCCATCAAGTTCACAATTAAATTTAATTAATTATCTCTGTAATGTTAGTTAAAGGAGAACATGTGCATTTAAGAGGTACCTCAGTGGTTGAGAAGGCTAGATTGCCTTCCAGAGTATATGGCTTTGATTCCCAGCATCTACATAGTGGCTCATAGATATCAGAATTGTAGTCCCTGGGTACCTGATATTTTCTCCTGGTATTCATAGCCATTGTATACACATGGTGTATAGATTTGTATGTAGACAACATACCTATACTAGCAAAAACCTTTAAACAAAATGTAACAGAGGATATTATGGTACAATCAGTTTTAAAAACAGCATCCTAATCCCTTAGCAACCATGGGAAGATGCTCTCAAGAAAGAATAGATGGAAATCACTGGAAGAAAGGTGTACAAGTGATAATGGAACAGAATGGGTCAGACTGGGGTTGGGGAGAAGAGGGTAAGGTAGAAGAATGAGTATGGGAAGAATAAAAAGAACTGAAGATGCTTGGGAAAAGATACATGGAAACCTACAACAATATAAGCTCCTCTCCCCCCCCCTTTTAAAAAGATTTAAAAGGAATTTATGCTGTAACAAGGCAGCAATGCCCCACTAGACATCAGAACCTAAGGAATAAATAATATAGTGTCAGGAATGGATTACCATTTGTGGAATTGTTAGTCAGGGATACCACAGATGCCAAACGTTATAGGTTAGTGTCATTGCTCTTTATGACAATCCAGAACTCAAAAGTAAAATCCTATTGCTGATGATTACATACATGAATCATATAAAATGATGAAGTCAAACTTGTTTGTACCTAAATGTTTCATCCCTAGTGGCTAGCTTTTGTGGTTCTAGAAGGTGATGAGTTATAATGGTTGTAATGGTGTGATTGGCAGATGCATTGATAGGAATAAAAGCAATAGGTTACATACATATAAGTGACATTATACAAACAACAGGTTATATTTAGGAGTGTGTGTGTGTGTGTGTGTGTGTGTACGTGCGTATGTACATATGTACATACATACATACATACCTGTATAGCACAAATAATAAAAACCCACAGACAGAAATTGGGCTTCAACCTGAACGTCAGAAAAGCAAAACAGCCAGCCACTGGCTCTTACCTCTACCTTAGTCTGAAATGGTGATCCTGCCTCCAGGAATCTCAGAATAACTGTGTCTGTGAGCTGTCTCCTGCTGTCTCACATTTCTCTCTTGGACTGGGATTAAAGGTGTGCACCATTGAGATTAAAAGCATGCACCACCAGGTTTCTATGGCAAACTGATGTGGCCACTGGGATTAAAGGTGTGTGTTACCCCTGCCTTGACTGTAAGGCTGACTGGTGGAGCTGCTTTACTCTCTGATCTTCAGGCAAGCTTTATTTATTAAAATACAAATGAAATATCATTACGTACATCTGTGCATGTAATTACAATCAATGAAAGAACAGGCCATGGATTTGAAAGCAAGCAAGAAGGGATATATGGGAAGAGAAGCGAAAGGAAAGGGGACAGGATGTAATTATATTTTACTCTCAAAATAAAAAGAAATTTGAAAAAGCTTATAGATCAGAAACTATGATCGACATAAAGAAAGGAAAACACGTAAATGTTGAATACAAGCAACTGAAAGACTTTTCATAATTTTAAAGCATACCTTAAGAAGAAAGAATAACTACAAAGTCTGAGGTGATTCCAGCTTATGCTTATGTGAAATGAGTGGGTTCAGGGTCAAACAGAAAGAGGAAATAACTAGGAATACTTTATTTAGATGGTACCTACCCTCCCTGAAAAGTAGTATTTGAAAGTAGACTTAAATAGCTATAAACATATTTTTTCAGATTTTGGAGATCATCTTCAAATTTTAAAAAGAATTAGAGCATATATAAAACAATATTAAACATTTTATTAAGGTTAGTAGACCATGGAAACTACAGTGTAATCGTACAAATGACTTCAGATGTGAAAGGAAAAAATATTTAACTATAAAAATATGTCTCCAACTCTTAAATACAAATTACCAAGTGACTGAACTCCTTAAAGGACTATATTCTATATGATTCAATTATATAACATTTGCAGAAAGCAAACTATAAATACCAACCAAAAAGACAGTTTCTGCTAAGTAAATAAAGCACAAGGTACTTCTCTAGGAAATGAGACTCTACTCTGTATGCCTTCACAGTGGTGAATACTTGGATTCGTCAAAAATCCATAGAACCTTGTAGAACTTTACAGCACAAAATGAGCATCTACATATGCAAATTTTAATAATTTAGGGATTTGGGATGGAGTTTAGTGAATGCAGATACGACAAAAGATGTTTACTTTTTTAGGTGCATTCAAAATTGTTTAGATAAGATTGTAAAATTAATTGTAAACAAATAATTCACACAGAATACAATCCTCTAGTTTGTAAAGTTGTTTTCTACAGGGACGTGGCTGGGTAATTCTGCTTACTAGACTTACAAGCTCAAATGAACAATTAGATAAAATGATCTCAGAGAGAGGGGTCTATTATTGGACTATAAGGTTTCAGAAAAACAAGAGAAAGCAATGAAAATCAGCTATAATGACACATGGTGAAGAACTGTTTCATAAAAAAATAGAGATAAAACTTTAATTATAAAATATTGTATGCAGTATGTCGTATTTCCATTTCATATGGAAGATATCGAGGGTTAATTGTAAGTACATGTATAATATGTATTCTAAGGCATACATTAGAAGACTGCACAGCACACATATGGAATCTTGTCACTGATGGGGGTAATAAAAAAGGGAAATAGTCTAAATAGGATTTCAGTAGTAATTGAGTTTTCTTTTAAATCTTAAGCGCCTATATGAAAATGATAATTTTTATTATAATGAGGCAAGACTATCAAGATAATTTTTGTTACACAGTGGTTTTTACACATCTAAAATTTCTGTTATTGGAAGAAAATTCTTTCAACAATACATATTGTTGATGGGGGTATCTACCCAGGGGTGGTTTAGTGCTGATTAAGTAGATGTATATCAGAACTGGCTAAGCAATAGTACTTCCCTAACTCTAGAAGGTGAGCATGAGGGAGAATTAAAGTGTGGGTGCTGGATATATGGTTCAAGCAACTGTGTGGAAGGAAGTTCGCCTTTAAAAAGAGGAGGTGAAGTGAGTTTGGGGTGAGAGAAACTATGACAAACATTTATTTCAAATGCTCAGTGAATGTTTTCTTGGCTGGTTTGAAAAGGTAGGCTCAGGCTACTTGCACAAGGACATTCTACTTCTAAAGCCATGTTTTCCTTTTTTATAGGTACCTAGAACACATCAGGTCCTACCTCAAGTCTGGTGAACAGGTAAGCAAGGAAAGGGAACACAATTTTAGGTTGCCTAATTACAGGTATTATGAGCCAAAGGATGCCACGTGAAGCTATCCTGAACTTTAACAACACACTGGAGAAAAGAGCTGTTACAGCTGTAGTGGTAGAATATGGCTCCCCTTTAGCAGAAATCAATAGACTCTCTAGAGAAAAGCAGCAAATGACTTCCTTTTCAGAATTTCACGACTGACTTTGCTTCTACACAGCACAGTCTATAAAATCATAGCAAAAGATGAGCTCGCTGAAAAGAGAAGCATCAATCTAGACCAATAGCTGGTTTGAGAGGCTTGGGACGTTGGCTGTTTATTGTTAGATGTCCTTTCAAACCCAGCCAAGGTCTATAAATTCCTGGTAACTTCTAGACTTCTCCTCAGCTTCACCTTATCTGTCATGCAGAAGTTCTCACCATATTTATCATGATAGCTTGCAATTTTTTGTTTTTGTTTCATTTTTGATGAATCATCAGACCATTTTAAAATAAGAAGCCAAGGTGGATTCAGAAGTAAACAAATCAAGAAACCTCTTGGAATTAGTAAACTAAAGCAGAACAGAAAAATAAAGTTGGGCAAATCAAATATCTCAGTTGATAAAATATGTGCTTCACAGCCATGAGGACCACAGTTTGATACCTGGAATCTACATGAAAAAATCAAACAAGCTGGGCATGCTGAAGTGCACATGCGATATCAGCACAAGGGAGGCACAGTAAGGTAAAGTCAAAACTATAAGCCCTGGGTCACTGAAAGACCCTGTCTTAAAATCAAAGAGTGTATGTCCTGAGGAATCCAAAGTTGATCTCTGACCTCCACATGCATGCACACAGTTGAGAACACACATCTGTGCATCTATACACACACATGTGTGTATGCATGCATACAAGTACCAATGCATAAAAATAAAACTGGACCAAATTGTGTCACTTTATTCTTTCCTGTTAATCTTACACTGGGAGCATAATGGAAGCTTAGGAGAAAAAGAGCCCCTCTGTTTGCCTCTCTGTGTCTCTGTGTCTCTGTTTCTCTCTCTCTCTCTCTCTCTCTCTCTCTCTCTCTCTCTCTCTCTCTCTTTCTATCTATATCTCTATCTCTCTATCTGCATCACCCCAACCTTCCCTTCTTCACTCCCTGTGACATCCTAACTGAACAAAGGCAGAAGCCACAGCATTCCAGTATGCAGCTTTGGGCTCACCACTGATGAGTGACCAGCCAGCTAAGCACTATCTGGTCTCAATCAGATCAGCCTCAGTTTTGAAACCAAATAGCTCATAATCTAGATCAGTTGGACAATGATTTGTCTCTTTATCAGGGTATCTAACAATTGGAATCATTCTTCAATATATCTATAATGATTAATTGGTTTAGAAAATGATAATTTCTAAACTTTAAATTAGTGCAAATTTTCAATCTATAACTTCTAAATAGTAACTTATTTTGAACATAAGACATTTTATCTTCAGAAAGTTTTACCCAAAATATTTTACCTACTAAATAAGTATTTTTAAAGTGTATTTGGTAGTAGTTGCAAGTTCTCAATTTGGCTATATGTGGGACCATATACGAATTCATAATTGGTATCTGTAACATTCACTGGCCCAAGCCATTGAATTTGATTTATTAATTCACGGAATAACCAACACTCAGTATCTATTCACTGTAACTATTTGCAAATGTATGAGCTTCTATAATATCCTATTTAATTATAGCATACTGTGATTATAAGGAAAGACATTTTACCTTAAACATCTAAGTTGGGATCTCACAAATGCTCTCCCTTCAGTGTTAATCTGTCTATTGAGATTGATGTTACAATCTTGTTTAGGCAGCCATTTACATAAGACACTGTTTCACAACTGACTTCCTGGTATTTCTGACCCCTCTTTAACTAGATTTCCTGAGCCATAGATGCATGAACTGTGATATAGACATATCCATTGGGGCTCAGCTCCCAGTGATGCATTTCTCTCTTCATTGTGTCCAGTTATGGTTGTCTGTGGTGGTCTCCATTTGCAATACAGAGAGGCAACCTTGATGAGGGGTTGCAGCTGTAGCCCACTCTTACCTGTAGGTGTAAGGGTAAGATTAATAATGTAGTAAGGAATTATGCTCCGATATCAAAGTAGCAGTAGTAGATTCTTTTCTAAGGACCATCATCTTGCTAGTCTCAGAAAGCTGGCTAGATTTCCAATACCAGGCATGATTACCCCCTTTTGAGTAGACCTTTAGTCTAGGTAGACAGCAGTCGGCTGCCACCACCATGTGAGTGCCGCTTACTGTGCCATTATACATATCTTGCCATGCTGGTAAGAGTTACCACTGGTAGATGTTGCAGTTGGGAAGGACTGCTAAGGCTTAAATAGTATTTTCTGGAGCCATGAAAGCTAGACTGTGGGAAAGAAGCTATCATGTCAGATCCAAGTCTAATTATTCAAGTCCTGGGTCTTAAGTGTGAAGTGTCTTCAATAGCTAATGACCTTCAGGAGAGGAAATGGCTTATGCTGGGGATGAGTCCCCTTACTGGCCTTCCAATGGAGAGCGATAAGGCCTGAAAATGTATCTACAACAAAAACAGACTCAACTGGTTGTATTTAAATATATTTGTGCATACATGTATGGATATTTGTGTGTATGCAAATAATAATCACGGAAAAAGAACCTAACACAGTGGATGCATGGGAGGGGTTAGAAGAAGAGCAGCTAAGAGGGGCTGGAAGGAGACAATGGAGGAGGAAATTCATGTAATTCTATTTCAAGTAAAAACATATTTTCAAAAACTATCTTTTGGTTCTCAATCTCTGGGCACATTCCTGACTCACACTGAATAAATTTTACAGATAGACATCTGCAAAGACAAAGAATCGGACTTCAATCATGAGCCCTAACTTGCAGGTGACACAGAGACCCTTCCTGGCCACATCTGAATCATGAATTATGCAGATTTAATTGACTTTCTTATTGCTTTGACCTTTCCAGAAACACTTCGATGGCAAAGAAGAGAATAATCAGGCGATGTTTTCTAAACATTTTATCTGAAAAGGACTATGACTTCCTTTAAAGGATGGTGAAAGGCAGGCTGGGGACGTGGATCGACGGCTAATTATGGTTGCTGAGCAGAAATGAGACCTGAGCTAGCATCCTCAGAATAGCCTGAAAAGGTAGCTCTGGGCTCACGGAACCCTACTGTTGGCAGAAGAACTAAAAAGCACCAAGGACTGAAACAAAGGAAGTCATTTCCCCAGTGGCATGGCCACTGGTAAGTCACTAATGATCCGACGAATGGCTTCACTTCATGCCCATGTGAATGAGTCTGCTGTTCATTTACCAGGACCAACTGCATCAGAGATTTTAGAAAAATGGCCTGGACTGGCATTTGATTATAGGATATATGTTCTGTATAAACACTTCACTCTGCTGGGTACGTTAATCATCTTTACAAAAAAATGTGACTGCTTTATTGCAGGTTCTTTCTTTATCTATACATCCAGCCATGCAGTCCTTAATTTATTTGACTTTTTTTTATTGATTTCTTTAAACCATGTCAACCCAATAGTGGTCACTCACTACTCTTTCCGCTGGCCTAGCTACCTACCTTTGAGCAATATGGATCCACCGGATCCCTGGTACCCTCTGGTGGAAGAGGCACACTAACAGATGAAAATGATGAACACATCAAACATCGGAGCTGGCAGATGCCTTCGGAGATTATCTCCTCCAGTCCCCGTCTCTGCCAGATGACAAGGCAGAGAGCCAAATAAGGAGAGGGCCATGCCTGAGTTCACATTACAAAATGTTTTCTGTAGCTTTTCCTGTAGGGACCTGGATTATCTGTCTTCCATGCTCGCATTGATCTGAAAGCAGGTAGTTGCCAAATCCCCATTTAACTCAGGCACAGAACCAAATAATTAAAATACACCCCAAAGCCCTATATAATAGTGCTTCCTCAAGTCTTCCACCGACAGCATCCCCTCGTGCTGATCCGACCAGATATTTGGAATAGCTTGAAGGGACGGCCTTCTACACATATTCACGACACAAATGCATCAAGCTTTGCATAAGAACAGGTGTGAATAATTAATGAGATAATGATTTGTAGTACCACCTTAATAGAGAACCTGGTTCCTAAGGAAAGCTTAACAGACATTGGTTTTCCCTTTACAAGGCAGTCACAAATTCGTGACAGTAATTTATAAAGACCTGTTTGTTACTTAATTTGCTCCTTTATTTGAAGCTCAGTCAACTTAAACTCACAGCAAATCTGTTTCGACTGTGCCCACCTTCTTATTAGTGCTTGTGATATCGTTTTAGAAACTGAATCATAAACACAGTTTTAGGGGTAACCATAATTTTATCCCTAAAGTATAAACTGTCTAAATAGACTCTGCTATTTAACATGGCACACTCTAAGTACATAAAAAAAATAACACTTCGGTTAAATTATGTGGTTTATTTACTAATCACCATTACTAGTTTGGTACTTTTCTGCAACATGTCTGAGGAACAGTAATACTCTTTCTATAGGTGGATTCACTACTGAAACAATGGGATTATTTACTGGGAAGCTCCACCATTCCTTTGACATCTCCATTGTATCTTCATTATCTGTAGGCTGTATCTTTGCCAGAAGGTAGTAAACAAGGAGAAGATGCAAAAGGAGGAAGAGTTGGAGACTCAGTGTCCCCTGTCTCAAATAATTTTTGTCTAAGAACAAAGCCTACCCCAACTTATCCTAATAAAGAAAACCTGAAAGACAGGACAATATCTTTATGAGCTATAAACACATACAGTTCGCTTTTCTCTCCTCCACTCCCTATTTCTCTTTTTTCTCCCTCCTTTCCTCATCTTCCTCTTTTTCTCTTTCTTTCATTTTTCTTCCCTTTCTATTCTTCCTCTCACCTGATGTGGAATGTCTTTCTGTTTATGTGCTGCTTTTATTGGTTGATGAATAAAGCTGTTATGGCCAATGGCTTAACAAAGGAAAGCCAGGTGGGAAATCTGAACAGAGATAGAGAGTAGACAGAGTCAAGAGACGCCATGCAGCCACTGAAGTAGTAACAAGCCACACCCGTAAGCCACAGCCTTGTGGAAACACACAGATTATTAGAAATGAGTTAATTTAATAGTTAGAGCTAGCCAGTAAGAATCCTAAAACAATGGTAAACAATGGTAACTGATAATACGCCTCAGAGTGGTTATTTCATAAGCTGTTGTAGAAATCCGCTAGGGGGACCCCGTGGGTGTAGAGAAACCAGTACCAGTCCAATAGGACCAGGAGAGATAGAGAAAAGCCTTCTGACTACATCTGGCTCTCCACTGAAGAAGCCACTCAGTTAGCCACTGTATTTTGTCTGGTAGACTGACGCAAGCCAGAGTTCATAGATGGTTTTGGCCATGGGTGTCATGTTGTGAGTTTCCATGGACCTGAAGCACATGGTATGGTAATGCCAATGTCAACAGAGGATGAGGGCACAGGAACACAGGAACATTTATTGGGTTGCCAAGAGGAACAGGGTAATACAATTCTCTATGTCCAACCCTGATTTTTTGAACCATTATGTCCTTGCTGTGAGAAGAACAGCAACTTGGTTGAACATTTATTGGATTATTTAATCTTCATCTTGGGTGGATTTGTACTCGCTTGAGTGCATTCTTTTGGCATGTTAGCGCCGATGGTAGTAAAGAGCTCTAACTGAGAAAAGAAGACCCAGCCTGAATGCAGACGGGACCATCCCATAGGCTGGGCTCCTGCGGTGAATGAAAAGGTGTAGAGCAGTGTTTATGTGCCAAGATCCCCACTTCTTGCTCTTTCCAGATGAAGGAATGTCCAGCTGCCTGCTCCGGCTGCCATGAACTCTGTCACAACTTCTGTCATGTCTCGGCTGGGATGGATTGCACCCTCTTAAAAGATGACCTAAAATAAATTATTGTCCCTTTAACTTGTTTTCTATTGGTCACTTTGTCACTCAGTAAGAAGAGTGGCTAGTATGGAAACCCAATATCAAGCAAGAGGTGGAACGATTGCTTTCACTATCTGACTTCATGAGCTTTCTAGGCCTTTGGGGCTAGTTTATGGAGAGAATTTTGAGGAGTTGGACCTGTAGGCCTTGGTGCTAGAAAAGGAGTTTAATTGGTCATTCAGATGGAAGCTGGTGAAATCCAAATGCTGAGAGAAGTTTACACAGTGGAAACCTGGAAGTCTAGCCTTTAAGGTTTCAAAGAAGAAAAAGAAAAAGAAAAAGAAGAAGAGGAGGAGGAGGAGGAGGAAGAGGAAGAGGAAGAGGAAGAGGAAGAAGAAGAAGAAGAAGAAGAAGAAGAAGAAGAAGAAGAAGAAGAAGAAGAAGAAGAAGAAGAAGAAGAAGAAGAAGAAGACAACGACGACTCTATCAGGACTTCAGGTATAGGACACTTGTGTTATTATCCCTGAGTCCTAAAAAGTTGAGTTTAAAAAGTAATATACCAAGTCATTTGGCAGAGGGATTTTCAAGACCACGAAATGCTTAGCCTGTAGTGTGATCATTGCTCACTGTCGCTACTGAGACTTTGAAGGAGAATCCAATTAAGGAGAAAACTTGCACTTTGCACCTCAACCACAGGAAATGTGCCCGAGGATAAGACCTCACCAAGCAAAGGCAATGAAAATGCATTTGAAAGGGAAGCCTGACTTGGGAACACCAGTGAAGTAGTTCCCTGGTCAGAAACAGCTACCAAGGGATACATCTCCAAAACAGTTCCTGCAACTAAGGTCTGGGGAACATTATGGAAAAAAGTGGAATATAGCAAGAGCCAGATCAGAGAGTTTCCTGGGAGATTGGGTCTCCCAGGAATATCAGAAGCTAAACTTATAAAATCTCATCAACAGGGATGACTAAATTTTAGCTAAACAAGGACGACAGAAACAGACATGCTAAAGTGGATGGAGGAGGACATGAAGGCCTCGATCCTACACCAAGAATGACAGGCAAGTCAGGAAGACGGAGAGAGGAAGAAACTGTCTTCCCTAGGGAAGAGCACAAAAGCTGGTTATTCAAAAAATTCATATGATCAGCCCTGGAAACATACACACAAATAAAAATATACAAACCAGGCAAGTTGTGTTCATGTATTTAGATATGTGTGTGTAAAGTGTGTACAACAAATATATGCTACATATATATATACATACATACAAACACACTATATATATATATATATATATATATATATATATATATATATATTCAATTATTTCAGGTAGGCCATGATTTTGAAAGAGTGGGTTTGTACAGAGTAAAGAGAATGTAGAAATGTTGTAATTGTAATCTCCAAAAATAAATAAATAACTTTTGAAAACTGACTAAGAAAGTTTTTTTATAGGTTTGCCAATGAGATGCAAACAGCCCTGCAACTATGGTGGAAAGGATTGCATCTTGAGCTGACAGCAGTAACACCCACATGATGCTTGTTTGACAGTGTAAAAACTCCTAGAGTTAGCTTGCATCAAGGTTTCAAAAAGATGCTGAGGCCACACAATATGTGGTTGGGTCAGATTTCTCAAAAGGAACATCTTAGAGGGTTTTATATGAAGTTGGGAAAGTCTAAGCTGCAATGAAGACCTCAGGATACGTGCAATGCCAAGACTGTGAGACGTCCTTTGACGAAAGTTTGATGCACTGAGGAAAGCCAATCTGAGAGAGAGAGACTATATACTCTAAAATCAGAAATACCAGGAGGTTGGTAATATCCAAATCATTAATGAATAGATGTCACTTCAAGTCCCATGTGCTGGACAAGGGAGTTTGGTGCTTGCACTGCTTGGTTTCAGTCTTGCTTTGACTCCATCCTTCCTCACTTTTACTCTGCTTCTTCTCTTTTGGAAGGGAAATGAACTTCCTCTACTTTGGAATGGGAATATTTATTCTCTATATTGGAAATACATAATTTTTTAGCATTTTTTTAAATTTAGTTTTTTAAAAGCTATCTTTTCTTATTTTACATACCAATCCTATTTTCCAATCCTTCCCCTCCTCATAATTCCTCAAGCTTCCCCCATCCCACCCGCCATTTACTCCTCAGAGAGAGTAAGGCTTCCCAAGGGGGGTCAATAAAGTCTAGAACATTGCTTTGGGGCACGGATAAGGCCCTCACCACTATATCTAGGCTGTGCAAGGTATCACTCCAAAGAAAAATTGGTTTCAAAAAGCCAGTAAAATCACTAGGGAAAAATCCTAGTCTCACTGCAAGTGTCCCCACAGTCTGCCCCAGCCATACAACTGTCTCCCACATTCAGTCAGCCAAGTTTGGTCCTATGCTGATTCCTTCACTGTCAAGCTGGAGCTGGTGGGCTCACATTAGCTCAGGTAAGCTGTTTCAGTGGTTGTCCCTATTATTCTTTTGGTCTGGTCCCTTTAAGGGTCAAGCCATGCCCACTCCCAGCCACTTCTGACCTCTCCTCGCCATCTTAACCTTCCTTTTCTGTTCCCTCTCTTGGCATGTACACATGTGTCTCCTCTATGTCTTTATGTCTCTCTGTCTCTCTGCCTCTTCTTTAAGTAATAAATGTTTAGCTTTATATTCAGCCTTATGTCTATTTACTATGTCCTGTGTAGAGAGCTACTTAGAGCCGTGCCTTTAAGATGGCGCCAGCTGCTGCCCTCCGCGAGCCCAAAAGCAAGCGCTCTCTGTGATAAACAACTCCTTTTATGGTGATGGCCCGTGACCTGTTATGATCGCGTGTCGCTTGCGTATGCTTGAGCCTATGGGCGATGTCCACGTGGCACTCCAGGATAGGCGACCATAGCCTATATAAGGGCTGGGAGAGGTCTGCCCCAGGACAGACAGAAATGGGAGAGAAGTGAGAGAGAAACAACTGTTCAAGGTCCTGAATAAACTGTGCACAAGAAGAGCTCGGTTGTCGTCATTGCTGGTTGTCATCATTGCTGGTTCGAGGCAGTTGCATCAAGTGGTAGCCCGTACAGGGAAGAAGCCACTTCCTCTCCCTGGAGCCCAGAACTTGCAGCAGACAGGGGGTGCACCAATAAAGTCCTCGAGTAAGTTTGGGGATCTGTGATAAGAGCAGGGTTTAATGACTGCATCCAGAGCAGGGTTTAATGACCGCGTCAAGAACAGGGTTGAAGTTCCGCACAAAAGCAGATAGTCTAGGTAGAGAGTGAGCAGGCAGAGTTAACAGAGCAGTGAAAGAAAAAGCGAAAGTAAGATCGGGCGCTGCAGGCTGTAAAACCAGGAGTAAGAGCAGTGCCACAAACTGTGAAACCGAAAGTACGAGGTTTCGCAAGCTGACAGACCGAAGCAAAGCGGTTACGCAAGCTGTCAGACTGAAGCAGTGGCTTGCGAGCTGTCAAGTTGAAACTGAAAGTAGTGGCTTCGCGAGCTGTCAGACTGAGGCGGTTTCGCAAGCTGTCCTGTCAA
Organism: Myodes glareolus; assembly: GCF_982192425.1. NCBI lineage: Eukaryota > Metazoa > Chordata > Mammalia > Rodentia > Cricetidae > Myodes > Myodes glareolus. The sequence goes on from NC_142044.1 coordinate 26,156,204, forward strand.
ACTGAGAGTAGCAAGTCCGCAGGTAGACTAATCGAAAGAAAAGAAAAGAAGGGAGATAGTACAATTATGGGCGCTTCTTCTTCACACCCAATTTTTCTAGCTCTTAATGAGCTACTTAGATCTAAGAGTCTGAACATAAGAAAAGGCACGTTGAACAGGTTTTTAAATGAATGTGATACAGTGGCTCCCTGGTTTGCAGTCTCAGGCAATCTTAGTGTAGCATCTTGGGAAAAACTGGGACGTGATCTTGATTTTGCTGCAGAACAGGGTACGCTAAAAAAGGGGGTTAGGCCGATTTGGAGAATAGTACGAGGGTGCCTGGAAGATCAAAGTTGTAGTAAAGCTATGGAGCACGGTCAGGCTGCTTTAGAAAAATTACAGGAAGAGAGATCTGAGCGAGCGGCGTCAGAAAAGGCTAAGTCAGATATGGGGTCAGATAAGAAGGAAATGGGAAAGGCACCCAAGAAAGGACAGGCAAAACTATACCCTAGTCTGTCAGAGTTAGAGGATTCGGATACTATCATCTCGATGGAGTCAGAGGAAGATGAGGAGGAAGAAGAAGAGGATATGACTCCCCTAAAGTCTCTTTGACAGTCTATGTATCAGACGAAGATCAGGGAAAAGGCCAGGGGGAAACAAAATTCAGGACAAAATAAAGAAGGAAGGCGAAGCTTAACCCCTTCGGCTCCACCTCCGTATCCAGAAGTGGTTGGCACTGAAGGAGGAATGACTTTCAACCCCGGAAGTGTGGAGGGAAATAAGGACAGGGATGTTGACAGCTTTTCCAGTATTTCAAGACCAGCAAGGTAATAGATATCATGAGCCATTAGATTTCAAAACTGTTAAGGCCTTAGCAGAGTCCGTTCGGACTTACGGCATTTCCGCTGTCTTTACAGTGGCTCAAGTGGAAGCCTTACACAGATATGCGATGACTCCAGCAGATTGGATGAACCTTGCAAGGGCTTGTCTTCCCCCTGGTCAATATCTAGATTGGAAAGCATTTTTCATTGAATTTGCCAATGTTCCGGCAGCAAGGAATTTAGCTGCTGGGGATGCTCAAGCAGCTTGGGATGCAGATATACTATTGGGGCAGGGCAGATTTGCTGCTCAACAAAATGGATATCCCCCCCAGGTGTACGATCAAATTAATACTCTTGCCACTCGCGCATGGGAATCTCTGCCCAATAAAGGGGAAGTTATTGGCAATTTAACTAAGATCACACAGGGACCCGTAGAGCCTTTCTCTGATTTTGTAGCCAGAATGGTAGAGGCAGCAGGTAAAATATTTGGGGATCCTGATACTGCTATGCCCTTTGTTAAGCAATTAGTGTATGAGCAGTGCAATAAGGAATGTAGGGCTGCAATTAGCCTGCATAGGAGCAGAGGGCTAGAGTATTGGATGAAAGCATGCAGAGAGGTTGGAGGTCCTTTGACTAATGCAGGCTTAGCAACTGCTGTCTTGAGATTAGGAAACAAGATAAGATGATTAATTATTTGGGATCTAAAGTGACACATGATCAAATTGTTCCGCAAAAGGTGGAAATTAGAAAGGACCGTTTACGTACTTTGAATGATTTTCAAAAATTATTAGGAGATATAAACTGGATAAGAGGCAGCCTAGGTATGACTAATGATGAATTAAGACCTCCATATGAGATCCTGTCGGGGGATGCAGTCGTGGGCTCCCCCAGGTACTTGACTGACGAGGCCAGACAAGCACTTGCTTTGGTAGAAGGAAGGCTATCCAAAGCGTTCTTAAAAAGAGTAAAATCTGTGGAGAATATCGCACTGTGTATTCTACCTACAAATTTACAACCTACAGGTATATTATGGCAAGAGAGACCACTGCTGTGGATCCATGCTAAAATTTCCCCTGCTAAATCTATAGAACATTATCCCACTGCTGTGGCTATACTTGCTCAGCAGGGTGTCCTAACCTGTTTACAACATTTTGGATGCCCACCTAAGATGTTGCTAGTCCCGTATGATAATGTTCAAATGAAAGTGTTATGTGCCACTATCAATGATTGGGCCATCTTGCGTTGCTCTTATTCCGGATACATTGATTGTCATTTTCTTAAGCGTCTTCTCCTGTCATTCTTTAAAGAACACCCTGTAATTTTCTCTAAAATAACTGCTTCACAGCCTATACCAGGGGCCAGTGTTATATTTACAGATGGATCCAAAAACGGTTGTGGAGTCTACATGGTGGATTCTGCAGAGCCTGTTACACACCAGTTTTCCCCAGGAACCCCCCAACATGTGAAATTATCTATAGTAGTAGAGGTCTTTAAGGCCTGTTCCTTTGCATTTAATTTGATTTCTGATTCGGCTTATGTCGTTAATGCTTTAAAACATCTTGAATGTGCTGGACCTTTAAAAGCATCAAGTTCAGTACATGCATTATTTGTCCAACTACAGTGCCTTTTATGGCAGAGAAAACATCCCTTTTTTGTGCAACATATTCAAGCACATACAGGTTTGCAGGCCCTCTAGCTGCTGGCAATGACAAGGTTAATCAGTGTACCAGACAAGAATGGAAGTTTCTTGCCTCTGCCCTGCAGAGGGCTCATGACTTTCATAGAGAGTTTCATGTTAACGTCAAAACCCTACAACAAAAATTTGCCATTTCCCGTGCCAATGCACGCAAGGTGGTTATGGATTGTCCACAATGTGTCATATATCATCATCCTCAAACTTTGGGGGTCAACCTGCGTGGATTGCTCCCCCTTAAACTGTGGCAGATGGATGTTACTCATATTTCAGAATTTGGCAAACTGAAGTATGTACATGTTTCTGTGGATACTAGAAGCATGGGCAGCATGGGGCAAGCCCCAACAGCTAAAAACAGATAATGGCCCTGCCTATACTGGTAAACAGTTTACATCGTTTTGCCAATGTATGGGTGTTCACCTTGTACATGGATTGCCGTATAATCCACAAGGCCAAGGCATTGTGGAGCATGCCCATCGCTCCTTAAAAGAAATGCTTCAAAAACAAAAAGGGGGACTAGGTCATCAACAGACCCCCAAGAATAGACTTTCTTTGGCCTTATTTACCTTGAAATTTTTAAATTCAGATAATTCCAATCAATCTTCAGCAGACAGACATGCCTGTCCAAATAGCCAACCTAAAGGTCTAGTGAAGTGGAAGGACATTCTGACAGGGGTCTGGCATGACCCTGATCTTGTGCTGGCATGGGCACGAAGCTCTGTTTGTGTTTTCCCACAGGATCATTTGGACCCTATTTGGGTACCAGAATGCTTGGTGAGAAAAGTACAGGTGCAGAGGAACGACAAGCAAGATGAAGCCTCAGACTGTGATTCTACTGATAGCGACGGTCCTGATGTCCCCGTTGCTGATCCAGGCCAATGAACAAATCTTGTGGGCCATAGCAAAATCATGGCCAATTCCTATACCTGTTCATTCTACGTCAAAAGTTTTACCCGTCTTTTTTTCCACTAGTCGTGAATTAGGCTTACTCTGTGTAAATTTAGACCCTAGCATGGCTATGTATAATGCAACTGATGTTCCTCTTCAAGGAGCCTTATGTTTTTCTCTTGAAAATAATTCTAACCCATGTATATGGTTGAAAAATGGCTCGGTGGGTAATTGGCTTGACCCATTGACCGATGTCCATGCTTCTTTACCCATGCTCGCAGAATTACTGCAACGAGTAGTCCAGGGTGCTTCCTCAGGCACGGGCAGCGGTAAAAATGGTAGTAATGCCACAAGTATTACTACCTTATTGATGTTAATGGAAGGGCTTCGGCCTTCAAGTTCACGCTCTGAATTAGGGAATTCCACCACTAGACAAGTATTACCTTATTGTGCCCCTAATTTAGGGTACCCTCCTCATTGGACACCATGTCAAAGCCCAGATCATAAGTCAAAGCAAATTGCACCAGGTTTTGAATTTACCCCTCCTTTAGGAAGATATTCCTTTAATCTTGCTAATCGGACTAATCAGAAAACTAATAAGAAAAATACTTGGCCCTGGTTTCAATGGATTCTTTCTAATGAAAGAGGGGCCTTCTCATCCCTAAAGCCTTTTGCTGCCCTTCGTAATTTGACTGTTCGGCTACTTAATATCTCTGCCAGCCAAGATATGAAGGGAGTTCTTTCAAATGTCACTATAAATAAAATGATGAACAATGTTACCATTTCTGCCAGTCCAGTGTGCTTAAAGGCACCTTTCTTCTTTTTGCTGACTAATATTACCAATGCCACAGAGGATGTGATCTATTGTAATTCCTCTAATGCAACTTGCCTCGCAAGTCAATGTTTGAATGGTACATATAACACAGCTGTGGTGATGAGAGTTCCCACATATGTTCCCATCCCGGTCAGAGTTGATACCGGTACCTTCCCGATCACTCAGTTGCTCAGAACAAAACGAGACTTTGGGATAACAGCAACCCCAGTCTCCACAATTGCTATATCTGCTGCAGCTGCCACGACAGCTGCTGTTGCCATGGCTGCAACAACTCAGATTGCAGAGACAGTTAATGAAATCATGGAGAGAACAGCCTCCACAATGACCACTTTAAAATCCATCGATGGTCATTTAAAAGCTGGCATTTTGACAGTAAACCAAAGAGTAGATCTCTTACAAGAGCAGGTGGATGATTTAGTAACCTTAACCAGTGTAGGATGTATTCATTCCCTCTCCTCTTTATGCATCACTTCTAGATTGGCTGAGAATTTTACAAAGAACGGTAACCTGAGCTGGCAGCTGAGCACATACCTCCAGGGAAAGTGGAGCAAGGAGTTCGAGAACCTGATGGACACCTTGACCAACCAGATCATTTCCCTGAATGCCACACGGCTGGAATTACCTACTGCTAATGCTTTTCTCAATATTCTGAAACAGACTTTTAGTTACTTTAAGGAGTGGGTGGGAATAGGAGCCCTGACAGGTCTAATGGTGCTTGCCTCCTTGGTGTGTCTGTGGTACATATGTTGCATATGGACCTCACAGCGTCGCAACACAGCTATGATCATCCAGGCTTTTATGGCCATTGAAGCAGGACAGTCTCCCCAAATATGGCTAGCTACGTTAAAAGATTGTTGACACAGCTTGTGAGGCTTGTGCACTGCACTTGAGAGCTCGTAATGTTGGTCTCAAGAAGAGCAAGTCTGATTGCATGTGGGTTGGTACTTGATCTCCCACCTCTGCACAAAAGGCACCGGGCAGATCTGGTGTTTCTCTGGGTGGACAGCACCTGGCTAGACATCAGTATATTGCTCTAATTTTTTTTTATTATTAAAATATAAAAGTTTCCATTTTCGCCCCTCCTCCCAACACCCTCCCACTCCCCCCACTCCCTCTCCTCTTCCCTCTCCATCCCTAAGAGCAGTCAGGGTTTCCTGCCCTGTGGGTAGTTCAAGTTCCTCCCCGCTCCCTCCAGGTCCAGGAAGGTGAGTATCCAAATAAACGCTTTACTGAGTCAGATAAGGCAGACCCAAAAAGAGGAATAAGGTATGTATTCACTCATAAGTGGATTCTAGCCATAATTAAAGGTCTTTGAGCCTATTATTCGTGATCCTAGAGAAGCTAAATAAGAAGGTGAACCTGAAGAAAATTCAGGTAGTTTTCCTCCTGGAGATTGGAAATAGACAAGAGTTCCAGGTAACCACGGGTGCTCCTAATTTTTTGACAAAGATCAGACCTCTACTCTTACCTGTTGCTTATGTGAAAACAAAAAAGGGGGAACTATAGAGAGTTGTGTGGAGCTGTGCCTTTAAGATGGCGCCGGCTGCTACCCTCCGCGAGCCCGAAAGCAAGCGCTCTCTGTGATAAACAACTCCTTTTATGGTGATGGCCCGTGACCTGCTATGATCGTGTGTCGCTTGCGTATGCTTGAGCCTATGGGCGATGTCCACGTGGCACTCCGGGATAGGCGACCATAGCCTATATAAGGGCTGGGAGACGTCTTCCCCGGGACAGACAGAAATGGGAGAGAAGCGAGAGAGAAACAACTGTTCAAGGTCCTGAATAAACTGCATGCAAGACGAGCTCCATTGTCTCATCATCATTGCTGGTTCGAGGCGGTCGCATCAGTCCTGTAAGCCTCTTATCTGCCGCGCCTGCTCACCTGCCCGCCTGCTCTCCAGGCCGCATGGCAGGACCAGCCTGCCACCCTGGGGATCTTGCAGGGACCCACAGCTGTCCTTGTAGGACTATCAGCTGCTCTGCAAGCCTGCCGGGGCATGCCAGCATTAATTTTAAAGAACAAAATTGGTGCCGTGGACTCAAGAGATTCGCCTGCCTGGGCCAGGGTTCCAGCTTCGGGTTCCGTCCAAGACTCTGAGCACCGACTTCTGGGTCAGAATCGGGACCAAGGACCTTTTCAACAATGAGCCACATGTTCCATTTGCCTGGGCATAGCGCCTACAAACAACACCAGCTTCTAATCGTGAGTTTCCCCATTTCAGCCAGCTTAACCACCCCTTTTGACTCTGGAATTGACAGCTGAGCTCACAGCAACCCCGCTGTTTCTAGGGCCGAGGGGACTTCTCTGTCCCTTCGCTGGCATTCAATTATGGCTTGCATCCTCTGTTAAGCCCGTGCCTGGGACGGCTTGGCTAATGGCCAGCTCCCAGCATTCCTGCACCTGGGGGCCCGGGACCTCCAGTTCTTTCTTTTTCTCTTTATTTCATTCTTTTCTTCCTTCTCATTGTTCTCACGGTCGGCTGATATGGTTCAGCCCGCAGCCTCTGCTTTCTGAGCAATTTGCCCAGAATCAGCTAGGCCCATAGCACCCCACTTGTGAAATGCGGACACCCGTTCTCGAGTCCCTGGGTGCTCGAGCCATCTGCATCTGCATCTTGCCTAAACGGGGAGCTGTTCCTACTGTAGGCTCTAGGTGCCATGTTTTTTGCGGGTTTTTCACGACCTTGACCATGGGAAGCAAGCTGTCCTAGTCTATCAGCAGCCTCATGCTTTGATGCCTTACTTTAAATCCTCCACACTTATCCGTCTTTCTTCAAAAACTGGCCTCAATATAACTTAGGGGAAAATTGTCTGTTTGCTCGGGTTTTCACGATTCAGGCTCTGGATAGCAACTGCCCATGGCAGGCAGCCCCTGGCTTTTAAAATTCCGGCCGGCTTTTCCATTCCAGTCGTGGCAGGGTGCAGTTTTTTTGATTCCAGCCTTTTGCTCCCCTCTGTGGCTTGTGGTATGGCATGGCGGCTCAGCAACAGGGCAGATCACGCCTTTAGGTCACTCTCATTAAGCTTAAAATCCTTACAGCTCAAAAATTGTAATTTTTTCCCCACAATACGTGGTTGCCACCATGTTCACTGGGGCCAGGTGACTTTATGGCTTTCTTGACCGAGAGCTAGGTCACGTAATCAAGCTCTCCCATTCTTATGTATGCCCTGCCTTTCCTCCCCCCTCCCCGGTGTTCACTAAAATCCTCTCGTTAACTCTAATTACAGGTGTTTTGCATAGTGACGTGCTTTTGATAGGGCCCATCAAAAGCATGCACGTTGCCCAATTCCTATCCATTCTTTCTATGTATAATAATTGTTCACTATATCTCATTTCAGACTACAAAATCATAAGTCTCATATTTTAAACTGGTATGTACTTTTAACTCTCTTACAAAAATGCCTTATATTTAATATTAAGCTGTTCTCTACCATTGTCAGGTTCTGCCACTAATCTTAATATTACAAATAGTTTTTTTCTTTCTTTCTGTCTTTGTACGAGTGTGGATCTTACCTGTTAAGAGCCAGTACAGTCAAGCTTAGACCCAACCTTCCAGACAGATTCTATACTGCAGCTATACCTAATAAACAGCCTCAACTGCTCAGAGATCTGGGGAATGCGATATTTAAGTATTTTATTATTTAAAAAACTTTTCATAACAAAAAGAGACAGGTTGGCTCCTAGCAGCAACACCCGGTTTTCTCCAAGAAGACAGAAGACAAACGGACACAGAACAATGTCCATCTGCATTTGCAGAGCAGCATCCATCTGCAGTTCATTTCAACTGCCAAACTGCTGACCATTGGGCAAAACTGCCTTTCACCTAAACTGAAGACCTCCAGATGTGGACAGAATCACTGGAATCGACAGCCTAGCTGCCCGGGTAAGGTAGGCCTGTCTTCCTACAGATTTCTTAGCCCACAGGGTCTTCTGGAGCCTGACAGGCCCTGCACTAAACAGCAAAGGTCAAATGCAACCTTCAGCGACCATAGAGGACTCAAAAGAGTAGTTCTGGGTGCCAACGAAGTAAGTTCTCTGTCATTTTTTAAGCAGTAACTCAAGTAAAATCTTATCCTTCTCTAAGATCTCTGACAGTTTGATAGCTGAGAGGTTTTGCCAGGTTGCCCCACCAAATAAAAATACTTTTCATTGTACAAAAATATGTCACAGTCATACAATGCATATGTCTAAAACTTCTGTTTTTACAAACCCAAGGAGTTCTTGTGAGTTCCGGGGAGCTGAATTAAAGAACCCACCTTAAACAGGTCAGATACATCTCCCTCAATTCCCTGGTCCTAAAAGTTTTTTTCTTAAATTAACTTTGTCCTCTGTTCTGCCAATACCCTAACCAGGTACAAGAGACACCAGACATTTCCATGCCACAGACACCTGTCGGGAGCAGAGACCAACTATGCTAGGATGTGACCAGCACCCAGCCTTCTCTCGATACCCCCCCAAAGATGACGCCCACAAATCAGTCAGAAGCAGTCTTGAGAATTTGCCACCCCAATTCCTTCAAACTGTGATGTCTAATCTTCTGCTTTTTATTATAAAAAGGATCCGGGAATGTTATTCTTTTGGTCTGGTCCCTTTAAGGGGCAAACCACGCCCACTCCCAGTCACTTCTGACCTCTCGTCGCCATCTTAACCTTCCTTTTCTGTTCCCTCTCTTGGCGTGTACACATGTGTCTCCTCTATGTCTTTATGTCTCTCTGTCTCTCTGTCTCTCTGCCTCTCCTTTAAGTAATAAATGTATAGCTTTATGTTCAGCCTTATGCCTATTTACTATGCCCTGTAAGCCTTTTATCTGCCGCCTGGTCACCCGCCCACTTGGATGACTCTCCCGGCCACATGGCAGGACCAGCCTGTCCGGGATGAGCCCTCTGCCGCTTGCCGTGGGGAATCTGCACCGCTCCGGCGGCAGCCTCTGCCTGGCTCACAGGCTGCTCGGGGGGGGGGGGGGGGCACGCCAGCATTATATTCTTTTAAAGAACAAAAGTCCCCATCATGGTCCTGACCTCTTTGATCGTATTATCACTCCTCCCATTCTTCAACTGGACTTTGAGAGCTCAGGGCAGATCCAGAAAGATGAGCATGGCATGTACTCATTCATAAGTGAATCCTAGACGTAAATCAAAGGATAATTAGTCTATAGTCCAAAACCCCAGAGAAGCTAAGTAACAAGGAGAACCCTGAGAGAAACAGATATAGATCCCCCTAGGAAGTAAATAGGTTTCCTGAGAAAATTGGGAACATAGGGGTTGGGGTAGAAGGGATGGTGGAAGTGGAGGAGAAGGGGAGAATGGAAGCAGGGATAAGAACTTGAGTGAATGGGACAGTTGAGATGGGGAAAGGACAGAGAGGGAGAGCAAGGAAAGAGATATCTTGGTTGAGGGAGCCACTATGGAGCTAGCAAGAAACCTGACACTAGAAAATTTCCCAGGAATCCACAAGGATGATGCTAACTAAGACCCTAAAGCAATAGTGAAGAGGGTGCCCAAACTGGCTTTGTCCTGTAGTCAGATTGATGACTATCTTAAATATTATTATAGAACCTCCAGCATAGAGACCCAGCAACTGATGGAAGCAGATGTAGAGATGCACAGTGGAAACACATAATTTTTATTAGTAGCATACATTTAAGTGTTGTAGGGAGAGGGTGCGCTTGTTCTTCCAGGCCACCCGGCTAGCTTAGCTCCAAAATAACCACACAGAAATTGTATTAATTAAATCACTGTTTGTCCCATTATCTCTAGCCTCTTACTGGCTAACTCTCATATCTTGATTTAACCCATTTCTATTAATCTGTATATCTCCACGTGTCAGTGGCTTACTTGGAAAGATTCAGCATGTCTGTCTTTGGTGGCTATATGGTGTCTCTCCCCTCCTCCACTTCTCTTCCTCCCAGAATTCAGTTCTGTCTTCCCTTCTTACTGCCCTATTAATTAGGCCAAGGCAGTTTTTTTATTCATTAACCAATGAAAGCAACACCCAAACAGAAGGTCCTCCTACAGCTAAGAATTTATCTTGAGTCTTAGGAGCCATTGGACATTTGAATTGTGTTGATAGCTTTCTGACTCTTACAGATTGATGGCATGCAGTTTGTATTGACATGGCAATAAGGCTTTGAGGACCACCAGTGGGTGGTTGTGATCTGAAAGTGATATTGTTGGGTGGCAAACTGGCAAAGGTGGACTTGTGATGGCTAATCTTCCTTGACTCCTTGTCTGCATTTGCAATCACTTGGGACACACATCACTATATATCTGGGGGCAGGGGTTCATTCCTGGAAGGTTTAACTGAGGAAGGAAGCTCCTTTCTTATGTGAGTTGTATTCTCCAAAGGACTTGAGTGCTAGAATCAATGAAAATGGAAAAGGGAATGCCAGCATACCCTGATCTCTGAATTCTGATCTTCTGAGATGTAAAGGGTCCCACTTGTAAGCTTCTGCTGCCATGAGCTCTATCTTGCTTTTCTTGCCCTGATGGATTATACCATCCTAAAACATGACCCCAAATACATCCTTTTTTTCCTTAAATTGTTCCTGGTCAGGTGTTTTGTAACAGCAAAGGAAAAAAAGCATATAATGCATTGATCTGAGGATTTGCAACCTTCTGGAAAATCCTCCCTTAGACTTAAAAAATTGTAAACAGAGACCACACTTTCATTTCCCAATATCCAAATCTGAATAATCACACAGAAATTATATTAATTGCAACACTGTTTGGTCAATGGCTCAGGTGTATTCCTACCTAGCTCATACATCTTAAATTAACCCATTTCTATTAATCTGTGTATCACCACAAGGCTGTGGTTTACTGGTAAGGTTCTCATATCCTTTGGCAGCTACATGGCATCCTCCTGACTCTGCCTTCTTTTCTCTCTGTCTCTGCTTGGATTTTCCACCTTGCTATATTATGCCCTGTCATAGGCCAAAGAAGTTTCTTTATTAACCAGTGGTAATAAAACATATTCACAGCATACAGAAGTAAATCCCACATCAAAAAATATTACTTCATAACTGGTGCCATTAATTAGTCTTCAAAAAGTATGCTAATACTGTATCAAACTAACTACTTCAAAATATCAAGGAACATGTAGTGAGGAGCTGTGGGCAGGCCTGCTTTTCATCCCGTCCGGCTCCCACATGGCTAGCTTAGCCCCAGAAATAATAACACACAAGTTGTATTCATTTAAACACTGCCTGGCCCATTATCTCTAGAGAGTTAGTCACTGACTAACTCTTACATCTTGATTAACCCATTTCTAATAATCTGTGTAGCACCACGAGGTGGTGGCTTAACGGAAAAGATTCAGCATGTCTGACCTGATGGCTGGCTCCATGGAGTCTGCCTCATTGCCCTCTTCCCAGCATTCTGTTCTGTTTACTCTGCCTACCTAATTTTCTGTCCTATCAAAGGCCCAAGGCAGTCTCTTTATTAACCAATGAAAATAACACATAACAGAAGGCCCATCTACATCATTTCCCCTTTTTCTATTTAAACAAAAGAGAAAGGCTTTCACTTTAACATAGTAAAATTACATATAACAAAACAGTTATTGAGTAAGAATTACAGTTACAATATTTATATCTATTTTATCTTTATCATAATAATGGAAAACTATAACTATAACTAACCATTCTTCAACTCCATCAAAGACTCCAGAATGATATATTACCTAAGTAAACAAGAAGTAAGCAACCTCCAAAACTCAAGAAATGACAGAGACATCTTGCTGCCTGGACAGTCACCCAAAGTTCCTCTGGACTGTTGAGGTATCCATCTTTGGCCTTCAGGCCCATAGTATCCAGAAACATTTCCGTGAAGCAGGAAATTTCAAAGGCAGTTCAAGTCACTATCTGCTGTGTCCTGCAGAATGTCTCACAGACTCTTTCATGAATCAGGAACCCCGAAAGATCATCTCACCTTTAGGCAAGTTCAGCAGTCCTCTCTCTGTGGGTTCTCTGTGTCCAGTTTATACAAGAGCAAGAAACTGCTCTTGCCCAAATGGCTAACCACCTCCTTAAGGAGCCTCTTCGATGCCCATCTTCCTCTTGAAGTAGATTGGTGCTGCCAAGAGCAGATGTATCTCATTGTCATGGAAAACCCTAAGTTATTAAAACATTAAATGCCCTGTTCTGTAGTCTTTGAAAGATATGAAGAATGCCTATCTGAAATATATCTATGCACATCTAGAAAATCAAACTAACATTACTACAAGCTTGACTATTATCGATGATTATCCATTAACAACCTATAATTTTAATTATGCATTGCATTTTTAAATGAACTACACAATCACAATTGCTCAATCAAGATCAGAAATATATATATATATAACAAAATTGACCTTAAAATCCATACTAATGCAAATTATTCATATCTATATCATATCCCCCTTTAAATGTAAAAGAACATTTATAAGCAATATTTGGGAATATGGACGTAGTTATTTCTCTCCAAACTGCTTCGTGCTGAACGGGGGCACTGTTAATCAGGTCTTACACAGTATAAACTGTGTGCTAGATTCATCTCAGTCGGCAGTTGAGCAAAGTAATTTCTTGAGGGTGTTCATAGCAACCTTTCAGGAGGACAGGGTCTATCATACCATATTGGGATAGAAGCAATCCACAGGGTCTCATCCTCTGTGAAAACAAAAGAAGAACTTTTCCAAAGCATCATAACCTTAGATCCAAATTTTGAAGCCAAGGTATTTTCAAAATTCCTATCTTGGGTTAGTTCAGCAGCATTTATAAACAAAAGTCCTTTAGCAGCTGTTGCTTCTTCCTCAGCATTCAAACAATTTAAAGAGAGCATAATAGCATACAGTATCAAGATTCTCTGTGTATTTTCCATCTTTATGCAGCTTTATTTTAACCTCTATTTCTTTTATTTTTACTTTTACTTTTTGAGACAGGTTCTCTGTATATCTTTGTCCTGGAATAACTCTGTAGACCAGGCTGTCCTTGAACTCACAGACTATCTCTGCCTCCACAGTGCTAGGATTAAAGGTGTGTGCTACCACACCTTGAACTCACAGAGATCCCTCTGTCTCTACCTTCCAGGCATTGGGTTTAAAGGTGTGTACCACCACACCCAACTACTTTCTTTCTTCCTTTTTTTACTTTAAGAACTTTAACTTTTAGTCTGCATATATTTTTTAACTCACTGTAAAACCTTTAATCCCAGCACTGGGGAGGCAGAGACAGAGGTATCTCTGTGAGTTCAAGGACAGCCTGGTCTACAGAGTTATTCCAGGACAAAGATATACAGAGATCCTGTCTCAAAAAGTAAAAGTAAAAATAGACGAAATAGAGGTTAAAATAAAGATGGAAAATATACAAAGAATCTTGATACTGTATGCTATTATGCTCTCTTTGAATTGTTTGAATGCTGAGGAAGGAGCAACAACTGCTAAAAGACTTTTGTTTATAAATGTTGCTGAACTAACCCAAGATAGGCATTTTGAAAATACCTTGGCTTCAAAACTGAAGTCAAAAGGTATGTTACTTTGGAGAAGAGATTTTGCTTTTGTTTCCATAGAAAATGAGAGGCTTAACTCATTCTGAGTTAAGAAAAATCAGCTTTGATCAAGGGAGGCCACTTGAGAAATCTCCGACAGGAACAGATGGTCCAGATGTCTGAGTTCTTCATCCAGAACAGGTTCAAGACTGCTGCCTGAGATGATCAAGTCTCACAGAATACTCCAGTCAGAACTTGATTATAACTCTAAATTTTCTTTAGGTCCCCATAAGATCATCAGCGCCCCCAACCAGCAGGAAGTAGCCTGAAATATTACGCCCACATTCCCAACAAATGGATTATGGGTATTTTCCTTTGTTTAAAAAAAAAGAGGGAAATGGTGCAGGAGAATTATCTGTATACTGTCAGTTATATTTTAATAAAATGCTGATTGGCCAGGCAGGCAGTATAGGCGGGAAAGTCAGACAGGAAGTAGAGGTGGAGCAAAGAGACTGGGAGTATTCTAAGAAGCTCCCTCTGGCAGTTCTGCCCAGACCACCGGAGAGGAAAGATGTAAGCTGCCCCACTGGAAAAGGTAATGAGCCGTGTGGCTAATATAGATAAGGATAATGGGGTAACATAAGTTATAAGAGCTAAAAAGTAGCCTGACCTAATGGGCCAATCAGTTTATAGTCTTATGGAGTCCTGTGTGTGATTTTTCTCTTTGGGGCATGCCGACTGTGGGGTGTCGGGCGGGACAGATACCCCAACAAGCAGGCCCCCTCGTGTTACAGGAACAGAGCAAGGTTAGTGGACACTATCAGCAAGAGCCCTTTGCCAGAGTTCTTTAGCTGTGAAGTGGGTCTCTTGATCAGAATCAATACCGTGTAAAATTCCATTGCAGATAGTCAAGATATTCCAAAATTACAATGATAATAATTTGAACAAAAATACTGTGTATAGAGAAAGAAAATCTATATCTATATGTAAATCTATATATCTATAGAATTATCCATGTTTAAAGCAATCAAAGGAGATCAAACTTTCATAAGCCAGTTAGTTGATCATCATAGGGAATGGTGCCTTATGGGGGACTGGTAGTCTCTGGTGCTCAGCCATGGCCATGACAAGGTCATCCATGGGAAGTAGAAGTTCATGCCTCTTCCTGAGAGCTCCTAATTATCATCTGCCAATAATGCCATTTTCTAACTCCCTGACCATCCTGCTGAAACCTTGGCTCACTAAGTAATTGTATATATGGCCACATATCCTTTTAACCAAGGTGAACTACCAAGTGTAGTTCCATAAAGTGCTGATCACTAAGATTATATACTGTCATTTTATTTTTCAGGGATGGCACCAAGTGGGGCACCTGCAACTGTCTACTAGCAAGTGGCACCGGCTACTCATAGAGAATAGTTTGTAAGCTTTATTCTTCTCTTCTTTATCTGCTAATCCTAAGGAACACCCAAAGGACCAGAGTTTCAGGCTGGGAAAGAAAAGGCAGCATCACCTGCAAAGAGATCATGGGTGCCAGAGCAGGTTCTTCCTGTAACTTACTTGTGTTTTCAGGGCTCGACTGTGTCCTATCATGTCTACTATACTTCTGTCTCTTGCTGTGTGTACCAAGCTTTACAGCTGGATGGTCAGATATGATTTGATACATGGTGGATAGCTCTAAATGTAAAATAACATGATGGCGTACGGCCAAGTATTCAGATTTTACTAATGCCAAGAACTGCTTCTCAAAAGTTCAGTTGGCATGGAGGATTACAAGACATCACACAAAAACATGAAGGACTTGAAAGTCTCCTCTAGGAACACGAGAATGGTTCCAAAATATCATCCCCACGTCACATTGAGCATTCAAAGACTGTTGAAAGTGGATCATGAAGCCCAAATTGAAAGTCATTTCTACAGTCATCAGGGCTTTCTCTTTCGTTAGGCTCCACTCAACATAAAAGAAGATTGAAACAGTTGTAATCAAAATAGCTTAAAGCTACAAAAATCTAATGTTCAACCTATAGTAGCACTGATAAATTGCAGAATAATTATAACATGGAACACAATGGAACAACAAACGAGGGTGTCTGCCCTAAGCAGCATCACCTCAAATCTCACAGGGAAAGCAAAGAATGAGTGAGAAAAAACAAGCTAACCACAAAAGACTACACATTGTATAATTCAATTATGTGAAATCCAAGAACTGAAACAAGATGTGGTGATTGAGAAGTCAGAGTTGTCTGTTACTTGATTTACAGGGGTAGACAGTAGAAGTATAGAATTAGGAAGAAACAGGAAGAATCCCTCTGGGATACAGAAAATATTCTATATATAATACATAATACAAAATGTAAATAGCTAAAAACCCATTGATTGCACAGTTAGGATTTGTTTCTATCTACACCTCAGTGATCATTTTGTTTTAATGATAATCATCCTTTTCCTCCAAACAGCTGGAAATTGCTGAAATTACATACAGTTGTGTTTCTAGTCTGCTGCTCTTTCCCTTAACAACCACCCACTATGGGTTATCCATATTTTTTTTCATAAGAAAGTTCCTATTAGAAAAGTGTGTATCCTGACCACAACAGAAAATTCCAAAATAAAAATTTAAATACAATTTAACAAAAACATTTAGCAAAGATTCATTTTCATTACACATGCAAATTCAGGGCAGATGTGTTCAGCAGAAGAATCCAAGCCTACCCACCACTAGGATAAAAGTAAGGTTTAGTAGACAGTTCTGAAATATTGTAATGACTTCCCTTGGGTTCCTCTCCTAGGCTGCAATGGGAACACAGAATTGCTAAAAAGGCATTCCTCTCCCAGTCCATGTGTCTGGAACACTCGGTGCTAGAAGGCTGGGAAATTCTGCTGAGCTTGAGCACTCAGCTTTGAAGTCTTTAAACAATACTCAGAAAGAAAAGGTGTATATATAGGTGTAGAAGGATGGGTAGGTGTAAAACTGTCCACAAGGTTAGCAGAATTTTAAAGTAAAACTCAGTTTCTAAACAACCCTCTCCAAAATTTCCAAAATTATTTAATTGGTAATCCCAGGTATAGCCTACATAATCTAACCACCAGCCTTGATCGCATGTCCCATCTGTTTGATCTGGTTGGATTTACTGCATCTTATTTCTAGACTCAAATATAAAAATTCAAGTAGGTTTTTACACCAATAAAAAGCATGATTTTTTTAAATTTTATCTAAAATAAAATGGTTTTAACTTACTCTGACACCAAGATACAGCAGCTGATGACTTCTGATCAATACTGTCTTCACTGGTAGGTCCTCCTGAGAATGTTGGTGATGGGGGAGCTTAGTAGGATTTCTGACTTCAGTCCACTTACTATCTTTGACTACCCATTCAAGGTTTAACCAGAAAAATGTGGGAATTTATCTCTGTGCATCCAATGGCTTATTCTTTGACTTATTTAATTTTTAATGCTGGGGATGGAACGTAGAGTGTTGGCCTTCTAAAGTAAATGCCCTATTGATGAACTATTCCCAGCTCCTTGTTACCACATCATCAAAGCTGTCTGCTCCTGACAAGTCCTCCTGTGCTCCCAGACTCTAATAGGCACCCATTCTAAATAGCTTTTCACATAGAGTCACTCTACAAGTAACAAATTAAGGGAAAACATGCTGTTACTGGAAGTCTAACATAGCGATAATTCCTACATTAACTAAAAATTGCTAACTTTATTAGCTTTCTAGTGCTTCCCTGGAATTCTGTGCTAGGCTACTAACCCAGGCAGACCTGAGGTTGTCTGATCAGACTCCACTGTCTCACATTCTGTTTGTTACTGGGACTGCATGTTCACTTCAGGGCACCAGCCAGAGGAGAGCCTCATCAGTTCCTGAATTTGCAATTGGCTACTTATGATAAGCACTCAAAGGCTACTTGCTGCTTTTTCTTTCTAAGTGAGGACTATGCACTATTCTGAAGCCTGATTACAGTCATCAGTGCCTAGTTTACCTGATGATGTGGGGCACTGTGATATTCATAAAGCTTTTAAGAAACATCAATAGCATAAGCAGAAGTTGGGGACTTGGGCTATTAGCCTAGGGAAAAAAAAGATGGGCCACATATAACATAAACTTCTGTCCTCTCAGAAATATTGAAGAGAGGAAGTTCTTTTCCATCAAACAAAATACAGTGTATTTGATAAGAAGGACAGGGAACAAGTAAGTGTGTCTCAATTCAAGAATTACCTGAGACATGTTTCATGCTCTTTCCTCAGGTCCTGCTTCATGAAAAATATTTATCATGGGTGAGTGAAGTCAGTTCAAGAGAAGACAGACCCATTTGGATTGGGGCTAAGTCACATGTCGCAACATATTCTCTTACTAGCAATTAAGTTCATTGCTTTTTAGAGGGTTCTATGTGCATACAACACAAATACTTCAAATATCCAACAAGTTTTCTCATGCCAATAGAAGATGTGTTACTGGGTTATTCATCTCATTGTAGCAGATTGTATATTCCTGAGGGTTAACATATTACATATATTGGATGATGAGTGTTTAGATATTTTCCCATGTTTCATTACTGCAGATTGTACTGTTAGGAATGTGCTGATTGTGTGGATATGTGGAAATTTTCCTAGGGCATTTATCTTAAACAGGAATTACTGTATCAGGGGAAAATTCATTTTAATTGTTGCTAAGTATTACCCCAGGTGAATTTTTTTGTTTTTTTCTTAGCTTTTATCAAGTCCAGAGGCAAGAGGGGATGATCAATAATTCTTCCTTGCTCTACCTGAGCTAATTGTTCATCCTTTCCTTCCAGTTTCAGAAAAGCTTAATCATTTTCTAAAGCTCAGCTCAGTTCCTCTCTCCCTCTGAAAACTTCCCTAAGGCCTCCATAATGAGGCCACCCCTCATTTGCACATTCATAGATGACTGTCTCGTGTCATGACTAGGCCATGCTGAATCTTGAAAAGCCAGCTTTGCTTGTGTAGCTGCAGAAGTTTTGTGAAGCTGTAAATAACAGAGTAAAGACTAAAGAAACTCCTGTAAAATGCTATAATCCCAGCTTCAGTGGAGGAGGAACTACCGAAAGCTGATGACTTTGTGGAGAAGGAGACTCTTTTGTTATGGTTGTGGCCACTTGTAAGTTGCCCATTTTTCGGTGAATGACCATGTGCATATAAGCAGTAGTAATTGGACCAGTAGGTTAGATAAATGAATGAATGCATGCATGAATGAATCTATGAATGAATGAATGGTAAAACAGAAGAGCATAAACTTGGGAGGCAGGTGTATTGGGGAGTCTTATAGGAAGCTGGGAAGTTCCTACAAGAAGTTGGTTTAGGAAAGTAGGGAATGGATGATCAGGATCCATTGCACACATGTTGAAGATCTTCCAAAATGAAATAAAAACAATTTTTTGAATTAAACTACAGTGGCATTATATTCTTTAATCAATTTCTATTCACCTATCACTATCAGTAAGAACCATAGCACTACCATTGATCCATCTGGGCCTTTCCTATCAAGAATACTCCCGTTATTTACAGAACTTAGAATTTGAAAACAATGTGGCAGCTGTAACATCTGCAAACGCATCAGCATCATCCGTACCAGTCACCACCTTGGGAGTTCCTTGACCACAGAAGCCATATATTTTAGACTACTAAAATAAGAAAAATCGACATATAAGGACATGCATTTGTAAGGATTGTAAACCTATCAGGAACTCAAGGTGTGAAGAAAACTCTTCTTATGTAAGGAACTGTCTTTTGAGGTGCTTTCTCACCTGATGTCAAACAGCTGATTAGATTAGTCAAATAAAGGCACACGTTAACTTATTTTCTTTATTTATTATTATATATTATTATTTATAAATTATTTTCTATAAATTCCCTGTACATTTATAAGACAATTGACCATACCATGTCTCTATTACTTATGTCAAGGATGATACTGAAGACATTATCAACATTAAAGTTTTCAAGAAACATGATAGGGGAAAGGGTGACATTTGTGGATGCAATTGAGTGTCAATTTGGAAGCCTTAACTGAAATGGCAAGATAAATAGATGATAAATTCTAAGACAGAGTACCAGGACACCTGTAGACGATAAAATGGATGATAAACACTAAGATAGAGAACCATGCCACCTGTAGAAGTGTTGAAGTAAGTCTGAGAATCACACAGATGTGAGAAGACACAAAGGAGATAAAGGCTGCCAAAAGAACAAAGGAGAGTTTTTTTCCCCCTGAGAATTGTTTATTTAGAAGAGGTTAGACGGCACTGCCAGGTTTTCCTCGCCTATTCACATTTTATCTTTAGCGTAAAGCATCTCCTTGACTACAAATAATTTGTAAGAATAAAGATTTCTAGATTAGGGAAATGTACCAATCTGGAGAGTAACATTGGCATGAAAACCGTGAGTGGAGGGGCTAGGTAAAACTGTCTACTCTAACATGGCAGGGAGGGGAATAGGTTTGTGCATTCCTTTCTAGGTGCCTTGCAGCCGCCTACTAGGAAGCTTCATTGGAAAGATTGAATACTCAGTTAGGGGTCCTGACAAAGGGAGCTTCTACCAGACAGCCAAAGGATTCATATATTACATGTTTCCTGAACTTCCAGAAAAGAGTGGAGTGTTAGTCAGGGTCATAACAAACAAAAATGTAGACATATCCCTGGAGTCAAGATTAGAGATCTAGCCAAGGAAGTTTCAAAGCATCATGGAAAAGTTTATCAGAGAAAGTTAGCTGACTCCATTAACCAAGTTCAGGGAAAAAAGAAAAAAGCAGACAACAAACCAAACACTAATGATTTCACATTTGATTATAAAAACTTATGACCATAGGTGAGCAGATAAAATAGGACAGAAGGAAGAGAGGGAGAACAAGGGGCGGGGGCATTGGTTAGTTGAACTGCATTCCTTTAAACATAATCTAAGTATCCAAGTTACCCAATTTATTGAGAGAGATCACAATAGATCTTACCACTGAATGAAGACTAACATGTTAATTTATATTCACACCTGTTGAATTGCATATTCACTGAATATTTCTGAGTTATTGGTTTCTGAAAAATAAAATGATCAAATGGTTGTTTATAGACATTCATGTCAAGAATATAGCTCAATCTGCCAACATTTCTCACCAGTGGACTAGCACCTGATCCCAGAAATCAAATGAGAACATCAGATCTGAAAACCAAAATGAACCTATGTTTTCATTGCATTCCATGAGTCATAGTCCTTGGCTATATTGGTTACAAATTTTACCATTCTGTTAACTGTAAATGTTGTCGCTATCTAATCAAGATCCTAAATATTGAATATGCATTATACTCATTGTTAGGGATGATACAGAGAAGTTAAAATTAACCTAACCAACCTAACTAGAACTCTCTTTTTCAAATTAAGAAAAAGCATCTGTAGACTTCCAAAGGCTATTTTCATACTTTTATAATCTGACATCATATAAATGAATAACAGGATGAATTAAAATAAGTAGCATAAAGTTCTATTGTGTATTCTGAATAATAAGTTTCATTTTAATATCCAGTTCAAAAGAGAACACACATCATCTCTAAGAAATTTTTGAGAAGGAATATAGGTCAAAACTTGTCAGAAAGAAATTACATTCATAATGCAGCAAAATTTCTTAAAACTTCTCAAAATTTCCATGAATTTTTGCTTATTCTTATTTACTTATTTAACTTTATTTAGTTTATGTGTTTGAGTGTTCTGCCTGTATGTAATGTGTATTTATGTATCACATGCATGCTTGTTGCCCATGGAGGTTGAAAGGAGCCATATCCACAGAAGAATTATAGTCACAGATAGTTGTGAGCCACCACGTGGATGCTGGGATTTGGACCTGGGTCCTCTGCAAGAGCAGCCAGTGTTCTAAAGAGCTAAGCCAACTCTCTAGAGCCTTAAAACTTTTTTCTCCATCTTTCTTCTTACTTCAGTATCCAGTTGCATCCAAGACTCTTTGCAAAGTCTTAAATTCAGAGAAACTTGAAATATGTGCTGATTTTCTCCTGCTAAATTTCTCAGTTTATCAGATCTAGGACTTTCCCCTATGTTGCAGAAGGAGCGGCGGGTTGTGTTCCCGCCCGGATCCCAGCTAGCCTACCCCAAAATAATTACACAGAAACTGTATTCTTTTAAACACTGTCTGGCCCATTATTTCTAGCCTCTTATTGGCTAACTCTTACATATTGATCTAACCAATTTCTAATAATCTGTATCGCCACTTGACTATAGCTTACCAGGATGAGTCTAACGAGTGTCTGTCTGTCTTGGGCCAGAGAATCATGACATCTGCCTGACTCTGCTTCTTTCTCCCAGCATCCTGTTCTGTCTACTTCACCTATCTAAACTGCTGTCCTATCAAAAGCCAAGGCAATTTCTTTATTAACCAATGAAAGTGATACATAGACAGAAGGTCCACCTACATCACCCCTAAAGCGTTTACTCCTTGTAATGGCAATAAAACAAACATTTCCCACATCTTGGCTCCATTTACCCTTTCCTCCATCATCATGATCAAAGTGCTGAGAAGGATACATGAGGACAGAAGAGAAGAAAAGACCTTGAGCATTATATGTTCATATTTTTATGTTATAAAAATATATCCACGTTCATAAAATGGGTGTCACTGTGTGCAGTTGAGTCACAGAAAGTCTTCAAACAGGAACAGCACCATCAAGCCTTGAAACAGGAAATGAGTTTGAATGATCATATTATGCACATATCACTCTCCTATCTACTCCCTCATTCCGAATGCTGAGGAATTGGAATCTGCATGTTCGCAACCACATTTACTTTTACCTTCAAAGGTTGGTTCCTGAAGACAAGAGTCTGAAGTGTGAGTCTTCAGGAACCTATAATCAGTTGCTCTCCCTAAATGAGCTCTTCTCTTTGCCTGATTTTGGAAGAAGCATGAAAATGATTTACTGATTTAGGAACTGGGTGGAGTAGACCACAGAAAGACAAATCAAAAACATCTGGAGTGAACTATTTGAGAGAGAAAAGGGGAGAAAAAAAGTAGTGCTTTCAAATGAAACGAAGTACAGATGATTTGGCCAAATTTAAGCCAAGCCAAACACTCACATTAAACATTGCACTTGGGTCCGGTTCAATAGCAGGAGCCGGCAAGGGGGAGCCTCAGCCAACACTGCATCAGAGGCACATTGTGGAGGGAGGAAATGAGTTTAGTCAAGCCAGCTGTGACTTCAAAGGGGCGGCTCTCCCAGAGAACAGTGGGAAAGGGTTCCCCCTTCAGTGAAGACTGCAAAGTTCATCAGAAGACAGTCCGAAGGGAACAGACTACGGGAAGAGGCAATTTGCATTCCATATACAAGAAAGAACATTTTCCTTCCATGAAGGAGCAGTGAATCTCTAAAGAGAAAGGAAAATGACAAAGAAGAGGTAACAAGAAGACAACCCCGCTGGGCATTCAAGAGCTCCTAAAACTGGTGTGACTGTGGTTGCTTCTCAACAAAGACAGACATATTTTCGTGTGAATCATGCTTCCAGCCGTGTGAAAGGTGACAGAACAGGATTCCTCTTCTGAAAAATTCCCATGGTCCCCTCCCTCCTTTGAACGTCTAGAAAACTCGCATTTTTTTCAATGCATTTCCTCAGTAAAACCTTGTCAGGGAACACATGGTGGCTTAGACCAGAGTAATTCAAAGATAAGCAAGGAGAAGCTAGACTCATAAACAAAGGCTTTTGATATTGAACCAGACGCCTGTGTTAGAGCCTGTGTTCCTAGGGAGTGGGCAACTAAGCAGCAGTGGCAGCAGTGGCAGCAGGGCCAGGAGCAGCCCTTGGGAATGCAAACTTGCAGGCTCCAGCCTCAAGGCTCTGAATGAGAAAGCTCAGTGGGTTTCGAGGTACTCCTGTTTATTCAGAAAATTGTTAACTTAGGGGGGCACATTGACAATACAAAGACCAAGGCTTCTACAGCAGAGACCCAGCACATGTGAGCCCAAACTGAGGTCCTCTGCCATGTACAAGCTATTTGGTCATCTCCTATTAAGAATGCTATAGGCTGCCCACTATTAATTCACAACCATGGGCCTTGGCTTTCTAGGAAAATCACAAGAGCTTCAAGGGTAAGTAATGATTCTTCTTTTGTGCCCCCATGCCTCTTTGTTCTTCTAGCTTCAGGCCCACTTCTTGGCAGAAACAGGCTTTAGAACTTACTTTAAGTGACTAATTCACAAAGTTTACATTCAGCAAGAAGTCTAAGCAAGTATATATTTGGCTCTTGAATATTGAAGAAGAATTGCTGTTATCTCCTTCACGCACCCACTGGATGCCTGGATCACCATTGTGACATTCTTATCAGGGGTTTTCTCTCCATATGCTTGGGTACCTCTACTGATGAAGATCACCCTATCTCAGGCTGCAGTTTGCTTCCTTTTAGACAGCTCCCTTTAGAAAGCACTTCCTTCTTCTGGGCTGAGCAGTGCCATCATTTACATTCCATTTGTTAGTTATAATCCGATCCCTTGGGAACTCATAGCAAGGATACTTACATATTAATGTGACATTTTTCAAGTATTTGAAGTTAATAATTATGTAGCATATGACATCGATTAAACACAAAGACTCTGGAATCAGGCGCCCTACATTCAAATTCTTGCTCTGCCACTTAGTAGCTAGGTGACCTCAAGAGACTTATTTACTTGCTCTTTACTCCTTGGTCTATATTAAAAGATATAATAATACCATTACATCAAAGGGCTTTTATAAGGATTGCAGGGATTAATATATGCATATAAGCCTGGAATACTCTAAGTGCTCTAAATGTTTTAGCTATTATTAATCATCATCATTACCATAAAGATCTTGTCAGTTCTCTGACCTCGGCCACATTTCTAAGTCTATAGTCATTCACTCTGTGGCTTGAATCATTACATATGTTTTGGGGATATCTCTTTATTTTCCTTCAATCCCTATTCCTAAATGTGGGTGGCCAGTTAGAACCACATGAACCTCCACTGGCCATTGTAATTTAGGAAGAAACAATGTGTATCCCCTCTAACCCTCGCTGGTAAAATTCTCTACTCTCTTTATTTCAATCTATCAGCAACCTGAAGACAAAGGATGGAATAAAGGGTGTTACCAAGAAGTAGTAGAGACAGAGTTGAAAGAATCAAAAATTCCTGACTCAATACATGAAATAATAAAAATCAATAAATTTGGACATTCTCCTTGTCTAGTGTGAGCAAAAAAATGCATTTATTCTGTGAAACCACTGAAATTATACAGCCAGGGATGACTAATCTGATGGCTTCCAAATGTATGTATGCTTCTTGCTCCTATTGTGCTTCTGAATGCTAGAAGTATGTATTTCCTGTTTCATTCCCCCTTTTCTAAATAAGTGCTCAGGTAAAGGCAAAAAAGGTAAACAAGGGGCTTCTGGAGTTAGAGCATCTATACTGCCATTTTAGTCCTTCTGGGGACCAGTTATATGTTTATGAGAAGACTACACAAGCTATTCTAAACTCTAATACTTGTTAGTAAATTAAATATGTAAATCTATGTAAAACAGAAAAGTCACTGGTAGATAAGAAAGATCCAAAAAAAAAATGCCAGGTAGTTAGGACCACCATGCCCCATATCCGTTCTCTCAAACCGATGCATGATGCTGTCATTCAATAGTTGTGAAGAATTTAAACTCCCAAGCTGATCTTAAATTATGTTTTTGTCACTCTTCCACACAAAACAAGGCATTGATAAGTGATCAATTGTATTCACTAAACATTCCTCAGATCCACCCACCCGTCTCAATCTTCTTCTGTTGTGCCTCATTATCCTAGTCGGGACCACCTGCACCTCTGGCTCCACTGCAGTTACCATTTCATGTCTGTGTTCATGCTCATGAGGTTCATAGAACTATACAGCATCCTGTCAAAGTTCAGTCTCGTCTTGTTAATTCAAAGTTTCAGCGCATTAATGCCTCCCATTGTTCTTTGATATGACTGTACGCCTGACCCATCCCTTCAGAATTCCCTCATACCCAACCCCATGAGTTCATCTCTAGGAATCAGCTACACTGGACTTCTGTTTGTCTCACGGAGGTACAACCAAGTTTCCCATCTTGAAGCTGGGATATGTTTTCCATTTAGTCTGAGCTTTATCCCCTTCCGAGATAACCTAATGAATGTCTGGCCATCTTTTATATTTTAGTTAAGTTGGATATTTTCCATAAAGCAGTTAGCAAGCTATGCCTAACTGGTGAGAGATAAGAACATAGCCCCCAACTTACTCCTCACTGCATTCAAAGCATTTGCTGTTATTTCTATGGCCATGTTTGCCAGAAGTCCACAAACATATGATTCTCTGCTTACTGCATTGGCTTGTGTGGAGGAGGAACTTATCAAGTATGTAAGAGAGTCTGCTTGGGTGGCTTTGTGTGTTCTGTATCCCATGAGAATTGCTATGTGATTGGGTTTGGAACAGAGGAAGTGGAGAGAGGAGGAGGAAAAGGAGGAACCTTCAGCAAGTCCACATATCCTTCTTAAATTTCCTTACAAATTTAAGAAATTCAGCACCTGGCCCATAGAATTATAATTCTAACTGATCAAACAAATACAAGTGAAAGACCTATGATGGCATCATATGTTTTTATAGTAGAATTAAAATACGACCACCACTGCTGTATTTGTGGTGGGTTAGAGATCAACATACTTCTGGAGCCTATATTATGATAGTTCCTATACGTTCTGAACATCAAAACATTCCTCCCTCCCATGGGAAGACATATGTGGTACCAGATCGAAAATACAAGGAGATTTTATTATAAGTCAACTGGAGTTCAGTAACAAGACATGAAACTTTCAAAATTAAATGAAGTACATAACTGGAAAGGGAGAAATGGATGAATGTACTAAATGTAGTGTGATCTGTAGAAGGCATTCTTCGAGAAAGAAACACTGCGGAGTATACCAAGCCTGGCAAATGGCCTCTAGATGAGACTAGTTCCACACCTAACCACGCCCTCAATGTGTGCAGTGTAAAATGTCTCTCAACATCATTTTTTTCTTATCTATGAAATGAAAAAGAACAAGCCACAACTCAGCTGACTGCTCATTACAATAATCACTGCCCCAGAACACACCGAGTCTTGAAGAAGCCATGAACTTCCCTTGAGGCTACATCCATTCCCTCAAATTGAAAACAGCTAGGATTACGACTCTCAGGGTAGAACTTTTTCATTCATTCATAAGACAAAAACAAAGAACAAAGCACATGGACAACACCAAGAAGAAAACAAGTTAAACTAACTCTAAATTCTACAAAGTTAGGATGCTGTAACAAGTGCTCTCGACTTGGAGAGATGTTACTTCATTAGCTGGAAATGTTAGGGGGTGTGGCTAAAATTCAGCTGTTTCTTCTGCTTTTGAAGAGTAAAAAAATTAAAATAAATAAATAAATGCCACAATGTGATCTGTTTCCCCCAGCAACTATATATCCATCCCCAAATATTGGTTTTCCTTAACTTGTTTGGAGTAATAACCAATAGTTTTGTCGTTTTCTCTGGTTCTAATAAAATTCTGTGATAGGTTTTGGATTACATTCATTCCAGAAGAACCCCTTGTCAATCCTGGAGTGTTCTTTGTTGTCCACAACCGCTTACAGTGAATTTGGGGTTAAAGGTCTCTGGTTACATCCACCGGTGAAACCAGATTCACTACATGAGGAACATATTATTAGGTAAAATTTAGCATTTATTTCCATAGACAGAAGGCAACAAAGACCCTTGCATTTATTCTCCAAGCCTACCCTTGATGATTCTATACCCATTGCCTCTTATACTGGAGACAGCAGGATTTCTTTGGAAAACTGACCTGAACCAATAACAAAGTAGCAAGTAGCAAAGCAGTCAAATGTAGGGATGTTTTCCTCAAAGAGAAGAGGTCAGGTGAACCAGTTTAAAAATAGAGACTTACGAATCCCTCCAAGCAGTTTTCGCTTTTAATAGCCACTGTCAGGGCCCTATGATTACTCACTCTTTGGTTGAATAATGCAACCTTTAGATCACTGTATTTATCAAGGGAAGAAAACAGAGTCTGTTTCAAAAAGCACTTTGATAGCTCTCTCCTGTGTTTCTGCATGTTCAAGTGCTCTCTCTCTCTCTCTCTCTCTCTCTCTCTCTCTCTCTCTCTCTCTCTCTCTCTCTCCCTCTGTATGTGTGTGTTTCCTTCCCTCCTTCCCTCCCTTTTCTTCATCCCTCCTTCCTTCCCTCCTTCTCTACCTCTCTCTGCCATAATTCACCAAGCTTTCCTAATTGCTAAACACACTTCCCTGACTTAAAGTTTAAGAATCTGAAGAATTGTAGTTTTGTGCTACACCAATGTGATTGGACCACATTGCATTCCTGGATCTTCATTATTCAAGCTAAGCATTTTGGCCCCAGCTTATCATAGTGTCAAGGTTTCATATCTCTATGTGAGCATGCCAGAAGTTTGTCAATAGTGTTGATCATACATCTCATCTGCCCAAGCATATGTATATATCATGGAAAAGATTACATCTAGATTTTACTCCTCATATAATATTCTCTTCCAATATAGTGAGTGAGGAAAGTCCTGAGCCTCAGTTTCCCTTCCTGCAAGAAGGGATGTCTTTTCTAATTAATCAGGTTACTTTAAAATTGAAATAAAATAATCTGAGACAGGGAGTGAATAACATTTCTGGGGGAAAGTACAACCCTAGAATCGTGACAATTTAGAATACTCATGTACTGAAAGTCACAGCATCTGCCATCTCCTCAAAGAGCCTAATAGCAATGGTCTTTGGAGGACTGAGAGCCCTGTCCTGAGCAGGCGGCAGACACCTCCCATTTCCTGTCTAGCATTATTCTGGAAAGTACAGTCAAGCAGCACAATCAGTCCATGGTTTGAAAGAAGCCCAATTTTGAAAATCTAATTTTCAGGTCTTTTCCCCTGGGTGAGTAGTTGTATTCATTTAATCCAATGTTTTATAAAAACACAAGGAGCTAGAGTTGGCTTGCAAGGTCCCATGTACCACAATGACTCTGAGTGTAAATGTGAATTGCTTGATACAACCCGAATGGCCAATCACCACAGAAGTGTATCATTGAATAGGCCGTTATATACCTGCAAATGACCATGAAAAACCTTTTCCGGTATGAAAATGCATCAGTGTTATAATCTTAAAGAGTAAAACAGGGTTCACAATTGTATAGTGTATATTGACTACACTTAAGCATGTTTCATTGATCACAAAGAACTCAAGACTGGAAAAGGAGTAAAAAGCTGTTTCTTTCTTTTGACCACTGTTTTATGTATGCAAGGGATTCTTTGAGGCAGGCGTCTAACTCTCCCAGGTCATCCTACATATTACAAATGCAGTTACTGCGGACATGATAAGATAATGTCTTGGTTAAGCCCTCCAAAATTTGAAAATCAGCATAAAGTGCATGCATCTAGCTAAGCTGTGAACATCCTTGCTTCGGCAAGCCGGCCTTGATGTCTCAGAATACTCACACTGCCCGGCGGTTGGGAAAAATCATTCCACGCACAGCTTGTTTTATGAAAGAGAGTTTAGCTTTTGCTGCAATTTACTGAACATCTGTATCTAAAACACCTCTGGTAACACAGTACACCGTAGAAAGCCAGGTGTTTTCCAACATGGTCACATGGCTACCGGGAGTTGTGGCTTACTGTTGCAGACCAGAGACTATCACACTACACAAGGATAGCCCAGGAAAAAGGCCAGAAAACCCCAAATTAAAATGTCTATGGACCACACATCACTCTCACATCATCAGGCAGAAAATTTTCTATTCGAATCAGAGTAAATTGAAGAGAGATGCAGAGACAGAGAGGGCGAGATGAATGTTCTCAACACCTTCAGGCCTGAACATGGCCCTATTTCAATAATGATAATATTCCATCCAAAAATTTAGTAATTTTTCTATCTAATGTTTAAGGTGGTAGATGACAACATCCACTAATGAAATTTAATTTTTTTTTCCTTCCAAACCAACTCAGGCTGTTACTTCACTTTACACTTGGGAAGCCTGCCGTTGTGGAGAGATAATAACTGATGTTTGCTTTCTCGTCTTCTTGCACCCCTTCAGCTTCTGCTCCCTTGTAGATGTCTGGCACCCATCAGCATTGAGGAAAGTCAAAGAAGAGAGAGAGAACATTGATAGATTCAGCAACATCTGGTCTTGGTGTTCTCTGTGGTGAGAGAATCCTGATTGATGCAGATGAGCTCTCTAGAAGTATCTACTGCCTGGAGTTATTACTCAACTGGTAAAAAAAAAAAAGGACACCAGGAAATTTGATGGCAAATGGATGGAGCTAGAAAAAAAGTGATCCTGAGTGAAGTAACCCAGACCAAGAAGTGAGTATTAGCTGTAAAATAATGGATAAGTGTGCTACAGTGCACAGAGGCAGAGAGACTAGGTAACAAGAAGGGTTCATTAGGGGATGCCTGGATCTCCCTGGGAAAGGGAAATAGAAGAGACTTTCTGAGTGGACTGAGGATGGATGGAGATGGGAACATGAGTGACCAGGTTGAGGTGGGGTACAGAGGGGGGAGTATTGAAAAAGACCACCTAAAATGGAGGGCCTTTGGGAGTCAGGTAAAAACCTCGCACAAGGGAATCTCCCAGGAATCTACGCAGACGACCCAGCTAAGGCTCCTAGCAGTGGCAGATATGTAGCCGGAACTGCTCATCTTCTGTGTCCTGTTTGGTGCCTAGACCAGTTGTCATCAGAGAGGCTTGATTCATCAACTGATGGAAAAAGATGCAGACTCACAACCAAACATGAGTCAGAACTTAGAGAGTCCCACACAGGAGAGGGAGAAAGACTATAGGAACCAGAAGGGCCAAAGACATTACAAGAGAGCTCACAGAATCAACTAACCTGGTCTCATACGAGCTCACAGAGACTGAACTGACAACCAGGAAGCCTGTACGGAACTGACCTAGTCTCTCTGCATATATGTGACAGTTGTGGAGTTTGGTCCTCTTGTTGAACTCCTAACAATGGAGACAGGAGCTATCTCCAATTCTTTTACTGGCTTTTGGGACTCTATTCCTCATACTGGGTCGCCTTGCCCAACATTAATACACGGGGAGGTGCTCAGTCTTACTGCAACTTGATATGTTGTATTTTGTTGATGTTCATGGGAGGCCTGCCCTTTCCTAAACAGAAACGGAGGAGGAGTAAATCAGAGAGTGGAAACAAGGAGATAGGTGGACACGGTGGGAGAAGAGGAAGGGGGATATAAAATAAATATATGAATAATTTTTAAGAAAAAGTGTTCCTTGGTTCCTCAGGAATTCCTCATGATCAGTGCACCTCCTCAACACCCCACTTTTCTAATAGTGCCTCAGAAGCAAGATGGTCTTCACGATCCTGCATTTAGATCAGAGCCAAAGTATGTTAAGGATCGGCTAGATTAATCTCCAATTGTAACCCTCTAGCATCCTTAGGAAAGATGAAACTGTTTATCTCTGGTGATGTCACCCAGAATGTTGCTTGTCTCTGCCTCTCTTTTCATCTGACAGATTAAAAAAAATGCATCACTAAGATCAATGAGAGCCACCAGCCAAGAGAGGCAAAGTGGGGCTGTTAAAAAGGAGAACTACCCAAACCCTGCTCTCTCCGTGAGCAGCCTAAACAGGAAAATAAATTCATTTTCTCTGTAATAATGGGCACATTGTCTGCTGAAACAACTATAAAGTTATTGTCTAAGCTGAGGCGGTACAGCCTTGGCTCCACACACAATGAGTTCAAGGTCTGTAAGGTCCAGGTCAAAACAAATGGATTTTTGCCAGCGTAGACTCATGAGAGCTGATGTCATTGTGATAGGAGGGGAAACCTACGTTCACCTCAGCTGCCAACTTTCCAGATGCCAACTTTCCAGCTGCCATCCTAACCACCAGTTGGAAAGAGGCACTTCAGCGTTGACCACTGTGAGAGAGAGCCCAGCTAGTCTAAAAGCCTAATCAGGATCATGATGAGAAATACTAAACCTTCACTGAGCACGGATCATAAGCTGCTAAGAGCAGGCTCTGTGTGGTGTGCCACTCAATCTTCAAGGGGGCAATGACTCCAGCATTGCCATGATGAACACTGGGTACCAAACACTGAGCTCTCCGGGGTTAAACAACCTCCCTATGATGGCGCTCAGGTTATAAGTGTTAGACCTGGACTTTGCATACACCAAGGACTTTTTAAAGCCTGTAGCCTACATCCCTGTTACCACTCATTCTGCTCCATCCCTAAAGCCTAGTCGTTCAGCAGGAACTCTTGTACGTTAAGGTCTGGATCATAGTCTCTCTGAGGTATGGGGTAGGTGGTTGGGAGGGGTGGAGGGACCACTGCTTCCCATCATTACTGGGCTTCTTTCTCTGATCCTACCAGTTCAGGATCCCTTCTAAGTACCGGCAAATCTAGATTTGCTTATCTCTCACAGTCAGGGAAATGGGGCATTTCACAGTGGCATGGATGTAGGCTGGCCTTACCAGTTCACTCATGCCACTGAGCTCCTACACTGTGATGATTCTTTGATTTTGCTTATGAGTTACATTTTAAAGGTTCTTCCCTTCTCTATCAAACTGTCTACAAGTTTCCTGGATAAATATCACTCCCTTCAAGCACCCTTCACCAGCCTCTTTGTGCCTGAACTTGGTTGACCTCCTCAATTCTATTCCCCTTTGTGCACTTCGTTTACAAGGCCTAAGGCACAATGAACAGAAGGTCAAATGTGACTTTCTGCTAGTCCTGGAAGATCATGGACCAGGACTCATTTTATTTATAATGTGACGAAGGGGAAAAGCCAAATGCAAAATAATATATGTAACAAGATAGAAAATGCAAATCACAGTGGATATGAATAAAGTTTTATTGGTAAACAGCCATCATTTGTTGAGATATTGACTGCGGTGACTTGTATTGTGATGAAAGAATATTTTTTAATGGAGATAAGTGTCCTAATATCTAAAATACTTTTTTATTTTGCTTTCCATAAAAAGTGTTTATTGATAATCCTTGTGTTAGAGTACTATCATGCAATGTCTCAGAGGATTGAGCATCCACATCACTAATTTTGATATCTCTCATACTCAGAACAGGACATTCTTCTTAGTAGACACTGAAGTAGGTACATGAGTAAATTTTGGGGAAGTTTTTAGAAAGATGGTATACTTACAATCAAGAATCTTGGCATGTAAAATCATGACTGCCAATACCCTCAAATATCAAAGTATTATATTTTGGTAAACACTTTTCACAAGAGAGCAGTGTAGAACTCAAGTACTGGTATCAGCAAAACTCAGTACCACTTGTCTGCGGCAGATAGATACAGTTTCAAGATTCCTCAAAGAGAAAATATAAAGACAGTCAGCCACTTGGAGAGTGTGTGGTTGGCTGTAGAGAATGTAGCCACCTGATATGGACCAGGAAGGGGGAAAATCAAGGAAAATACCCAAACCTGACTCATTTCCTCCCCCTTTCTTCACTCTGCTGGATCCCTCTAGTGATGAGACTCTGGCCCTGGAGCCCTGCCAATTCCATGCATGGAACTTCACTTCTGGGAAACAGGATAGGATGGAAAATGAGAGACAAATGAAAAGAGATGAAAGAAGACATCCTACAGGTGACCTCACTGGCAAGTGACGTGCACTCTTTAGCCTTCAATTGCCTCACCTAGTAAAATGACCAATTCAATTATATAATCTTTACAAAAAGCAAATCAGCAGTATTAATAGTTGCTGTGCTAAGATTTTTCTATGTCCTTCATTCCCCTGCTGTCATATCACCATCTGAATAAGATGTCATCTCCCTGGATGAGGTTAAAAAAAAACTGAGGATCATAAGGATGGTGCAAGCCATGCATTTGTAGTCAAACCATGACTTAGCCTCTTGCCTAGCCTCATCCCAGACTGTTTTACACTGACTATTACAGTAGTTTTCTGGCATTTTATT
Organism: Myodes glareolus; assembly: GCF_982192425.1. NCBI lineage: Eukaryota > Metazoa > Chordata > Mammalia > Rodentia > Cricetidae > Myodes > Myodes glareolus. The sequence continues at coordinate 26,189,846 of NC_142044.1, forward strand.
ATAATTCAGATTAAAATTAGCACTGATGACTAGGTCTTCTTTTACCTGTTCATCTCTCCCAGGTGTACTGAACCCACACAGCTCTCCCTGATCTTACACTTGGTTTCCCATGATCATTAACTCACTGTCTCCACATGCATAGATTGAAGGATCTAAAGAAACAGAGTACTTGGTGCCTAGCTTTCTCCTTATTGCTATGGTAATGCAACACTTGGGTAGCAATCTTAGTAAAAAGTCTCTGGTGACAGATATACCCAAGTTTTCTAAGAAATATGTACAAAATGGAATGTTATAGGTCTGACCCTTGTACGTTTATTTATTTATTCTGAGCAGTTTGCTGAACACGGGAACCCTTGTGTATCATAGTATGGATGTGATTTCTTACTTATTCATGCCATTAATAATTGACACCATTAGTAGCAACGTAACACCATTAATAATTGAATGCACAAAATGGAATTCTCTGGAATTAATTTATTATCGTTAATTTTCTGTGCCAGCTTACCAGAACTCATTAGAATGGTGGTCAAAGTCTGTGCATCAAATTATTTAACTAGTAATCTTAGGGCTGAAAAGGCTGAGGAATTATGGAATTTACTTCAACCACTTCCTGTTCTTCCCATTAATAGCCTCTCTTTCATCTCTTCTCTATCCAGAGGAGAGAAAATTTTTGCAAATAAATCAAGAGAACATATATAGCAAATGCTTATTTCTGCTCCTAAAATGTGCAGTAAAATATAGAGGAAAGTTGCCTAGAGAACCCGAGTCTTTCAACAAGCATGCCTTGGATCTGGTCCTCCCTGGTCGAAAGCTCAGGCCTTGTCTTGCCATAGAGTCCCGTGGGCTGGAAAAAAATTCGTTTTTCTCATACCTCTTTGTGCCTTGATACCCTTGTTCCTTAAATGTGACGAAGAAAAACATCACCTCACGCCAACCCTTCCTTGATGTTGTCCCTGTGATAAAACTGTTGATACTTTTAAGAATTTCACAGAGTGGGATGGTTTCAGAGATTGCTCAGTGGTTAGGAATACACACTGCTCTTGCAAAGGACCGTAGATTGATTCTAGTACCAACGTTAGGTGTTTCACAATAGCATGTTCTCCAGCTTTTTCTTATGGCTTTCTTGGGCAGCTGCACTCACACGTACACACTCCCACCGAGACATACACACCTACACACAATTAAAAGATAAATCTTACAGGAAATTAATTTCACAGCCATGAACTGTACAGAAACTGAAAGGAGACAGCAATGCTTCTCTACTCTCTAAGATTCAGCACCTCCATAATCTGCTCAGGTGCACACAAGTGCCCCTCCAAAGTCACAGTTCTCCTGAAAGGCAGGACCACTCATTTAGTTTGCCTGAGACTTCCCTGACACAAGTTCTCATCCCAGAATGCATCTTCACACCGAATCGTGACTCCATGAGTGCATCTATCAATGCAGGGACATTTATTCCCACATGCGGTAAGATCTGTCTTCATGACACTCTGGCGCCATTGTTTGAGCAATAGCTGATGGTGATTCCATTCTTCTCCCACTAAAACCCTGCACCAGCTGAGTATAACTGTCCATGAAGCCCCTGGGATTTCCTGACAAGAAAATTAATGGTATGTATTCCTCCTACAAATTCCCGCAACACTCCATAACTTTCTAATGGTGCTCTTGTCATTTCATCTTTCATTAGAGCTACTGATGAATTTGTCTCTCTCCCTCTCTTGGGCTACGGGCCTCAGATCTCATTCCGGTGTTTAGTATGTCTATGTGTGACCACTGAGCAAATAATGGCTCATTGCAACCTTTCTGCTTCCTCTGTATACCCATTAAAGCTTAAGAGACCCCAGAGTTTATGTGTACTTTTGTGGCAATATCTAGGAGCTACTACTGATACCTGAAATCTTAAGGTGGATTTTTAGCTCTTGGTTTTGGTGACCATAAGTAAATAAGTTGAATAATAAATGCAAGCACTTTTAGACATTATTCATGTAAGAATGAAAATCTACAACTCTTTCCCAGTTTCACTTAAACATAGTCAGACCTTCACTTTGAAATGGGCCAAAATGTGTGATATTTGCATTCTTAGCTGTCTAAGAAGATCTAGGGCCTCATTCACCTTTAGATGAAGAGCTATAGGCAATCGGCGACCATTGAGAGACAGTCTACCCCATGGATGAGCCTCCTCAATCAGTTATCCAATACCACGGGGTCAGTCCTTCAATCCTAAAACAATACGTCTGTGCAACACTAAATGGATTCAACAGTGTGTATTTATATATGCATGTGTATATCTGTGCATGTGTGGGTAATGCTAATAATTAAAGAATGGATAAAGTAGTAGAGATAATACCTGAGAGTAAACAGAGGGCTTGAAGTTGGAGGAAGTAGAACTGGGTGAGAGAGCAAAACATGTATTAGGGGATTGAAAATGATCAAAGTATATGATATACATTCATAAAATGATGTAATAAAGCATGTTATTTTGTACAATTAATAAATGATAATGAAATGAATTTTTAAGCAATTAATATTATCTATTTATTACTAATACTTGTTGCCAATTTTCTTTTATTGTATTAAATAGCTCAGATTCTTGCTGGTTTGATGATCTTTAGAATTGTTTGTCCTGATTCCTCCAGAGGTGTATGTAAATAGATTATCAGGCACTCTGGAATGGAAATGTGATAGCTTTCCCATCTCCCTGACCTCACTTAACCCTCCTCGTGGATTTAGCCTTCTTGATTAACCGGACGGGAAAACATCATGGTATCACCTGGACACTTTGATGAAGGATGCTGAACTCCACTGACAGAAATCATCTTCTCCTTGGTGAAACTTATCCACTATTAATTACTTCACTCAACGAGCCAGGGATCCAGCTGCATCAGATGATAGTAAGTGGTATTGCAGAAGAAAACATCTGATATACACATGTGCTTGAATTTGCAGCTCTCCCCCTGTTTTCCATTGAGGCTTAAATTGAATATTGCTTTAAAGTATGCTTAAAACACAGCTTTAGAAAAAGTAATCACAGGTTCAACGAAAAGTGCTACGGCTTCTCTCTGCACAACCTATAATCAGGTATGTTAAATAATGATTCACTTACTTGTCTGCCTCCTCTCCCTGTGTCTCTGTCTCTGTGTGTATGTGTGCATGCATCTCTCTCTCTCTCTCTCTCTCTCTCTCTCTCTCTCTCTCTCTGTGTGTGTGTGTGTGCGTGTGTGTGTGTGTGTGTGTGTGTGTGTGTGTGCGTGTGTTTGTACATACATATGGTTAGGGATTTTCCTGAATGGTAAATTAATAACTAATGTTTACTTGTTGAATGAATGAATGATTTTGAGTTTTTTAAACTCCTAAAATTTCAAGAGGAAGATACTTTCAAACCATTTTGTTTACACGAAACTGTACTCCTCTAACTCATTTTTAGTTTGAACACAAAACACTCATGGAAGATCTCATGCTCTGACCAAAGGCACAGAGCTGTCAACACTTTCTCATCTTCTTCTAAATGTCCATGGGATGTTTAACTGTATGTTCTGATATTAGTAATATATGTCTCCTTCGATTTAATAGCCTCAATAGAGGATTATTGATTTTATTGATTTTTTTTAAATCCAAGAAACAGTGTTTGGTATTACTACTATTCTCTGTTATATTTTCCTCAATTTCATTGAATTTTTGCTCCAACCTTTACTATTCTTTTCTGTCTCTTTACTAGGATTTAATGAATTCATCTTCTTTAGATTTCTAGGGTGGCTTGGAGAGCTTTTTTCTCTTCCAGTATACATGCTCAATTCTAGTCATATTTTATAATGCTGATTTTGCCGTGTGCTTTCATTTTTATCCACTTCAATATCTGTTTGTTTGTTTTTAATGAGATTTTTTCCCATTAAACCATGTATATTTGGAAGCGTTTTTCTTAATCTTCAGATTTGGGAAGATTTTTTCTTGCTATCTTTCTGTAGATTTTCAGTTACGTTAAAATACCTGAAAGCATGCATTGCGTAGTTTCTATTACTTTAAATTTTTAAGGTGTCTTTTGTGACCCAGAATTTGGTCTATCCTGGTAAATATTTCATGCAAACTGTTATTGTTGGATGAAGTGACCTACCTATGCCAATTTTACCCAGTGATTGATGGCAATCTTGAGCTCAACAATGGCCTCACTGATTTTTTTTGTCTACTAAAGCTGTCTGCCTCTCATAGAAGACTGTTGAAACCCCCAACTATAATAACGAATTAACGAATGTCTCTCTTTTACTCCCATCTCTCTTTATTTTCCCCATATATCTTTCTGTCTCCCATTTCCCATGCCTTCTATCCTCAGAGTCCAAGGACAACACTCAAAGTCCTAACTCATTAAATGTGTTTTCTTCCTTTTCCTTGCAGGTCACTAATGCAATGCTAACCCAACAAAGACTCAATTAGTCGGCTGGGGAGTTCTGGAAGAAATGCTGTCTCTTCTAGAGACTCACTCAGACTAAAAATAAGTGAGTCTTTTTGCCCCTAGTTCATTTAGTCACACATTGTAGGCCACAAAAGGAACTGTAAAATCTCAGAGTAGATGGTATTTCTGCAGCTGCTTCTAACACTGAAGGGGCTGATGGTTGCTGTCATCAGCAATCTTCCTCGAGGGCTAGCCAATAAAGCCTTTTTCTGCCCCACTCTTCTCCTGATAGAAGAATTGAAGGTTTGAACCTTTGAGAGTTGAGTCTTTTATCACGAATAGAAAAGTTAGGCAGGTGGTGGTGTCACGCGTCTCTAATCCCAACACTCTGGAGAAAGAGGCAGGTAGAAATCAGAGTGCCTTGGGATAGGAAGTGGGCTAATGAGGCTTTTAGTTTATGGTGAAATCCTAGAATTACAGCTCGGCTCGTAGGGGGATTGCTATTCCTAAATTTGTTGAGAGTTCTGTGAGTTTGAGGCCAGCCTGGTTTATAAGAGCTAGTTCCAGGACAGGCTCCAAAGGTACAGAGAAAAAGTAAAATAAAGAAAAGAAAAGAAAAAAAGTTAGCAATAATGGCTTCTTTTACATAACAAGATGTCTCTGGATAAGGAGCCACTCATATTGGTTTAACACATCAGAAATGTCGATAATGGACAACAAGAAGGCTTGGTGGGTCAAAAAGGTTCATAAAGATAGAAGGAGAAAACCAACTCCACCAATTTTTCTCTGATCTTTGCAAATGTATTATGGCATGAAAACCATGCACATACACACATGCACACACACACGCACATGTACATGTACCCACATACCTAAATATTAAATGAAATGAAGTTTTAAAATGTCAATAACTTTCTTTCCATTATCATCTTTTCTGAAAAGTGGCAACTATCAGATTCATAGCCAAAGCAGGTATAAGAGCTATCACTATAAAACGTTCCTTTTCGTTGGAGAATCAAAACCTTTTTAATCCGCAAAGAAACCTTTTCTTTTCTAAGATCTCTTTGGCCCAAGCTGAGGTGTATCAAGGCTTCCAAGAATGCCTACAGACTGCGAATGAGATTTTCACAATTGACTGACACCAATAAGAATTCACTGCTCTTTGACTTGGGCCTAAATGCGATGTCTGCATCAAACTCCACCACTTGGGTCTCAGGGATTTATGTAAAAAAAAAGAGGTGGAAAGGACTTAAGAGCCAGAGATGATGAATGACTTCAAGGAAGCAGTGTCTTCTAGACACAGCAGGACTGACACATGTATGAACTCACAGTGACTATGTCAGCTTGCACAAGACCTGCACAGTTCGAGCCAGACAGAGTCCCAGCTCTGAAATGAGGAAATGGGCATGGGCTCCTAACCCTGATCAAGAAGCTATCTGCAATTGATAGGGTTTGCAAAGAAAAATGAGAAAACATACACTCAGGGAGAGGATCTCCCTAGGTATGCTAATCACACTTCAGGATAGGCCTCTTGCCCAGGAGTAGCTGGCCCACATACAACAAACTCAATGGTTCTTTTGTAGACTTTTTGCCTCATATTGCTTTGTTTCTGAATTTTTGTCTGTCTTATTAGTCTTTTGCTTGTATATGTTGGCTTCTGTTTTAGTATGTTGTGGACAAGTATGTTGTGTATATTTCTTGGTTTTTGTCTGATTGATTGATTTGTTGTAACATCATTCTTTATTGATTCTTTGGAAATTTCACAGCATGTGCCCCAATCCTGTTCACCTCCCAGTCCCTCCATATCCTCCTCTCAACCTGAAGCATTCCCTCCCAAATAGTCACCCATCAATTAATTAAAACCATAACAAAACAAACAAAAAAACCCACCTTGCTCCTCTGTCTTTCCCACCTCTCCAACACCTCTTCATTCATCCTAGTAGCATGTAGAGTTGTTGTGTGTCACCCAGTACACCCTTTGTCCAATTAACCCTACTCACAAATCATTGTAATGAGTCACGGGTTTGGTTCAAGGATTCTGGCCTCAGGCACATCATCACCACTGGACCCTCACTGAAAATCCTCTTGGCTATCCTGCTGTTGCCCTGAAACATGGAGATCTTTTATTCTGCAGGACCAGGACCTTCATGTGCTCCAGCAGGTCACAGATGGGGTAGATAGTAGGGTGAGCTAACCTAATATCCAGCCCAGGATGTGGGCTGTAGGTGGAGAGAGGCTGCTTGTTCTTTCTGGCTGCTTGGCTAGCTAAGACCCAAAATAATCATACAGAAACTGTATTAATTAAATCACTGCTTGGCCCATTAGCTCTAGCTTCTTAATAACTAACTCTTATACTAATTCAACCCATTTCTATTAATCTGTGTATGGCCACTGGTTGTGAATTACCGGCTAAAGTTCCAATGTTGGTCTCTGGTGGCTCCATCGCTTCCCTCTCTCCACTTTCCTTTTCCCTGTCTACCTAAGTTCTGCCCTATCAACAGTCCAAGGCAGTTTCTTTATTCATTAACCAATAAAAGCAACACATAGACAGAAGGACCTCCCACACCAGTGGGCCTGGGCCATAGCTGAGCTAGTCAGTCCAGAATGCTAGAACTGCATCCCTCAGGTAAGAGGCAGGGCCAGCTCTCCTAAACCCATGCCTAAGTGACCAGCTCTTCACACCTGGTACTGAGGGATGGAGCCATCTCTCCCTAGTGTGGGGAGGGCCAGTTCTCCCACAAGCGGTGGACCCAACTCTCTTGTTGCAGTGTCCAGTGAGGCCAGGACCAACTCAACACGGCCCTAGGAATTCAGCATTCTTAATTCCTATGCCCCCCTGTGGTAGCAGGCTCCATGGACACAGAGCCCAGTCACAGCAGGACCATGGACCTAGACATGGCCCTTGGCAGCAGCTCAATCCAGATAACCATGGCCCTGTGGCAGCAAAGGTCACCCAGATCACCCAAAGAGCAGTGTAGTCCTTGGGCATCAAGATGGTTTCAAGCGGCTGATCAAACCCCAGGCACTTATACAACCCTCAATGGTAACAGGAGCCAAGAACATCAGCTCAGACCCTGGCTGCTTCAGTGCTATGGACCCAGACATGTCCCCAGGCAGTAGCTCAGGCCCAGTCGTCACAATGGCCCCAGTTGGCAACACAGGCCACTTAGATCAGTATAGCCCTGGTGGCAGCATGGTCCTTGAATACCAACATAGTCTCAGGTGGCTAACCAGACTCCAGACATCTGCACATCCCTGGATGGCAATAGAAGCCACAGAGATCAACTCAGACCCTAGATACTATAGGGCCATGGACCCAGGCATAGTCCCTGGCAGCAGTCTTGGCCTAGATGACACCATGGCCCTAGGTGGTAAAGCAGGTCATTCAGGTTGGCATGGCCCTGGCAGTGGCACAGCTGTTGGTTGCTAACGTGGCTGCAGGGTGTGACCTAGACCCCGGACATCCATGTGTCATTTGATGGTAACATGGGCCATGGACATCAACACAGACCCTGGCTACAGTAGGACCATGACGTGGTTCCTCAACAGCCACCTGGATCTAGATGTTACCGTGGCCTCAGATGGCAGCCCAGGTCACTCAAATTGGTATGGCCCCAGCAACAGCATGGCTCTAAGATACGAACATGGAACCCTGGCATCAGCTAGGCCTTGGATGGTAACAGGAGCCACATACATCAATAGAGTCACTGACTGTAGTAGGTCCATGGATCCAGACACAGTTCTAAGCTGAAGGTCAGGCCATTTTTTGTAAGAGAAAAAGAGAGGATGTCAAGTTGGGTGAGCATGAAAAAGCTGGAGGGGATAAGTGATAAGAATATATTATCCAAAAAAATTTTTCAACTAAAAACAAAGAATTGATTGTCTGTTTAAAACAAAAACCACCTAAGACGACTAGTTGGAAAATGAAGGGTACTTGAACATGTGGGGCAATGATAACAGTATCTGTAACATTAAATAAACATTCATTGACTGGAGAATGATGTTTTGATATATACATAATGCCTCAAATTGAAAGAACTCGGACTAAATCTTTACCGAGGTCATTTCATTCCCTGTCTTTGAACTATAGAAAACATAAAAGACCATCCATAATTAATACAAAGAAATTTTTTAAACTATGGGCAGTCATCAAGAGAGCTAGCAAAATGGTCCTCAGCATCCTCTCCAGACTCATTTGGTCCCCCAAGGAATCTTCAGGCAGCCACTGGGTTTCAAAACGAAGCAGTCAAGGCAATGGCAAGCCAAAGCAGAAGAATAGCTACTTTGTCCTTCTCCTGGAAATAATGATCAGCTGTAGGGCTCATGAAAAGCCTCCCTCTTTCTACCTTTAGCAACTCGCCTCCGCCTTCCTCCCCAACCCTGACGGATTCCCCTGCTCAAAATCTGACGTAAATTGTTTCCTTACCATGGCAAACTGCCTGAGATTTCTGGGAAGTCTGTTTAAACAGGAGCCATGCCAGAGCTGGGATCAGCAGCGCTTCTGTGTAGCCTGTAACATAAGCTATAATTAGGGACATTGAGGTCCCTAAAGTTGTAGGCCAAGTGAGTTGTCTGTGGGAGGAATGTGTGTACACATACACATATATTATGGTATATAAGCAAATACATGTGATTTCGTGTGTATGTGTATGGTTTTTTTTTTCTCTGTGTTTGTTAGCTTATGAAAAACCAAAACTAAAAAGGAATGTATTGGGCTGATGAAATAAATATAACAACACCCCTAAGTCTGTCTTCTCCTTCCTCAGTTCATCCATTCATTTATTCATTCTCTTGTTCATTTTTGAAAGTAAAGAACTGTCCTTGGTTGAAGAGTAACTAGCATAGAGATGTCATCCTCACAGAGTTTGTGGTAAAAGATAGATTTTTTAAGCCAATGTTTATAATTGTTTCTTGAGGACATCCATGTATTTACCGTCTGCTTTTCCTATTCATCACTGTGTCAGAGATGAAGAAAAACATTTCCTGCTGGGATAATAGAATTAAGAAATTATGAACAATAACTTTAAAAACAAACAAACAAAATCCAAATAACAGTACTTGGATTAGAATTCCAGCCAAGCACATGCAAACTCTCAGGCCTTTAGGAATTTGTTGAGTTCATGCCATGTTCCTTATCTGAGCAGGTGACCAGTAGTCTAAACTCATACTGATGGACATTCTTTGTACATGTTTCATGTCTCAATCTTTCCCTTCTCAAGCAAGATTATTTTTTGAAGTCATATCTCTTCTTGCCACATTGATATATTCATAGCATACTAATAGCTCGAATTTTTGCTTTTTAGCCTGTATGTTTGTATTTTCTGGTATTCTTCTCATTTTGTTTTGTGTTATGTAGCCTAGCATGGTCTTATGCTGTACATCCACCAAGTGTTAGTAGCATTTTACTGGGAAAAGCACATATATTTATTTTAATGGAATTTCAAAACTGAACAAATATGTGTAATCATCATTTGTACCATGAAATTGAACATTATTGGCATCAAATCCTTTGTTGCCCCTTCTGATCCTTCACACTAAAGTAACACACCCCTCATTTCTAACACTAAGTTAAATTTCAATGATTCCTAAATTCTATTTTTAATAGGACTTCATCATAAGGGCTCTGGAGAAAGTGTTATTTGTCTAATTCAATATTGGTATGATAAATTTATTGGTTAGTGTAATTTCACTTTTCAGTCTCATTGGTGGATAAAATTATATTACTTGAACATAAGTTTGTAATCCAGTTGTCCTGAAAGAAAGGAAGGAAGGAAGGAAGAAAGAAAGAAAGAAAGAAAGAAAGAACGAAAGAAAGAAGGAAAGGGTCATGTACATTCTAGATATAAAAGATGGATAGGTGTGAATGATATATATAAGTCACAACTTGATTCATTGTGTGACACAAAGAGCTTTTAGCCATGCACCTAGCACAAGCAAGGAATTTCATAAGAGTGATGTAATGGTCCCGAAGCAAATCCAAGTACTTCAAAGGTATCTGCAAAGCCCAACAGTCTTTATCTCTCATTTCCTCTAAGCTTCTCTACTTTCCAGCTATTTCTAATAAGGCAAGGATATCTTCCCCAAGGAAGCTGTGTCACTTCTCAGTCACCACGACCTGTAAACTAGATGGCTTTGGCATTGATTTGATTCCTCCAATAAGCAGCAATTTTTCAATTCCTGAGAAAGTAGTGATCTTGCAAGTATGTAAGATCTACGGAGAAATGAAGAAGCAGATGCTGAAATTCGGGGATCGCCACACCCTACCTACTCTACAGCAATAGAAACTGAGTCACAGAGAAAAAGTGTTATTCACTAAGCATGGTAAGAAGTTAATATGAAAGACTAAAGTTTTGTTTTGCTGTGTTTTGTCTTTCTTTTTCAGACTCTACGTTCTGGAGGCCAGAGACTGTGTATGTTTTAATCATTGCTACTGCATGTGACGTTCCTACTTCAGGGCTTTTAAAATAGTATCTCTACCACTCTCCAAACTCAGAAAGTTCATCCCACCCTAAAAGAGAACTGGAGAAATAAGCCAATCCTTGGATTTTTTTTTTTAATGTGCAGTAACATGAACAAGTGGTTGATTGTTTAGGAAATGTACAAAGCTGGGAAAATTCAAATAAGTGATTACTTCTGGAACCCTTCCTGTGGTCCACTGAGAGTCCTTCCAAAACCACCCACTCCTTAAGACACACTTAATCTCTGTTCTCATAGCAATATGTTCTTAATTCTATTATAGATGTACATGACCTCATGTTGTAAACAGCTGTCTTATGCTGAAATCTACTAGCTTGGATCTGACATGGACCTTGGTACCTAGTAGGTGACCTGCAAGTCATTGTCCCAGAAATGAACCAATCAACAAAAATGGTTTGAATACATGTATGACTAATTTTTAGTAGGATTAGTCTTATATACTCCATCTGTATTCTTGGTATTTTCAACCAAAAATTGATCTTGTATTTTCAGTTTCACAACTAGATTGTTGCTTCTGGCATTGACTGGGTAAAGATCAAAGACACTACTAAACAGCCTACATTGCACAGAATGGTTCCCATACAAAAGGTATATACTAACTAAAATGTCTGCAATAAATACGTATATACATACAAAAGATAAACTCTTGCCCAATGGCTTATGTTATCAAAAAAAAAGGGTATAATGAGTTTAACCAAGAAAGAACATTCTTTTTATTTGTAGGCCATTCAGATACAGTCATGTGATCCTTCCCATTCATAGGCCGCATAGAAGCAGTTAGGTGACCCTTCTCGTTTGTAGGCAATACAGATGCAGTCACATGATTCTGATTCTGTTGTCTAATCATCATGGAAAAGGACTCATCCAGGTATGTTATTTGAGAATCAACTGTTGGTATTCAGAGCTAATCAAACAGTTTCATGATTTGAATTATTTAACTCCTTCCACAGTTACTTACTGTGTGTTTTATAGCTGTCTGGCACTGTTCTAAGCTTGTGGACCATGAAAAACAATTATTATGAAAATGCAACCTTCCACTTGTCAAAGTACTGCTGATATGACGCCATTGCTTCCACTGAAGACAGGAAGATATGGAATATGTACCCAATCTGACATGTATATAAAGTGAGGCACATAAGTAGTTATGGGAGTAGCCTCTGTCTCCAAACATTAGAGTTGTCTCAGTTATATAAATGTGCAAAATCACTGCAACTGGCAAAACAAAGAAATCCATTAGAAGGTCCTTGACCGCTGTACTTACTCATCTGGAATTAAGAAGGCAGTAGTAAAAAGCAGGACAAACTCTTTCACTTTTCCTTCCGCAACTCTTCAGTAAGGCCGCCCATTTCAATTAGAGGCAAGGGACTCAGCTAAGCAGTCCCTGAGTGACACCTAGGAAGAGTCAAACGTTCCATAACATTAGCACATCTGTGGGAGCTACCTTCTATATTTTCTAAAATAAATACAAAATACATAAAAATAATAGTGCACATTCTTGTTGAATTTTTATCTCCTCTTTCTGAGTTTTGAATTTTTATCTCCTCTTTCTGAGTTTTTAAGGGGAAAAAAAGAGCCAGGATAAGTTTCCATGAATATACTGTTTTAAAAAAAAGATTTGCTGCAACTAGATGATTTACCCATACCCAAAGCTGTAGAGTTGCATAACACTGGTGACTTCATGACTTGGTCTTTTTCCACAGATGTTTTTGTTCCAGAACACTCTCCCCCTTTTAAATTCTCATCACTCCTCTGCTCTCCACCTTAATTCTTTCTGGACAGAGCAGAGCATTAGAGGGAAGCACAAAACTGAGAAATGTATGGTGCCTCCAGGGATTTCCATGACTCACTAAAATAACTGGATGCATCCTCTGGGAAACAGTCAGCAAGTGATGTGGGAAGATATTCTCCTTCCTCTGAACTGACTGGATGTAACATTCTCTGACTGACATTCTCAGATTCCCATGAGAAGATTACAGCTCTGTGTCCATCCAGTAGGAACTCCGAGCAGACAGGCAGCTTTATCTTCTCCAAGGAAATGGGAGCTCTTATCACCAAAGAAATGTGTTTTCTGAAAATTATAACTGAGATAGAGAAGGGACCCATTGCCAATGATACCAACACCTATAGAATCCAGGTCTGCCTCTGGGCCAAGTACACTAAATTCTGTTTCTTGAATCTGCTAGGGTAAATGGTTGTTGATTTAATACTAGACTGTTTTTTTATCAGTCTTAACTAAAATTTAATACAAAACATCCTGTTTGTAATATATTTGCTTTTTACATTGAGTCAGTTATAATGATACACATTCTCCAGATGAATCTGGAGACTGCAGAACAATGCCAATGATAATCATATTTATTGTTCCCAGACTTGCCTACAGTATAGGAACACAAACTCTCACTGTTGGAAAACTATGATATCAATACTATTATTATGTTTATGTAGCATGGAGAATTTATCAATCCATCTGATATTATCACTAATACCAGAACTACACTACTTGTTGGCAAAAGAGAAGAATCTGACGATTTATTGTTGTTGTTGTTGTTGTTTGAGACAAGAATTCTCTGTGTAACAGCCCTAGCTTTCCTGAAACTAGCTCTATAACCAGGCTGGCCTTGAACTCACAGAGATCTGCCTGCCTCTGCCTCCTAAGTGCTGGTATTAATAGTGTGTGGCACGGCTGCCTGACCAGTTTCATTCTTAAAAGATAACTGACTTTAATTTGATTCTCATGACAATGTCAATTTAACTACTTAATTATGCAAGATTCTACACTACATATAACACATAGAAATTTTGAAATCAATGTCAATTTAGAAAGAAAGACAGGAGTATCCCTAGAGAACTATTAAACAATGATCATTTAAAAATTGAGAGAGTGGTCAATTATCTATGAAAACAAAAGCAACAAAAAAGTACAATGAATGTCAGGGGCTAGCAGAATATTGATTAAGAGCAATAGGGTCCTGTGTAGTATGATGGTTTTCAAACCCCTCTCCTGGCCAGTGGTTGATTCAGAGACTGCAGACACACACACTTATTTAGCCACTGGGCCAGTAGGGAATAAGATTGGTTTCACTAGGTGAGTTTTCTTTAGGGCTGTTGCATTCAGTTCTGTCCTTGCATTACATAAACTGAGGTTAGGAATCTAGTACAGAATGTGACTAACCAACTCTTACATTTTACAGGATTTCACAATAAGAGAAGATAATTAAAAGTGTGTTCAAGGCCAGACACTGGGGAGGTAGTATTCTGACTAGCCTTAATGGAGACAATGACCAAAGCTATTACTACTCCCACTGCACATTTAAATAAAAGTATTTTGGCATTTTTCCTGTAGCCCTAGATGGAAATAATTTCAGTCAAATGATCAAGAAGCACAGAAAAATACTTGTGTACTACCTTTGATCCCTGACCTCTCGGGGCCAGTTAAGCTTGCCTAACATCCCATAAACCATCAATGCCACATTTTCCTCACCAAAGATTTAATGAGCTACATACTGGGTAATTGATAGCAAATGAACCACAATCCTTGTCTTCAAGAATTATACAGGCCAACAACAACAGCCAAAAATGGTACCTGTGTGTCATCTAACAGTGATTCCTGGGGATGGCAAAATGACTCAGACCTCAAAGGTTCGTGAGGTCTGATCTTCCTTCAGCCCAGGACATCTCCACTTTCACACAAGAACTGCTACATTTTGGGACAACTTTGAATTTTAGGAAACTTTAAATAGCATGTCCTGCTAACTTTAAACCTTCATAGTATTGGGTCTTTCACAAATTAATAACTAAAGAAGCAGCAATGGATATCTTCATATTCTTATCCAGTTGACAGTTTTCGTTTCTCTCTGACCTCAGTTTTCCTCTGGACCACATGTCTTCCAGTCAAAACTAAGTCAGATGTCATTGGGACCACCTTTTGGCCTCCAATCCCGTGATAAGACGTTGTGACAGCTCTCCGAGGACTAGATGTATTTACAGGGTATCCATTTCAAAGACTAGCTAATTGTTCCACAGGCTGCACAAAGTGCACTCTCAAATCATAAATGGGAAACACTCTGGCTGTTCCCAGGCCACAAAGCATGACCAAGTTGATTAGGACTCATAATTCACACTCAAGATACCTGAGCTTGATTCTCCGAGAAACAGCTGCCCTATAAAAGCAGAATAGAGGGTGTATATCACATGGTTCAGGCAGCCGTGGTCACAGCTCTGCAGCCACAGTAAACGGCCTCTGACATGCCTGGTCAGGGTTAAGCTGGAAATGAAACAGGAAGAGTGGGAAATCGCCTTTATTTATCGCAAACACGTACACTCAAACATCAAATCAAACCCCAGCCTATACAGTTCACAGTGTCTGAAGTGCTAAAGAGGG
Organism: Myodes glareolus; assembly: GCF_982192425.1. Lineage (NCBI taxonomy): Eukaryota > Metazoa > Chordata > Mammalia > Rodentia > Cricetidae > Myodes > Myodes glareolus. Next base: position 26,205,088 of record NC_142044.1, read on the forward strand.
AAAATACCTCAGTACACAAGTGATCTGCTCCCACAAGCTAGCCCTGGACATCCCCTTGCCGGTCATATCTATATTTCAAGTGATGAAGCTACCAGTGCTCTACACTGACACACACCATGGGGGTGAAGAGTCACACCAATGCACATTAGGATGTGGTGGCTCGAGAAAGGAAATGTTGCTTTTAAACAGAATAAAAGAGGAAAAAGCATTAAGACGAAAGTTAATGAAGCCTTTTCTAGTCATGTGGAACACTGGGAGAGATGCTATGGGAAGGAATCCGTGTTGTGGCTTAGGGGAGCATCTCATTCTGTAGGAACCAGGCATCTCCAGATGAGTTCACAAAGAAAATAAGTCCCATCTTGGATTCTACGTGTTGTGGCACTTCTCAAAATCAACACTTTACAGCATAAGGTTTAGTGGCACTATTTTGGGGGTTGCCCAAAGTTACTCTGAATTTTAATTCAGCTGCTTCATCCTTTCATGTTGCCATCCAACATGTATTTCTAAGTGGTCACTATGTGCCTACAGATACAGGAAACAGCAAACAAGACAGCTCTTCCTAGGCTCATCCCTGTGGGTTTAGAGAGCAAGAATGTTAATATAGCTCAAAAGCTGAGGTGGGCTGTGCTGAGAGGTGGTACACAATATGATTACAAAAGGGAAGGATTCCTAGAGCTGAGGTCCTCTAAGGTCAGGCCTAAAAAAGCAAAATATAGATGCATATTTGGGGAGTTAAAATTGAGAATAAAAAAACACACATTTTTTTAAAAAAAAAAAGTAAGGAGAAATATAGAGTGTTGGAAATTTGTATGAAAATGAAAAGGACTTGAAAGGAAGAATTCTGGGACAGAGTTCTTATAGGTAAGGAAAGTGATTTATTTTTGTTCAGAAAATGGCAATGTAAATTTCAAAAATATTTTACTAATAAGATAATGTTGAATCAATTTAAGCTATTTAAATCTCCCCTGAAATTCAGTTTTTAGCATGGACAAAACTATCTACTAAAATAAGAAATAAAATTAAAAAACTTCTGGTCTTCTTATATAAACTAAACAATTACATATAATTATGTATATGTATATATATATATATATACAAATATGATTATCCAACATTCATTAACTAACTTTCCATTAACTCGAGTTTTCCCTTCCTGTATGAGTTCAGATACTTGCTGCTATGAAATGTTTGAAGTTATGAAACATCACTTATAAGATCAGGTAACCCTGATTAACTCACGATTTTGGCTCTTAAAGAGTTGGAGACATTCATTTGTTTGACCAGTATTGCCTGCAGTCTAATTGAGAGTATTTTTAATGCTATTATCTGAGTTGGCCATTGGAATACAAAGACGAAAACAGCGGCAGCTTGGTGGTTCATTTAGAAACGAAATGGTCGTTTAAATTAAGTATTCAGCAATTTACTGTGGTTCAGTGTGGTTGGGGATTTGTGGCAGCCACTACCAGTAACCATCGAGTATTGAAATCCCCTTCTATATAAAATTAATACTAGCGTTGGGTAACCATAATACCCTGCTTCATGGCTGAGGCATTGTCCATCAAAAATGGATTTAGTTTGAGAAAATTTGTCACCATGTGTCCCTTGTCTCATAGCTATAACAAAAGCAGTTTAGGAAATGAAGAAGTGTTATTTTGCCCCGCTGCTCCACAGAATAAGGTCCATCATGGCAGGGGAGGCGTGGGGCCAAGAGACTAATGCAGCTGTTCACGCTGTGTCCAGTTAGGAAGCGGAGCTACAAATGCTGATGCTCAGCTTGCTTCCCCTGCCCCGCCCCTTTGATTTCAGTTCAGGAGCCCAGCCCATGGAAAACGTACTGTCCACTTGTAGGTGTAGGCCTTTCCACCACAGTAATTAGTGTAACCTGGAAATCCCCATAGGCGTGCCCAGAAGTTTGTCTCCTGGGTGATTTAGACTCTGCCAAGGTGACAATATTAACTTTTTCACTTGCCTGTAACAATTACATGAAAAACTTATTTAGAACTAAAGATACAATATTTTGAGTTCTATCCAAGGAAGTGTGAACCCAGATGAAAACTCTTGTCAACAACTCTTTTATAAAAACCTATAAAAGTGATATCTAATTCCTTTCTTCCACCCTAAAACCTCGAAATATCTATCTATCTATCTATCTATCTATCTATCTATCTATCTCTACCTTTTTCTATACCGTTTCAAAAATGAAAATTAATACAAATAAGCAAAAAGTCAAGAAGTCGAAAATACCCAAACAAACAAACCACACCCTGACCCAAAATGGAGTCTGTTTTATGTTGGCCAACTCCTAGGCATGAGGCATTCCCTGGACTTTGGTTGATATGCCCAGTAGTATTCTGCTGAAGAAAACTGACTTTTCCTTTCCCAGAGGTACCATTGCAAAGATCTTCTAGGTTGTACATAGGAGTTTGTGTCTGCTTCCCCTTCTCGGTGCTGGGTTGTGTCTGGCTTGAATCTGGGTAAGTCCTCTGCATCTTGTCATAGTCATTGTGATTTCATATGTGTGTCAGTCCTGTTGTGTATGGAGGACTCTGTTTCCTTGGAGTCATTTCCCAGCTCTGGCTTTTCAAATCTTTCTATTTCATCTTCCACATAGATCTCTAAGCCTTAAGAAGGGAGCTTTAATAAAGACGTCCCATTTAGGACTGAGTGCTCCAGAGCCTCTCACTCTCTACACATTGTCCAGTTGTGGGTTTCTGTTAATCGCCATCCACTTAAAGAAGAAACTTCTCTGATGAGGATTGAACAATGTACTGATGTCTGGGCATTGCAGTATGTCATTAAGAATCATATTATTGCTATGTTCCTTTAGTAGAATAATAGTAGTATATTTCCCTAGGGTCCATGACCTATGTAGTCTCAGTTTCTTGGCCACTTCAGTAGGTATGGGCTCCATCTAATAGAGTAAGCCTTAAATCTGATGAAAATTAGCTGTTTACTCTGATCATATTTGTGTTATTGTTGTACCTCTAGATCTTTCAGGCAGGTCACAGTTGTGGGTCACAGGGTTACTTACCGGTTAGGTGACACTGATAATTACTTTTCTCTGGTAGTGTGCAAAGCATCTCTAAGCATCATGAATGCTGAGCAGAAGTGAAGCTTCTTGTTGGGCACCAGATAGATTCCTCCATGTCATATGATATAAGTAAGTGTATCTTCAGCAATAGGGCCTTACCATCAGGTTGTAGAGAATTCTCAAGAGCCTTGGCAATAGCCTGCAATGCTTGTGGGATTCTGTAGGACAATTCACAAAACACTGGAGGTTTTACTTGGTGTCATAGGATGTCTATTTGGAGCATTGTTTTCCCCATTATATGGTGATTCTATACAAATTCCTTTCAGATATGTATATTTTAGGAAGTTTCTATAGTAGTATGTTCCCATATGGATTTTCAAAAGGCCTTTAGAGTTATTTGTCCTTTTCCATATTTCCTACTTTACCCTGCCCTCCCATTCACCTTCCCATTTAATCTCCTTATTCTAGCTTCTCCTTTATCTTATTATAACACTATATCCTTCTTTCCCTTCCTTAGTAGAACCTCTTCCTCCTACGTGATCCTTTATTAGGTAGATAACCTCTGTGGTTGTTTGGATTGAAGCATACATATTAAAAGCTTAAAAGTTAGCATTCACATGTAATACGAATCATGCAATATTTGTCTTTTAAAGTTTAAGTTACCTCACTAAGAATGGTTGCTTTTGCTTCATCCATCTGCCTGCAAATTTCATAATTTCATTTTTCTTAACAGCTGCATAATATTCCATTGTACAAATATACCACATCTCCATCATTTAGGAAGTCAGCCTCTTCGTATGAACACAGGGTCCCCCTAATTCTTTCCAGCCACTCCTTTCAGGCTTTCTTCATCTGCAAGCCTTTGTGACTTCTGTAGACCCACAGAATTACTCTTTAATAGAGATTCCACAGATGCCACAGTTGGCTAGAACCCAGAGTGGGAAAAAAGAAACCAAAGAATGGAACATCCATCAAACAAAGGAAGACCAGACATTAGGCCAAGAAACACTTTAAATGTCATAACTTTAGATGCCTAGGTCCCAGCACATAAAACCACAAACATGAACAACCAAGACAGCAATCCAGTAACTCTGTTATAATAAAAAGAAAAGAAATTTAGATAAAATACAAGACAAGGATTTCAGAATCATAAACATGAATGTGTCCAAGGACCTTAAAGAGTATATAAATAAATGCCTTAATGAAGACTGTGGAAACACAATTAAATAAAAGTAGAATTTAACAAAGAAATAGAATCACTAAAGAAAGCTCAAAGTCAAATAAAACTGGAAATGAAAAAAAAAACAATGACGTCAGACAGAAAACCTCAGACGTAAGCCTCAGCAATAGATTAAAAGACTTGAAAGATAGAATTTCAATTCTTAAAGCAAAGTACAAGAAATAGCTCAGTCAAGGAAAATATTAAATAAAACAAAAACAAAATGAGAAACAAAAACTTTGCAAAACATCCAGGATGTCAGAATGATATCCTGAAAAGATTAAAGCTACAAATTATAGGCATAGAGAAAGGAGGAGAAACCCAGGTCAAATACACAGAAAATATTTGTCAAAAATCATAGAAGAAACTCCTCAAACTAAAGAAAGAGAGGTTGCATACAGAAGTTGAAGGGGTTTACAGAACATCGTATAACCAGGTTCAGAAACAACGCCACTTAGCTTAGCTAAGGCGGTACAAGAAAAGAGTTTACAGGACCAGAACGTGCTGCCTCAGGGACCTCTAGCTCTATATGAGAAACACAATGGGAATGGACTTGTAGTGTTCCCAGGAATCTCCAAAGAAAGAGCTACTCAGGTCTATCAAATTAATGGACTCTGGACAGTCATAAATCAGCAAATGCCTATTCTTTTTTCCTTACATACTTGTTACTAGTTAATAAATTGGAGACAAAGCTTTGAAAATTGAAAAACAATAACAAATACTCATTGCTATAGTCCTCATTTTATTACAATTACCATTATTAGAATTTATGAATAAATAAACTTTTGAATTATGATTCTCCCAAATTTGAAGGAACTTTGATTTCCTTCTTCTTCTTCTTCTTCTTCTTCTTCTTCTTCTTCTTCTTCTTCTTCTTCTTCTTCTTCTTCTTCTTCTTCTTCTTCTTCGTCTTCTTCTTCTTCTTCTTCTTCGTCTCTTCTTCTTCTTCGTCTCTTCTTCTTCTTCTTCTTCTTCTTCTTCTTCTTCTTCTTCTTCTTCTTCTTCTTCTTCTTCTTCTTCTTCTCCTTCTCCTTCTCCTTCTCCTTCTCCTTCTCTTTCTTCTTCTTCTTTTTTTGTTTGTTTCCGGAGATGGGGTTTCTTTGTGTAACAGTCACAGCTGTCCGGGAACTAACTCTTGTAGACCAGGCTGGCCTCCAACTCAGAGATCCGCCTGCCCCTGCATCACAAGTGCTGGGATTAAAGGTATGCACCACCACCACCAGGCATGGAACTTTGATTTCTGTCCAACAAAATAAGAGAGAGAGAGAGAGAGAGAGAGAGAGAGAGAGAGAGAGAGAGAGAGAGAGAGAGAGAAAACAGAGAGACTAACAGAGAAAATTTCCACTCATTTGGCAACATGGTCAATAGCTTTTGCCAGTTGTAAAAGGATACATGGCCCTAAAGCACATAATATGCCATTGTTTTTTAATACAAACAGTATGAAACCGAAACTCATCTGGAAATCAAATTATGAATATAAACCTGAGTTTTTAGACAGTGTCAATCCATTTAGGAAATCAAAAAGCATTCTCTGTTCTTCAAGAACTTAGATTCTCACACAAGGTATGAGTAGGTACCTCTGACCAGGGGGTGGTGGTGCACACCTTTAATCCCAGAATTCAGGATGCAGAGGCCAGCAGATCTCTGTGAGTTTGAGGCCAGCCTGGTCTACAGAGCTAGTTCCAGGACAGCTAGGGTGTTACACAGAAAACATTGTCTCAAGAGGGGAAAAATTAAAACACCTTGGTCTATGAGCTGTGGAGATGGGGGCAGTGCATAATGTGTCCACTGCACAAGTTTGGGGACTTGAGTTCAGATGCCCAGAATCCATGCAAAACCTAAAACTATGGCACTCATTTGTAACCACGGTGTTGCGGGGAGTGGGGAAGAGTAAGGTGGTGACCCATGAGCCCTCAGAGTTTGCTGAACAGTCGGTTTCAAAAAAATTAAGATAGGACGTAAAGGAAGGAAGATAACCTATCAACCTCTGGCCTCCACAAAGAAGCACACACACACACACACACACACACACAAATAACATACAAGCACACACATACATGTGCATGCATACACACACAAACACATGCAAGCACACACATACATGTGCACACATACAAGTGAGCATGCATGCACACACAACACACACAGACACTTTTATGCATATAACAGCCCAAATAACTAAAAACAAATCCAGGTTAGTCTAAACAAAAGGAAAATATTTCATGAAGTCCTTGGGGCATGTAGATTTTAGAATTATTAGTTGTGTGACGGCCTCAGCTATAATCTCTCAGGTTTTCTAGGCTCGGCCTCTCGTATTTTATTTCTGCTTTTAGCTAACATAAGTTGTGATTGAGAAATGGCTGAAGATTTCCCAAGTCGGTATACAAAAATTATATTCCCCAGGTAGAGGTGTCATAACTTGTTTCTTTACATTTTACTTCCTTCAGAGAGCCCAGCCTAATTGAGTATCCACCAAATACCTCTTGGATATTGAAATGACGCGATGAGTGAATGAGGTGGTTAGACAATGGTCATCAAAAGCATAATGAAAGAGGTAGTTTAGATTTGGAGATTAGAGATATGAGTCATATAAAAAGTGGTCTCAACAAATTTCTAAAGAACAGCCTGCTTCAGATAGACAGGGGACAGAAACAGCATTCCAGGCACAGAGTTGGCACTTTGTTTAAAACAAACGAAGTCATCAATGAAAAAGACACACAATTTCAGAGGAACTTTCCATCATTCCTACAATCTTCATATTTTGAGGTGGAAGATTATGAAGTTAGGACCATGGAAGTTTCCATGGAAGGCTGCACCCTGAAGAATTTCAGTTGACCCCAGGCAGCAACAACCACAGATGCAGAATGTAGTTAAATCAATACGTAAAACTTTTCCTAAAGTAAAAACATACCTTTTCGTTACTGCTGTCCTTTGAGAACTTTCCACATGTCAAAACCTTGTGCTGAGCACTTTCAAGTGACCCTTTAAAATCTTTCAAAATGAGATGTCATTATTTTGATTTTAGAGTTTATCCATGTCACCTCTGCTCTCTGTGTACAGAAAGTAGCTAAAATAGTAAGCTCTTGAGTGTCAGCAATGGAACTATATCATAGGTCCACGCAAGATAATTTTAGCTATAACCTAAATTTCAGCTGTAATTTTTATAAGAATAAACTACTTTAAATAAATGAATAATAACAGATTAAAGAGATGTAAATGATAGTTATTAAGAATCATCTCTAACTAGCTTCACAAGCTGAGCTGTTATGTGCTTTTATTTTGTGTTTTGTTCTTCAGTTTTGTATTGTTTTGCTTTGCAAGGCAGGGTTTCTCTGTAGTTTTGGAGACTATCCTGGAACTAGCTCTTGTAGACCAGGCTGGCCTCGAACTCATAGAGATCTGCCTGCCTCTGCCTCCCAAGTGCTGGAATTAAAGGCATGCACCACCACTACCCAGCCTTATTTGCTTTTCAAGTGCTTTCTTCTGGCGAAAGTGCAGATAATATACTAACACTTAAGGAATAAAATTACTTTATTAGGGACTATTGGTCCTTGGAGTTCCTCTCTAACAAAAACAACATAGTTTAACATAGAATACATTGACTCCAATGCAATGAAGAACAACTCAAATTCAGGCCTCCATCCGGAGAAACCTGTAGCCTCTATTTAAGCCAGAGTTGTGATATCATCAGAATAGAGACTTTAATAAACCATTCAGAGGGCTGTTATTATCTGAAAAAGTAGAAGAGATTAAATCATTGTCATAGGCATTCAATGCCTGAGAAATATACCAATTCTGACTCTTTTTTAATTTATTTCCTAAATATTTTAAGAAATAAAGATGGCAAGAAAGAAAAATTATTTTAAAAGTTTCTTATAAAATGGCTTTCTGTTTGATACAAGAGTGTTATTTTAATCTTACTGAATGCTGAGGTTACGATTTTGTTATTATTCCTCAAGACGGCATTCTGGAAATTAGAGAAATTACAATACTGCAGTGTAGTTCACATTCTCAGATCTTTAACTGTGGTTTATTGCTTAGTCTATGCTTTCTACGGCAATGATTAAGACTTATTTTGTTCTGAAATAGAGAAAACCCAATTCAAACTGCCAAGATAGAGGAAATTTAATTTTCTTCAAATAATTTAAAAGTCCAGAAGGGAGATAGATTTAGGGATTTTTCTCTATCCAGAGATGACTGGCTACACCTATACTCTGTGTAGTAGTTCCACAGCCAAATTATTCAACGTGTCAATACCTGTTCACGATGACCACTGTGTGTATTTGTCTGTCTGTCTGTGTGTGTCTGTGTCTCTGTGTATCTCTGTGTTTAGATATAATGTGGATATACAAGATTTGGTACCACTAAGCTTCAAATAAACAGTACAGTATTTTAGCTATCATCTGTATACTAGATACACAAGATCCGCTAACTGGAAATCTTGGATGTTTTGATCAACATCTTTCCACTTCTCCTATTCTTCCTCCATGGTGACCATCATTATCTCTTCTTATCAATTTGAAAGTTTTAGATTCCATATCTAAAGGAGATGGGCTAAGACTTGACTTTCCATGTTCTGTTACTTGGCTCAATGTTCTCTGGGATCATCCATGTTTTTACATATGGCAAGATTTCCTTCTATTGTAAAACTGAATGATATTCCTCTATGTTTTTCTTATTCCATTCTTCTGCTGATTTCCTTTGGACACTGTGATTTGACATATCTGTGCTTTCATAAAAAATGCTGCAATGAATTTGTGGGTAATGTTAGATACTGATTTTATCTCCTCTGAATATATACCAGCATGTAGTAATATTTCATTTGCATTTTAATAAATGAAGTATGCCTAATGTTCAGAGAGTAAAGCTGCTGCAGTGGTCAGCCTTATAGACCAGGGAGTGTGACACGCACCTTTAATTCCAGTAGCCACACCAGTTTGCCATAGAAACCAGGTGGTATTGATGCACACCTCTAATCCCATCACTAGGGAGGAATATCATATGGGAGGAGACAGCTATCAGACACAGTCTCATTCTGAGATTCTTGAAGGCAGGATTGTTATTTCTAACTAAGGTAGAGGCCTTCAGGTTGAACCCAAATTTCTGTCTCTGTTTTTTTATTAATCGTGCTACACTAGAAAATGAGATCACTATTTCTAAGGTTCTTTTGTAGCTACCATATTCTTCTCTGCAGTGGTTATATTTGCTGTGCATTGCCACCAATGATGAACAGGTATTTTCGTTCTACACCCTTTTTGTGTAGTTAGTTGCCTTGATTGAAAGGCCTGTGTACATGGATGTGTGTTTCTGTGTGTTCCGTGCCCCTCTCTTTTCTCCAGTGAGCTCAACTTTGTCTAAAAGTAAATCAACTCCTTGTGAAATGTCTGTAGGAATTTCAAAGTTCACGTTAAAATCCATCTTCCAGTAGAGGAGAGGGGACTACAGAAGAGAAAAGGCAAGCAGATTGTTTCCCAGGGATCTCTATGAAACCCTCTTCTTAGTCTAATTGGCTTAAGCTGAGCCATTCATACCCAGTTGGGACTCAGATTATATGCATCAAAATCCCAAAAGCTGGTTAATTGACGCTGATTTACCTGAATTATAGGTATTATTTGTCAAGGATTGATTCTGACCAATCAGAACTTCCCCAGAGAGTTTAAGTGCACATAATTTCTCAAATAATAAAGTGAATTGAGAAATGTCTGTGTTCAAGAATTGTTTAGAAGAAAAAAGGAAAGTGATTGACTGAAAAATGACAAAATCTTATTTCAACAGACTGACATTCCCATGAATATGGATAAACAGTAGGTATTCAAACATAAATAGAGATTTGGTCTAATTATGTAGGTAAATACAAGATTTACCTTAGTAACTACCAGTAAAATTGTAAATATTTAGTTACTATTAGTAAAATAGTAACTAAGCTGATAAAAATAACACAGAAGCCTATCATTCAGGCATAATCTCTATGTTCATGTAAATATTCTGCAGGCATTGTCAGATCTATATCTTAGTGTATATAATACACATAACTATTTTTTAAAAATGAAATCTCACATCAAACTTTTTTCTGTGTTCTTTTTTCTGCTTACTAATGAATACATTTCTACATTCCTGAAGTTATCAGTTCCTGTCATGTATTCTTATGATTACATTAAAATATAAATTATAATAGATATATTAATATATACTGTAATTTATAACTTGCGTAAGCATTTATCACCACAACTATTATTTAGTAGTAATAGAAGTAATTTTATCTCTTTTAAATACTTCTTCAGAGAACTTGAACTTCGTCATCTGAATTCTCAGCCAGAGTTTGAGCCAGACAAATGTGGGCTAACACGGTGACTTCACCACTTACCACTGTGAGACCAACCAAGTTGTTTATCTTCTTCAACCTCAGTTCCCTTGGCGTGCTTACCATTCTTTCAACAGAGAGTCTAGCACATCAAAGAAACTCAACAGTTACCTCCACCACTACTGCCCCCATCCATCACAGTAGTGTGTCTCTATGTGACAAGAAGGAAAAATCCTGCCCGAAGTCAGTCTTGTTCTGAGGAGAGTGTTACCAGAGTTCCTCAGTATTGACATTACTGGCTTTTGTGATAGGATCCTCCTCTGGGTATCTATCCTATGTATTTTAGGACATTTAGTAGCACCCAGGACTATACCTACCATATGCCTCCCTTGTTCCTCTGTCACAATCAAAATCACCATATGATGTCCCAGAGTATCTAAAAATCAGCCCGAATTGAAATCCACTCATCTAGTCAGATATGAACACAATGGTGATTTTATCTTTTTTTCTGTATAGTCAGGTGATATAGAGCAAACAATAAGATTATTGCAGTAAAGGCTGCCCACCCTTCTCTCCCAGACTAACCCAAAATGGCCCATGTAAATCAAGACATAGCAGAAGAACTGATCCTGACCTCCCACCATCTTGTCTGTTGATTGCATATAGCAATCAGGAAAGAGGACCCTATGCCTCACCTGGGCAAAAGAGTAGAGCTGTTCCTGTCAGTGTTAGTGTGGATGACCTGAGTCTAAGAACTATAGCTCAATTAATAAAAACTCAGAGACAGAAATTTGGGCTCAACCTGAAGGTCAGAAAAACAAAACAACCAGCCCCTGGCTCTCACCTCTAACTCAGTCTGAAATGGCAATCTTGCCTGCAGGAATCTCAGAATGAGACTGTATCTGTGAGCTGTCTCCTCCTATTTTATAGTACTCTCTAGTGATGGGATTAAAGGCATGCACCACCTCCGCCCTGTTTCTATGGCAAACTAGTGTACCTACTGGGATTAAAGATGTGTGTCACTACTGCCTGGTCTGTAAGGCTGATCCGTGTGGCTGTTTTACTCTCTGATCTTCAGGCAAGCTTAATTTATTTAAATACAAACGAAACATCACTACAAAGAACAAGAGAGTAGGAGAACTGGCTCCACTCCTTGCTGCAGACTTCGCTGAGTAAGCGAGCTGAGGCAGTGCTAAATAACTAGCCTGGGTAGGGACCTTGAGAGATAGCTGACCAAATCAACTACCACCGATGCCCAGAGCAAGAGCTATGAGTTGGCCCACCCCAACATCCACCACTTCTAAGAACTGTTGGAGCATGTGGAGGGAGCAAATCTACAGATCCAAAACTGCAGGATCTCCACAACAGAGGACAACAACAGGATTTTCAAGAGGAGCCCAGTGAGAGCCCATTATAGATGACACAGCAGAAACCAAAGACCATTGGCTCCTGGCAATGAACACTTGCAAGTAAGATGAGTAGACTGAAGGGTAGACTGAGTATGACTCAATGATCACAGTTTCCACGATGAGATTCCTCCCTCCCTCCCTCCCTTCCTCCCTCCCTCCCCCCCCACCATTGTCTTGTTTTGTCTCTATTTTGCTTTATTTCTTTGTTTTGGTTTTTGGGTTTTCTTTTTAATTTGACTTTGCTACCGAGTGTGTTACAAGGGCAGAGGGCAGATGTGAAGGAATGGGGAGATAGGTCGGATTGGAATGCATGATGTGAAATCCACAAAGAATCAATAAAAGTAAAAAAAAAAAAGACACAGAGAATGAAAACACTTCTATTAAATTAATTACTTTCAAGTTTTCTGATAAGAAGTCAATGCTGCCAATATGATACCCTCTAATTCACCTCAAATAACTTTATTTTATGTCTTCAATTACAGGCTCCATTAGGATCCATTCCTGACTAACTTTCCTCCTAAAGTAAACTACAATAAGCTAACACTTAAACTCCAAAGCCAAAGAAGAAGTGAAAGGAAAAGAGGAGAAAATGGACCCAGAACCATGTTAGACATCAGCAGAGATGACAGAGATTCCAGGGAATAAAATCCCATTCTGACATGAAGGGTGGTATCATGAGTTAAACTGCAACCTCCCAAATCTGTGGTTTCAAGCTGTAAACCCCAGCACTTCAAAATAAGGTCCTATTTGATAGAAGAGTATACAAGCATACATTTTTGAAATGAGATCAGCAAATCTGAGTGCAGATATGTTTTCCCGAGATGGGGGTGGGGGGTGTTGCATCATCTGAAGAGTGAGGAAATAAATAAGAAAATAAATCAGGTGGGAAGCAGTCAATCTTTATTCACACCACCTCCTGAGAGAGCCCATCCCTGTCAATACCTCTCATGGATTTCGAGTCTCCCAAACGACTAGACAATGAAGTTCTATTGTTTAGGGCACTCAACCAGTGGTGCTTTGTCAGAGACCTCCTAACAAATCCAGGTGGTCATGAAAAGAACAAAGACAGAATTAGCAGGTGAGCATCTCCAAGTAAAGCTGAGTAAAGGGTCTGGGCCAAGGTCCTACTGCATGCAATTTGACATGAATGCAAATAAAAATGTGCAATTCAAAACTAATAAATATCTATTTCTATGTTTTTCTAGAATTAGTATCTTAGTAACGCAAATTTTATTTCCTAATGAGCAGGAGTACCTTCTGTTCCACCAGCATGGGTTTTTAAATATTGCTCTGACTAAGACAGAATACCTTGTCAGAATATTGTGGATTCCATAATTCTATGTCTCCTTTCCCAGGGATCAAAAGTTTAAACTGGGCTGGAGATATGGCTCAGTGATTACGAGCACTGGTTGCTTGTCCAGAGAACCTAGGTTCAAATTCCAGTATCCCCATGATAGCTTTACAAAAATCTGTAACCCCAGTATAACAGGATCTTGTGCCCACTTCCTGCCTCTGGAAACTATATGAATGTAGCACGAATAATAAAATCCCAGAGACAGATATTGAAGTTCAAGAGAAGATCAGAAAAGCAAAGCAGCCAAGTCACTAGGGAGAGTTCTTACCTCTACCAAGGCTCAACCAAAGAAAGGGTTGATCTTATCCTTAATGTGACTCCAGACTGCAATGCTCTCAACCAAACCTCAGACTGCAGACCGAGACTCTGAATTCTTGTCTCCTCCCATCTTAAATCCCTCTGTAGTGCTGGAATTAAAGGGCGTGCAACACCACCATCAGGCCTCTATGGCTAACTAATGTGGCTGCTGGGATTAATGGTGTGTACTACCACTGCCTGACCTAGTGTGACTAGCTTTGCATTCTGATATTCAGTCAAGCTTTTTTTTTTATTAAAACACAATTAAAATATCACTATACACAAATGTGATACTCAGATCCAAACACATGAAACAATAAAATAATTAAGTTAAAATTAAGTTCCAAATTGGTTACCTCCAGGGGAGAATCGAGGTAGATTCATTATTACAACAAACCAAGTTAGGACAGGACACATAAATAATATTATATAGATTGCTAGGGGTGTGTGTATGTGCATGTGTGCGTGCGTGTGTATGTGTGTGTGTGTGGTATGTAAGAAATAGAAGCCATGAATTTGAAGAAAGCAAGGTAGGTACATGGGCAGAGCTGGAGAGAGGGAAGAGAAGGGGGAAATGATGCAATTCTACTTTAATTTTTAAAAAATATTTTTAAAAAGGGATTTAGAGTGGGGATATTATTCTCTCTGATTTTCTAGGTCTGACCAACTTTCATGTCATAGTCAAAAGATGCCTTTGTATGCAAAGACATTAATCAACCAAGAAAGACATAATGGGACATGTTGCCATTTTACACGTAGGCAAACTGAGACCATGAAGAAAATCACGTGATTTTCTTCAGACAAGTGAAACACCCATTTGAAAAGGCTTCACTAGAATATTTACATCATTGGAAAATACTCCAACATTTTTAGATACAAGGTTCTCCCTTGTAAGTCTTCTAGGACAAAAAAAAATGTTAGATTTACTGTTGTACATTCTGGGGACATGAGCCAGGTTTGAGGTTTGGTCCCGACTACAAAATCTTAATTCCCACTATGGCCTTGGGGCTTCTTGAGCCTCCTATTAACTTACCAGACTTGAGTCATAATTCTGGATGATCTTGCATGGGATCTTTGAGTCAAGAGATCCTCATAAAAGTTGTTCTGGGAAGTTGGGTGCTAAAGCCAGGGTTTTACACAATTGAACACCTTACAGAGTTCAGATAAATACTACCAAATTGTTACTTCCCTACAGACTCCTGCCTGAGGGTTTGAGTATAGAAAGATGTTTTCTCATTGGGGTATGGTCATTTTTGTATCTCTGTGTGTCTTTGCCAAACACACTCAGGAAACCTGCCCATAATGTAGAGTTATAATCTGTTTTCTTCAGCACATAAAATGTTAATCCTGGAAACGATGGCAGAGTTCCCTGCGGTGGTATTGTTTCTCTAAGAACACTGAGATATGGAGGTGAAATGTAGGTTTCCCAGTGCCAAATAAGGGCTAGCAGTAAGACGAATACTGAAATCATCTTTTAATCCCTAATTTAGCACCCTTCCTAACATGTTGATCTGAACCTATTGATCCAAATGTTTCTAATACATTATAATTGATTGCTAATTCCATTTTCATGAATGAAAGCAATAACCATCAGTGACTGTGATTTGCCTAGTTGGTTGAAACTATAAACTGTTCCAAGACCTCTCTCTCTATTGTCTGTAGTGGTGCATATCTCTTTAACAATAATTATTAAATTATTGATTCATTCCACAAGTATTTGAAAATGAAGGAAGGCTGTGCCTCTGAGTCATGTCTACCCATAATAGAGCTTACATAATATGGCATCAAAGGTAGTATCTCTATCTTCTTGGAGTGAAACCATGGCTCTAGAAGAGAACCATATGGATAAACAGAGATGGCACACTGAGTGCATATGGCCAGATACACCTCCCACTACCAAAGTGGGAGCAGGAAGTATATGAGAGATCACAGTCTAGGGACAGATTATTACAGGTTTTTCCAAGATCTAGTAGTTTTTCTCCAATAGTATGGAAAATGTACAGACACTGTACATGGCTAACCTTCAGTAGTTGAAAGGTTGATTTCACTGATGGATTATCTGTGTCTCTTTAAATACAAATATTCATTGCTGTTTCGAAAATTAGCTGCGATGTCCATTTTGGCTGCTTGACATATGATCTCCTCTGTATTAGAAACTTCAAATTAATCTATCAATTTTTGTTGTTAATGTTTTTCATACTTACATTGATTTAACACACATAAAATTATTTTAAGTGAGGCTCATTTTATTTGAAGATCATAAATCTGAAACATAGATAGGTAAGCTTTGACAAATAAAGTACCTCAGCAAAGATCATCCAAAACAAGATGCTTAGAACTTCCATCACTTCAGGAAGTTTATTACATATCTTTGGGTAAATCTAATGTAATGATAGTAAGCACCCACAGTTCTGATGCCTATAATTACCGAGCCATTTGTCTTGTTGTTAGATTTACAATAAGTGGAGTTATACATCATTTATGAGTATTTTTTTCTAAGTTTAATTGATAAATATGCCTTCAGAATTCACTCATATTGTCATGTGTGCAAGTAGCTCACTCCCTTTTTATTAATGAGAAGTGTCACACTGTATGGAGATGGCATGGTTCACTTATTCACTTTTTGACTGACATTTAAGTTATTTCTATTAGAAATACAACGGCTGAAATATTCATGTGCATGTCTTTTGGGGACATAAATTTCCCCTTATCTTATGGAAATATCTGAAAATAAAATTTGACCTTTTAATTTTAGATATTCTAATGTATGTGCAATAGTATTAATCACGGTTTTAATTCACAGTTCTCTGAAAACTAATAGTGTCGAGTGCTTTTGTAAATATTAATATGTATTTTTCTACATTCAGTACTTTGTTCATTTTATCTGAGTGTGTCTATTATTATAAGATACACAAAATGTTTACAAAGGTAGATTTTTCCATGAATAATTAACTTATCATTATGAAATGATCATTCTGTTCTTGTTCATATGCTATGCTGAAATATTAGAGTGTGTGTGTGTGTGTGTGTGTGTGTTAGTCCAAATAAAAATTTAGCCACCTAACACTTTTCTGATTCTGATTGATGCTAACACTATCTGTATATGTATGTATGTATATACATTTATGTGTGAGTGTATTAGATCAAATAAAAATTTAACTACCCAACACTTATTTCATGGATATTAATGTGTGTGTGTGTGTGTGTGTGTGTGTGTGTTTATTTAAAGCATTTTTTTCTTTGGGAAAATGTAGTTAGGTTTTTATTTTTTTTTATCCAATGTGACAAACTCTAACTTTTAAAAGCAGCTCTATTCCAGTCAACTTTATATGAATACTAAGTTTATATCTGTCGGCCTACTTCTTTTCTAACTGCTTTGTGTGAGCTATGTTTCTCCTTCATCTCTCCTTATATCTTCTTCTAAAATGGTCAGGCAACTCCAAGAAGCTCACCCAAAGAATATAAGCTATTGCCATTGTCCTTGGTTGTTTCCCAAACTTGAGTCACAACCCTAATGTTGAGGACAACAACTATTTTGGACACAGAGGAATTCACTGGAATTGACCTGAAAGCCTCCTCCTCCCTGCGGAATAGTTTTTTAGGGTCTGAAGTTTTTATCCAAGCTGCCAAAAATGAAAAGCCAAAAATGAAAAGAAATCAGTGGTCCTACCTATCTGTAAGGCCTATGAACCACAATAATCATCCGAATGGCAAGATGTCACCAAGCATGCAATAGTAGCACTTATACTTAGGGGAAAATGGGATTGGAGACCTGCTCAACGAGAAGGAATTGATGCATGCTAATATAAGCTTTGCCAACTACCCTTGGCTGGTGAAGTTAATGATCTCAAGGAGAACCCACTAATGCCTCTGTGGTGAATTGAATGAAAATGGCCCCCATAGCTCATAGGGAGTGGCACTATTAGAAAGTGTGGCCTTGTTTGTGGCCTTGTTGGAAGAAGTGTGTCACTGGGGAGTAGACATTGGGGTTTCAGAAGCCCAAGCCAGGCCCAGTGTCATTCTCTTTTCCTCATGCCTACTGATCTAGGTATAGAATTCTCAGCTACTTCACCAGTACCATAACTTCCAATGTGCCACTATATTTTTTGCTATGATAACAATGGGTCAAACCTCTGAACTGTAAGCCAGCTCCACTGAAATGTTTTCTTTTATAAGAGTTGCCATGGTCACGGCATCACTTCATGGCAACAGAACCCCTAACTAAGACAATCACTTTCCTAAATCAATTTCTAGCTGTATTCTAAATACTCACCCTGATACTCACAGAGCAGTACAGTGTGTCTGTCCCACCCATCAAACAAGCTTACTTTTGCAGCAGGCACAGATCATTACAGAAAGCCTCAAGTACTTAAAATGCAGAAAACAACTGACCATAGGGTGCCCAACCCCAGTGTATACATCTACAGCACAAACACCTAATGTTCAGGGAACATCATAGAAGAGGGACCTGAAAGATTGTAAGAACCAGAGGACCAAGATGCTTGCTACTAAATAGTGTTCACTATATATAACAAAGACTCCGTACCCATGAAATCTCAACAATATGGTTGTCCAAACAAAAATGGTGATACCACCACTTGATGTGCCAATATGAATGTTGGACACCTCACAAGGGCCCACTCCTAGAGGAAGAGCTACAGACAATCAATCACTTCTAAGAGAGGGAAAAATCAGAATTCTCCAGAAATAAACCCCAAGTGGTGAGACTTAAACACATATACATACAAGCAATACTTAATGCATTCTGCAGATTGTATCTCTATGTGTACATGCACATGCGTGTTTATGTGCATGTGTGAGTGTAAAACAATAATAATTAAAAAAGAGGTCATGCATTTGAAAGTGGGGAGAAACAGAAGGAGTTACAAGGGAAGTAGAGTGTGAAAATAATGTAAGTACAGCACTTGTATATGAAATTATCAAATAAAATTATATTTTAAAGTTCCATATGTATTTTGTGGGCCTCTTAGCTTTCTCTCTTTCCAGTGTTCTCTCCACACACTGCATTCTTCCTGTGGTTCTTTCAAAGTGTTTTCCTTTGACACTGTCCAAGAAAATTGGCCAGGATTCTTCCTCTGGTAGTTTTCTTTTGTGTATTTGGGTATCATTGACCTCCCTGGATTTGTAGGTTTATAGGTTTTGTCAAATTTGGAATATATTTGGTAGTAATTTCCAAATAAATAGTTTTTTATCTTCCTATCTTTTGTCTGTCTCCTTTGATCAACTCTGGTGATTTATAAATTAAGTTGCTTCAAATTGTCTTAACACTGCTTTTTTTGGTTAATTTTCTTCTCTTTTACATTTGTTTTGTACCAAGTCATTCACATTTTATGTCTTGGAATTTGCTGGATTTATTTCTAACCCTTGAATGCTCATTGCATACAGTATATTTTCTAATTTATACAATATTTTTATCCCAAGGAAATTAATTTGGACCCTGTAAATGTCTCTCATCTTCCTCCTCCACTTCTGGATACAGGGATTATGTTGATAACAGTTTTTATGTCTTTGGTCCATAACCCTGGCACCTATGTCATCTCTTGGGCTAGCTTCAGTCAAATGGATTTCCTTCATACCACACATCATCTCTTTTGAATATCCTTGTCTTATGAATTTTTTTTTAATCTTGAACATCAGTCATTGTGAATCTTGCCTCAGCCAATGTTAGATAGATTTGTGTTCAGTAAATGTTCTTTCACTTTGTTTTGGAACAGAGTTTAGATTTGTCCTCCAGACTCTGCCTTTCAGGTTTTCTTGGGTAAAACCAAAGCATCTCTTGTGAGTTGCATGATTCTTAAAACTAGGACCATGTCATTCACTTGCCTTCATCCAGTATTCTGCTAATCATGAGGCTTTCGAGTTTCACTGGTGGGAACTGCACCCATTCCAGCCTCGTGTGTGGGCGAGATCCACTTATCTGTTAGCCCTTTGACTGGACTTTCCAGGCCCCACACATATGAGCAGATCAGTCCTCAGCGGAATACTTAAGGGCAAAAATCCCTGTGAATTTCCTGAGTTCTGTCTTTATGTATAGATTTGCTTTCCAGCCCTAAATCTTGAAGACTTTAATGACCTCAGTTTCCCAAACACTCATACCTTTCTTCAACGTAAGAACTTTGCTGGCTCTTCTGAATTTTTCTTTTCTTTTACTAAAATTAAAATATAATTACATCACTTTTCCCTTTTATCTCTTTAACTTTTTTCCTGTATCCCCAGTCTTTCTCTCTCTCTCTCTCTCCCTCTGTCGAATTCAAGACATACAGCTTCTTTTTCTTTAACTGTATTACATTTATGTGAATATAGTCATAATATATAACTATAACTGCTCAATCCTTATAATATTACTTCTGTGTATTTGACTTCAGGACTGATCACTGACTTGGTTTTGGAAAAGCAATTTGGAGTCCCTCCCTTGGAGATTGTTTTCTCCATTCTCGGCATTCTTTAGTTGTCTGTAGTTCATGATCTAGGTTTGGGGGCTCATGAGACGTTCCCCTCTTTTGCTAACATATTTGTTAGTATTGCACTTGCTCATGTCTTGCTCAGGCCTCCATGTTGTTGAAGCTTCCTTGATAATTTGAAGAGACACAATCTCATGGAAGACATTCTGTTCCCCTGGAGTTTACAAACTTCACCCTCCCTTTCCCACAGTATTTCCTGAGCCTTGTGTGGGGGAGTTTGTGTGGAAGATGGATAAGTTAGGGCTGAGAACCACATAATCATTTGTTCTCTGAACTTTGCTCAGTGGTGATTTTCTCTAAGTCTCTGTTGAAAGACATTTCCTCGTTGATAGGTGAGAGATGCACCTCTCTGTGGGCATTGTTTCCTCCATTGGTCTATCCTTAATAAAGCCTTCCATGCTTACATTTTTGTAGTGAAAGTATTTAAATCCCCTCTTTTTGAAATGCACATTACTCTATCACAATTTTGAAATGTGAAATGCATAATTTATTGTAGTCTCTGTTATGTGTGAAAGGTGTAAAAGCTTACTGATGTTTCTTGCTTGCTTCTACCTAAGAGAAACTTCATACATTTTGATCAGAATTTCCCCTCTTACAGATGACTTCCCATCCCCAGCTTCTGGTAAAAAAAAACAGTCTTTAATCCTACATTTTCAGATTCCAGGTATAAACAGATTAGACAGTGGCCCTCCTTCTATACTAGCCCTAATTCACTTAGCATAATGTTCTCCAGATTACTCTGTATTCAGCCACATTGTGCTGGATGCCGGCACTCTACCCATCCTAAGGCTAAGTAGCTGATGGTGTATATATACCACGTTTTCATTTTCTTTGATATGATAATAGACACGTAGTTCACTTGCAAATCTTAGCATTCATGAACAGCGTTGCAGTAAGTATGGGCAATGTTACTTTGGCATGTCAATTTAAGTTTCTTTTGAATGTATCCCCAGTAGAAAACTTTCTAGTTCATATAATAATTCTATTTTCACGTTTCTCTGGAACCTCCACATTGTTGTGCATGATGAGCGAACTAATTTATATTCCCACCAACGGCTCACATCAACTCATCTATCTTCACCTCCTCACTAACTCATTTTGTGTCTGCCTTCTTGATATTAGCCATCCTAACAGGGGTGATGTGCTATCTCATACTTTTAATATGCATTTTCTTTCCTTGTGAGTGGTGATATGAATTTGTTTAACATTTATTGACTAAATTTGTCTGTCTGCTTCTGCGAAGTTCCTCCTGAGGTTCTTCACTTGTCCTCTGGTTTTGTTGTTGTTCTTCTTTTGATTGTTTAATCTTTTTACTCTTGAGTTATTAGCCCGTTATTTATCACCAGTATGGTTTGAAGATAATTTTTTTTTATTCAAAGTTTATTAAATTATAAAAGTTTCCATTTCCGCCCCTCCTCCCAGCACCCTCCCACTCCCCCCACTCCCTCTCCTCCTTCTTCTCCATCCCAAAGAGCAGTCAGGGTTTCCTGCCCTGTGGGAAGTTCAAGTTCCTCCCCCCTCCCTCCAGGTCCAGGAAGGTGAGTATCCAAACAGACTGGATCCCAAAAATCCAGTATATGCAGAGGAAACAAGTCCCAGTGTCATTGTCAATGGCTTTTCAGAAAGATTCCGGGCCAGTCACATTCCGAGAATCCGGTCACATTCAGAGAATCTGGTTGGATCACGTGCTCGTTCAGTCCCAGTCCAACTGGCCTTGGTGAACTCTCATTAGATCAGTCCCCTTGTATCCGTGGGTGATGGCACCCCTCGCGGGCTGATTTCATTTTTCATTTTCTTCCTCCTTCTGCTCCTCATTTGGACCTTGGGGGGCTCAGTTCGGTATTCCAATGTGGGTCTCCGTCTGTATCGCCATCCATCGTCAGATGAAGGTTCCCTCTGGTCTTGCCTTCTTTGCTCACGTTCTCTTTCCTTCTGCTTCTCGTTTGGACCTAGGGAGTTAAGTCCAGTGTTCCAATGTGGGTCTCTGTCTCTATCTCCATCCATTGCCAGATGAGGGTTCTATGGTGAAATGCAAAATATTCATCAGTATGGTTGTGGGCCAAGGTCGGTTCAGGCACCCTCTCCTCTGTCCAGAGAACAATCTGGGGATCTCTCCTTGGACCTGGGATCCCCTTTATAATCAAGTCTCTTGTAAATCCTAAAATGACTCCCTTAGTTGAGATATATACTTCCCTGATCCCATATCCATATCCTCCCCCCAATCCCAGTCCCCCGAGCTTTCCCCATTCCTCCCCTACTCCCTTCTCTCTAACCCTCTCCCCTTCCAATAATCTTTAAGTCTTCTCTTCACTCCATTTGTATCTTTTGTGTTTTAGAAGCTTGGTTTCTGTTAATCCTACACATCTATTTGCGGGGGGGAAGTCACTCCTAGAAACATTGGCTTAGATCAGTGTTGTAGAGGAATCTTGCTCTCTCTCTCTCTCTCTGTGTGTGTGTGTGTGTGTGTGCGCGCGCGTGTGTGTCAGAGAGAGAGAGAGAGAGAGAGAGAGAGAGAGAGAGAGAGAGAGAGAAAGTGTTTTCAGTATCTTTAAAGTTTCGGGCCTTGCATTCAAGTTTTACATCAATTTGCATTTACTTTTGTGTATGGTGTGGAATGAGAGTCTTAATTCATTCTTCTCTTTAAGGTATCTAGATAAACTTGTGGATGTGGTGGGCTTTCTCCATTGTATATGAAAGAAACTGTCAAAAGATCAACTACCAATAGGTGTATAAGGTTTATGTTTGGCTCTCAATCCTGTCCACCCATTCCATCGCTATGCTTTTTTTTTTTTTTAATGGAGTACCACAATGTCTTGGTTTGTGAAACCTTCTAACAGATTTTTAGTCGGGTAGTACAAGTTCTCCTGTGTTTTTCATTTTGCTAACAACCATTTGATCGATTTAAATCTTTTGATTCAATAGAAAGCTTGTGACTGATATTATTTGGTTTGTCTTGCTAACGACAGAGAGTTACAAGACAATGCAACCTGAAACTGCCTCATTCTCATAGGGTTTTCTACGTCCACAAAAACAGGCATTGTAACTTCATTAGCATCAACTCCATGTCGAAGGCTTACAGGAGAGTTTCTATAAGAGAGAAGAATCACAGTTAGTTGTCTGCTTATGTCTATTTGAAGATGAATTCAAGAGGTCTCTGTATCTAGTAATGAAGCTAACAATTGGACTTCCATATGCTAGTTCCTGCTCTTGTGAACTGACTCCAAAGTCAAATGTAAAATAGATGTGTTAATTAATCACTTCTTCAATTATACTTTATCTTGCAGAACCAATAAAACAAGATGTACAACAATTCTTTTTATTAAAGTTAGCTTTGTTCCAATTTGGATTTAGACTCCATAGGTTAATAGGATTGATGCAATACTAAATTCTTACATTTAATATTTTACTAGTGCATATTCATAAGGATGTTTCTTGAAGGAGAAAGGGTACATTGAGGGACTAACATTAATTGAGTCATAAGTTTCACATTTAATCCATATTGTAGGTCTTTTGAGATATTATTCTCATTAAACAGAGAAGTAAAACATAATTTGAGAGCCTAAGCAACCACGACTTAAATTTATAGTTAATAAGAAAGCTAGAAAAAGACACATGAGCTTCTTCTGTAAAGTACTTATAACCTTCAAGGAGCTTTGCATTTCATATAATGCTCAGATTAATAATACAGAGAAGTAACCTATATATTAAAAGTTTACAGATGACAGCATTGAAGTGCACAGGATGTAAGCAACTTGCTTGTGGACATCAACCCATTACCAAAAGATGTAAAAGGAACAAGTTTAATGACACCAGATTCATAGCAAGACAATTTCTACAATATCATAACCCTAACTCACAACAGGTAGCAAAATTCCAAGATTTTACCTAAAATCCCTGAGTGCCTACTTTGTTTCAGACAGCAACAGAAACCTTATGAGACTAGAGATGGATGTTCATTTCATAACTCAGAGAAAAAGTGTCTATAGCATTGATCAGGCTCAATCAAAATAATGAATGCCTTAAGATTAGGTAGGCAGAAATCTGCAACAATTCATCTGGTTGTTTGGTGCTTATGACCAGTAAAACATCCTCTGCATACACATCATTTCAATCATTATGAAAAAGTGAGATATATTTTAATTTTAATTCATCATATGGTTCTTTTCTCACCATTTGTTCTATGTAAAAGGACTAAAATTAAATATGGTTCTAATTATAAACCAAGAATATTGATACCAGATAAAGCAATAAACAGATTGACCTTGTCTGGTTTTCTTGTCAGCTAATCCTTATTCAGCTATGGTGAACCCTTTAATCAATATTATTCCACATAAAATCTAATGAGAGTAAAAGGGAACACGATGTCAGTAACAATAGAGAGAAGCGTCATAGTTCCTAATACACATCAGGTTCCCCAAAATGCTTAGGGAATAAATCAGTATGGATATTTGATGAACATTCATGGAGTTGAAATATAGACCGTCATGGGAGGTGGTATTTGAAAAGGAATTTATAAAAGATAAGTTCCACATTTCTTTCTTATCACAGATAAGAAATTTAGGAATATGGAATGATTATAGGAAAAAGATAATGAGTCTACTTTTTAAATTAATCTATTTGAAAGGTTTATAGGGCTTCCATGTGCGGATGTAGTTGATCACTGGGAGATGGATGGGTTTGGAGCACATGAAAGCTCTCTGAACTGGATATTTACACTACACTATCCTCTGTTTACATGCCAGAGATAAAAACTAAAGAGGTGAATAAGAGCCATTCATCATTTATAAAACATGCAACAAGGCACTAGGTTACTTGCTGCAGTACAGAAAAAAAAAGTCAGCAGTCTTGGAGACAATTGGTATTTATATGGATAGCCCTAAAGGAAATTAAATTTTACGTGTTAAAAAACTCAGTTAAAGTCAGGATTTCTTTTCATTCTTTCAATATCCCAGTATTCGTGTATTGGTTTTATCTTTCATGTCCCCATGCCTTCTTCCTCCCAATTCAGAGAACACCTAATTCCTAACTACCTTACACGGATATCCTGTTATCCATTTGCCAAAATATATGTCCGGATTTAAATTGCCTTAAAAGACATGGCTAGTTGCCTGTCTGACATCTGTTTATATTCTGTCCTACAAGAAGCCTCTTTTATTGAGATTTTCAGCATTCCTCTCTCAGCCTCCACTCCCAAGAGTGACAACTCCTAATTAGGCTAAATGGGCAGCAATGACTAGAGATGATTTGATTATTAAGACTGGGATATGAAATGGAACTGGCATCTTGTGGAAAAAGACCAGGAACATTTCCGAATGTGGACTATAATGTACAAATAGTCTATAATAACCAGGAATTATTCAGGCCAACATGTCAACATATAAAAATTCCATATCTTCCTGTTACAAAACATCAACTCATAATTTTCAATTAATTTAGAAGGATGTGTTGATACAAAAGTTACACTGAGGAATTCATTGCAGTGGAAGCACAGTCATCTAGCTTTAGGACGGATACCAATTTCCTTACTTCCTAGTTTAAGGGTTTCCTTTTAAGCAAGAAATACTTTACAAGACTCCCAACAGATGCATGGAACTAGAAGAAGTACCAAACCATAGTATCTCTATATGTATAGTTATTTCTGTGCATACATACTCATGCTAAATATCATTTAGGTAAGGTAAGGAAATAGCAACAATAAATAAGTATATAATCATTATAAATATTTACAAGAAAGTAGGCAAAGAGCTCTTCGCATCAAATTATCCTATGCTTTGTTGAAATTTAACTGAAAACAAACAATGTCTGTGGGTTGGATATATGGCTCAGTGGGCAAGAATGATTGCCATGCTGACATGAAGAACCAAACAGCACCAACATGAACAAGCTTGACATGCAACTCAAGTGCTACGATGGCAAGACAGGTTAAGCCTAGGTATGAATTGATGAGCCAACTTAATTCAGGGGACAAACTTCAGGTTCAATGAGAGAGCCTGTCATTTTTTATGTTTTCATTTTATAAGATCCATAAAATATATTCTGATTATAGTCTTTCCTCTACCCCAACTTCTCCTAGATCCTCGGCTCCCCTACCTACCCAATATTCTTTCACTGTTTTTTTTTCTTTTTAAAAAAGACATCAAGACAAAAATTCCTCCCGCCACAACATATAAATAAATAAATATCGCATCCAATTTGTGTTGGCCAAGAACTTGTGAGCTTGAGGTTTGCCCTGTGGTCTATTTAACAAACCTCAATTGTCCCTCTAGTGAAGAAAAGTTTTTCATTCTCCCAGCAGCTATTAATTGCAAATGGGTTCTTGGTTAAGGATAAGACTTTGTGCCCACTTTCCACTCTCTATGCTGGGACATTGCCTTAAGGTTGCACAAGTCTTGTGCATGCTGTCACAGACTCTGTGAGTTTGCATGTCAGTCAACCCTGCTGTGTCTGGATAACACTGCTTTCTCGACAACATAAACCACCTCTGCCATTTACAGTCTTTCTGCTTCCTCTTCTGTGTAGATTCCAGAGCTCTGAGGAGAGGAGTATAATAAATTCCATTTTTGGGTGAACGTAGATGAAGACTGCTCATTCATTTCCCAGCCTCTCTGACCTGAATAATCATACAGAAACTATATTAATTACAACACTGTTTGGCCAACAGCTTAGGCATATTCCTAGCTAGCTAAATTAACCCAAATTCCATTATTCTTTGTAACTCCAAAAGGCTGTGGCTTACTGGGTGAGGTTCAGGTGACTGTCTCTTTCAGCAGCTACATGGTATCTCCTTGACTCCACCTACTCTTTATATATATATTCAGATTTCCCATCTGGCTTTGCTTTGCTAATCCATTGACCAAAACAGCATTATTTATCAACCAATAAAAGAAGGACATCCCACATCATCTTCCCTTTTCTGTCTAGTTAAAAAGAGAGACTAGGCAGAGTCAGAGATGTCATATAGCTGCACCTACAAGTGAGTGCTCCATGGTCTCTTATTCTCTAAACTTTGTCCAGTTGTAGGTCTCTCTGCTAATTACCATCTATTATTGGAAGCTACTCTCATGAGTATTCATCCAGGACCAGGAATGGGTTAAAATTCAGTTGTTAATCAAAGGAGTCCTATAAATCCCCACAATGCTGTATGGTTTTGACAATGTTATTGATTAATCTCCAAACCTGACAGCAAAACCCTATTGCTGAAAATAGCAAATAATTTATGACATCAAATATGGAAAAATCAAGTTGGTGAGATCTATCTTAAGGGAACAAAGCAGAAAATGATAGAGGAGGACATCCAAAGTTCTTCTCTGAGCTCCATGAAAGCGTGTGCAAAGACATTTACAGCATGCATGCACATGCACACATACAAACACACATACATACATACATACATACACACACACACAGAGAGAGAGAGAGAGAGAGAGAGAGAGAGAGAGAGAGAAATAAACTATGTCCACAAACTGTGTAAATGATGCAAGCCTTGTAATGAGTCATCAGGTTGCTATGTTTCTGGAGATATTAAGCCAGGATGTTGTAAGATTTTTGTTACACTACCCGGGACAGAATGTTATTTCATATTTATGGGTTGTCTCTTATGGAATCCTCTTTTTAATATTTTCAGTCTAGAGATATATAAAGTGAAATATGCTAAAATAATTACATGGAGGGGAGCACTTTTGAGATAAAGTTATATAAAAGCTGTGACCTTCATGTTGCAAGTCCCTCTTGCCTGTTCAGATCACTCATCTGGGAGAAAGACAGCTGCCACAAGGTGATACAGCTCTGTGGAATGAACTGCTGAAAAGGAAGAGGTCAGAGAACAATTGCAATATTGAGCATAGAAGCAAAAGTCTACTGTGTTCTCTCTTAGATGAGACCACAGTTTTGGTTGACAATAGTAACTTCATGAGAGATGCAGGTCTAAAATGCCCAACTAAGTCACACCAAGATATCTCATCAGTGTAACCATGATAGAACTGTTTATTCTTACCCCCTCAGAGGAGTGTATGGAAAGAAGATGAGGGCAGGAGGGGAGTGGGAGAAGGAGAGAGGGGGGAAACTGAGGTTGGAATGTAAAATTAAAAATAAATAAATAACACAATCCCAGAGAACCTAGACAATAATGAGGACCCTAAGAGATCTAATCTACATGGGAAGTAGAAAAAGACAAGATCTCCTGAGTAAATTGGAAGCAAGGGGGCCTTGGGAGATGGTTGAAGGGCAGGGGAGAGACAAGGAGGGGAACAGAGAAAAATGTAGAGCTCAATAAAAATCAACAAAATAAATAAATAAATAAAACAAAAGATGGAAAAATGTTTATTCTTGGATGGCACTCTGATTTGGATAATTTGTTATGGAATCCCAGATAACTAGCACAGCCCATGCCCTTTTCAAATGCTAGCACTTGAATGCAAAAATAAATGGTTACATTCCATTTATTGTCATCATTTTCACTATTTCTGCTGCCAAAATTACATATTTACCAAATACGTGTGTGTGTTTAGACATATATGTTCATAGATAGATAGATAGATAGACAGACAGACAGACAGACAGACAGACAGACAGACAGATAGATAGGTATACATCCCAGTATCACATTTTGTAGGACCTACCTATGATCCTGAGCTGGTTCCATCTGATATGAATATTATTTTAAACATGAATTAATCAGAAGGGAATTATAGTAGATAGTGCATGTTGAATTCACACAGATTTCAATTCAAAGTCCAATCTGCCTACATATTCATGGAACCGTGGTTAAGTCAAATGTCCCATATGAGCTTTGGTGTCATCACTTATGAAGTGAAGAATGGGTCTGGAAAGAGAAAGGTCACATCTAGCCTGGCAGGAAAATCTTACAGACAGCAATTTTACACTGATGGTGTTTAAGCAAGCTTTTAAAAGATGAATAAAGGTTAAGAAGCAGAAGTGGGACAAATAGTCATCTCAGCAGCAATGGTAGCTGATACAGAGGTCTGGCATCTTTAGCAGGTGGAAAGAGTGTGACGTTGAAGAGGAACGCCACAAGGGAGGAGTTTCTACAATCTGTCTGGATTTAAAGTATGCCCTGCATTATATAAAACACTCAGACTCCTTTGCAAGATTGGCAATTATTGAGTTTTGAGAAAAGACAGTGACATGTATAGGTTAATATTTTGCAAATATTCTACATCTGATAAAAGGCAGAGGCCAGTAGACTTTTTGCAAAGGACTAGATGATAAAAATATCTTGCATCTTGTGGCCTGTGTGGTAGTTTTCACCACAATGTAGTTATTATGCTTTTAGGGAAATCACAAAAGTACTGGGTGGATGCAGCCAAATGTCAGATTACAGGAACGGACAACAGGCGGTGTTGAGTCTCTGGGCCTCAGTTTCCCAATTCCCGATGTAAAGTTTACAGGATGAAGACAAATTCCTTGTCCAGAAAATACTCAGGAAGATGTCTATGGACTGGAGAGATGGAACCATCATTAAGACCACTTGCTGCTCTTAATATTTTGGAGAGGACTTGCGCCATCCACATGGTGGCTCACAGCCATCTGTAACTCCAGTTTCAGGGGTTCCAACATCCTCTACAGGTCTCTACAGGCACCAGGAACTCATATGTCATATCTACATACATGAAAGCAAAATATTCAAACACCTACAACAAAATATTTTTTAAATTAGTCAATTACTTAATTCAATTTTATTTATCACACTTACAAGAAATGTTGTCCATTTCCCTGTAAAAGATGCTTGGGACTCAGGGGTGGCAAATAGATAACCTCCTTTTTCTGGTAGAAGTCAGAATACAGTGAATCAGAATAATTGAGAAAAGTCTTAAGAATGAGTGCTGTAAGACAGAATTCCTGAACTACACAGACATCATCATTGCTGTAATGAGTTTATCTGATATTTACAACTATTGTATTTAAAAGTATTTTATGCAACAAAACATCTAGTACACATTTAAGGACTGAATAGAAAGAACTTCAAGAAACCACAACTTCCTGCCAATAAATCTAGTGTAAAGTCAAAGAGACAGGCCAATGCTTAATGCTAGTAAGCTTCTATGTGTGTTCTGATAGATGCTTCCAATACCTTAAAGTGACTACTCTTCTCATGTGAAAATCTGGCCCTGCTTCCCTTCATATTCCTGCTGGGGAGATAACTCAGGCCAGAGCAGTGAGCAGCAGAGTCTGATGTTTTATAATGGGAGACTAAGCAAAAAGTCTGCCATAAGCCCTTGTGAGTCCCACAGAAAACTCGGGATGGGCCTGGGAACTGGAGTCAGGAATCCCGATTGCTACTTCCTGCTTCCAATCACCCTCCCAGGAGAGCTGCGCCAGCTGTGTCTGAGCAGACGGAAGACTGAGAGAGTCCTTGAAAACCTGAGTTCTTTTCATAAAGTGGTCTTTCTGTGGTGTGAGCGGAAAAGGGACAAAGAAACTGTGGGCTTAGGAAAGTAGCGTTTCCTTTCAACAGATCAAGGGCGGTGGCCGGAGGAAGAGAGAGTGGCCTGCTGGCCACAGAAGATGAAGTTCCCAGTTTGCCCTGAATGCTCACCCACTGGCTGAGAAGGAATTCTGTCATGCTCGGAATAGCGTGGCTGCACAACAAGGCCTTCTGTTTCTCCCTAATGAGTTGATTATATCCTGTCAGAAGAGTCATAAGGCCATCAAATGTCAAGTCCATTTTCTCAAACATATTATTTTCATAGCAGCTGGGTCTGACTAAGTCTCAAAACAGAGCATCCCATTGTTCCTTTCGGCAGAGAATGCTAGACTGAAACTCAATTAGAAGAGAAAGGAAAGGGGGCTCAGAGGACACATGATCCTGATTCACGCAAGTTTATGATTTGCCGTTTAGAAGTCACTTTTATTAGGATGATTTGGTCACTTAGTTCACAATTAGCTCATAATGCCAGAGGAAATAGACGTGGAATGTGTTGCTCAGTCGCCAGGACTCTGTTTCTCATAAGGAAGGCAGGGCATGTCTTTAG
This sequence comes from Myodes glareolus, assembly GCF_982192425.1. NCBI lineage: Eukaryota > Metazoa > Chordata > Mammalia > Rodentia > Cricetidae > Myodes > Myodes glareolus. Next base: position 26,236,172 of record NC_142044.1, read on the forward strand.
TCACTGCCTGATGCTGGAAAGAGAAGACCAGAAGTGAGAGGGATCTCTAAGCATCACAATACAAGCTTGTCACAGTCCCCAAACATGCAGGTATGATATTGAGATAAAACAAATAGACTTTTTAAGAATCAGACAAACAGGTGCTGGATGCGTATAACCCAAATAGTCTTGAGCTTAGTGACAAATTAAACATACTAATAACTAGTAAAAACTCATTGAAGGAATGAAGTTGCTTAAGACACCCATGGCAGGCTACCAAAAAATGTTCTGTAAATGATAATGATTCTTTTAATCATGATAACGTGAAAATGGAGAGAAATGATGAAAATTATAAAGTGTCCATCAAGGACAGTACACAAGACTAGACAGAGAGAGGCTGTGATCAAGAGTTGAGAAATCTGAACCTGAAACCAAAGAGTCATCTCCCATTTATATTAATGAATCTAGTATCTAGCAAGTTTGACAGCACAGACTGTCCAGGCTGGCGTTAAAAGGAAACAAGCACATGTCCCACCGCCCACTTTTGAGCTGATATGATCTTTTGTTTTCGCTTGTTTTCATTTTTTTTTTTTTTTTTGGTAAGGGCTGGCAAAATTTAAAATGATCCTATTGTTCCTAGACTCTGGCACACACTTCCCATCACTGGTTCAAAGACTAACCCAAATATCACTGTTCAGGGATTTTTTGTGGGGAATGTAAAAATGACCCAATCTCAACAACTGTGTGAGCACAGTTTTTTCCAGCTGACTGATGAAAAGAAAGTCAGAGGTGAAAACATGGATGATTTGACACAATGTTACTTGCTTGGAAATGTTCTTTCGTAACAAGGAATAAAAGAAATTGAGATTGGTAGACCTGCCTGCAAACAGGAGCGAGTTATCAGTCCTATAATGACAAGATCCTTCAACTAGATCCTTCAATCTTTTCCAGCAGAATGGGTTTGGCATTGGATCTTTGGTTTACATATCTAGGAGATGAGAATGCATCTCAATATCAAAATTATGGTGTTTCTGTGTAAACCAAAATCTAGTACACTCTAATTCTGATCCAAAAGTTGTGAGTTAGTTACTAGGGATTGTTTTAATTCACAAACATCATCATATATCAATAGAAAACGGATATAAATGTCCCAAAAGCTACAAATGCCAGAAGTTTCACTAAGTCATTTTGCCTCTAAACAAGCCTGGGCTAGCTACCTAAGCCTAAGGAATTGCCACAACCCTGTGTTAAATATTGGCACGTGTACACCCAAGCACATGCACACGCACACACACACACACACACACACACACACACACACACACACCAAGTTTTAAGTTTAAAATACCTTGATAACTGAAGGGAAAGTACATATTTTATTTGAGGTAATTCCGTTCACTCCCTTAATGCCCTTCTTGTTCTGTGTCATTTCTACAGTAAGTACCCATTGAACAACTATCCAACTATCATGTGCCAGGCTACAAAGATACAACTTAATTGACCAACACACAACCCTTCAGTGAGGTAGTAGGCGATGATGAATTGGCAACAATAAAGGAAGTCTAGCTTAGACATCAAGGAGTGTTTCCTAGAGTTTATAGAGTGAAACCTACATCATAATACATGCAAATGGAAGATTATTTCCAGACAGAAATATAATATGTAAACTATCACAAGTGATTGAGGTCTGAAGCTTCTAGGAGAATTCAGCATCTGCCTTGACTTGGCAAGGGGGAAGCAGAGAAGAGACGGTGAAGAGGTAAGAAAAAATGACATCTTCTCTATATTAGAATCTTTCTAAGAAATTGAGAATTCTTCCTACGTCATGGGAAACCCATGGAGATCACTAATGAACCCACCCAGAGGCAGTATGAACCCTTCTTCAGCAAGCTGTTGTCTAGAACTTGGACAATCTTGGGGAAAACAAGTCATTCTCATAAAAATGGCAATCATGAAGACTGAGGGGATGACCTAAGTTAGTCTCATGGGATAATAAAAAAGAGATGTGAGGATTGTCAGGTCTTAGTTTTCATAACTTGGTTAGATGTAGAAAATAAATGAAAGTAAAGCAGGCAGCATCTTCAAGGTTTCTGACTTGGGAATGAGACGGGAAGTAATGCGAATCAGTGAGAAGGAAACTTTGGAGAAGGAGACATCTTATTAGGAGTCAGGATAAAGGTGGAAGGAAGGTTTGCTAGTAGATGTTTGCTTTTTGAGTGTTCATGGGAAAACATAACATAGATACAAAAGATTAGGACAATGCCTGCAGAGGGAGTTTGTACAATCAGAAGTGATGGTGACTCCTTAGTTTTGCAGATTGGAAACACCAAGTGTGGTTTCCGTAGCAGCATCACTGACTTCTTAACAGCTTTGCTTAGTTCTTCCCTGGTTGGTTGTTCAGCGTCTATGAAAGCACAACTGATCAAAGCTCTTGTTATCCTAATTATCACTGCCCTACTAACAAGCTCTCTCCTAAACCTGCAGATGAACAAATTAGCAGCACAATGGTTCAATGTTATCAGAGAGGTGGAAGCACCGCGAGATCACAAAGATCCACTGAGAGCTGAACGAGATATTAAAAAGCTTTGTATTTTATTCTGCTTTTAGACCCATTTTTGTGATTAAATAGTTAGTAAGCACACCTGTTATGCGTATTTGGAAATTAAAGTGGGATGATACAAGGTAAATGGAAGCATCAATATGTCTTCAGAAGTCAAAAGAGCTCCTTACAGCAACACATGAGAGAGCCAGGGCTTTAGAGAAATAATGGAAGGAATAGCTTTTGTTATAGCAGCTCTTGAGCTGGGTTTTGCTTCTGTCAGTCCATTTAATGGGTAAGTATTAAAACATGATGCAAGCAGTCAAGCATCACAAGTAGAAGCAGGAATATATAGTCTGACACAAATCACTAGAGTCTAGAAACACAAGTTCTAGATTTACATTCTTGATACAAAGTTTTTTTGAACTAGATTTTTGAGCTCTGCAAAACTTACACGCCGTCTCTAAACATTAGATTCCCCATTACTTTAACGGAAGGTTCCCAAAATTCAACTGATATGGTTAATGTCAGCATTTACTGAAATAAGCAAGGAAGGAAATTCGCAAAATGCTAACACATTTCACTTTAAAAAACAATTATTTTATTATCGTTTTATCATTGCTAACTTGCACTGGCTCCTGATGCATGCTTTCAACATCTGTCCTCATCCTCTAGGGCTTAATGTTTTATAATTCTATAGTATCAGCTTCATGTTCATCGAGATTAAACATTTTCAGCAGAAAACAAAAAATGTTAGCTAGCATTATTCATTTAGAAATTATGCACCAATTACATATTCTGAATGTTTTATGACATCTATCTATGAAATAAACATAAGCCCAAAAATTGATGTTAGCAGAGCCATTCTCCCTTTCTCAGATCATGTTGAGCCATGGCAGGTGATGAGGACCTAAATGGAATAGTACATGGACTTATTTCATTTGAGTCTCTGATTCCTGGCTCAGAAACTGTTTTCTACTGTCTACCATGTGTCTGAAATCTATAAACAAGTGTCCTTTTTTGAATCACAAGGATCCTAGGTAATAAATAAGACTCAGACATTGTTATTCTAAGCTACACTTTTTATTTTTCATATTTATTTATTTGTTGGGGTGCCACAGTCCATTTGCAAAGATAAGAGGAAGTCAGTTCTCTTCCTCATCATATGTGTTCCAAGGATCAAATCTAGAGCATCAAGTTTGTCAACAAGTGCTCTTACCCCATGAGCCATCTAGCCAGTTCCAAAACTTTTTAAAATGTTTATCAATTAGTGACATCGAAATGGTTCCCAAGATTTTTCCAAAGACTATTTTGCTACACCTAGTATTTATTGAGGGTTTTTAACATGGGTTAAGCACACTGACAAATATTTCATATCTAACCATCTAAACCTCTTTCTGGAATGAAAATTGTTATTGTTGGTGCCTTCATTTTATTCACAAAACTGAGTTTTGAAAGCACAAAATCTAAATCACATTCATAGTAAGGGAAAAAGGTTGAGGTAGGAATTAAAACTGCCTGACTTCCAAAACCATGCTTTTAAAATCACTCTGTATTTTGTACAGCCACGTTGGAAATTAGTATTGCTCTTTCTCAGAAAACTGGAAATCAATCTATCCCAGTTTCCAGCAATATCACTCTTGGGCACACACCCAAACGATGCACTCACATACCACAAGGACATTTGCTCAACTATGTTCATAGCAGCATTATTCATAATACCCAGAACCCAGAACAACAATCTAGATGACCCTCAACCAAAGAATGGATAAAGAAAATGTGGTACATTTACACAATGAGGTATTACTCAGTATTAAAGATAAAGCTTTAAAAGAAAAAGCTTCCGCACTTTTCTGTGGATACCCAGGCCTAATCCAGGAGCGCGCTTTCCTGAATCAGGGCCACGAGAATGGACGACTGTCCTAAGGGTTTACGTAGACAAAGACACAAGAGACCTGCTTGCTTGCCAGAGAGTAAAAAAGCCGCTGTTTATTAACTCAGGTCGGGTATATATACCAGGAAGCAAGAGGGTTCAAAAGGGCATGGCCCCCTCCCATCAGGAGCAGTAGAATAGATTGATACATTCCCAGAGCCTCAGGCAGGGTCAGCTATGGGGGAGGCAGGCGTGGGAGGCGTGTAGGGCCCGCAGCTGCAACCTTGTTTACAGGTGAAATTACCATAACAAAAACAGCCTTGTTCTTTCTAAGCTACCCTCAAGCCAGTGCTCGTGCAGGATCTCCAGGGGCCAGAGGTCAAACAGCCCTGCGAAATGCCAAGGAATAAAAGGGAAAAAGACCTGGGTACCTACAAGTCTCCCTTTAAATATATATAAATATGATGGCAGAAACCTGTCTTAGGTGTCACCGGGATCCAGGACAAATCCGGATCCGTCGTCAGGATCACGCCTCAGGTCCAGACGTGTCCCATGTCTTAGATTGGAAAAGCCTGCCCAGTGATCTAGGCCCGTCTCTGGTTAAAGCCATCCTCCAACGCGTTCAGCCAATGTTATGCTGAAAGATATTCCAAGGCTAACGCCTACTAGGGCCAGGCCATGGCAGACCTGAGAGCCATTGGCCAGATGAAGACGCTCTAGCATGCATATAAGCATTCCTGGAAGAGATAGTGCTGATAGAGCCCCTACAGCACTGGCCAATGGGACCCCCAGCATGACTATTCTAACTAAATCAGAGCCAATTAGTAATTTATATTCGGGGGTCCGAGGAAAAGCAGCAAAATCTTGACCTGTGACCAGCAGAGGTCAAAATCTACACCCAGTTTGTAAGATCAACTACAGCATCCAATCGAGAATTTAGATTACTTTGAATAGTTATGGTAATTCTGTCTGTCTGGCAAGGTTTTTTGCCACGAGCTCCCAACGTTGCAATCAGGTCAGGGGAGGTAGCTGTTTTCCCCTCAGGGGGGCAAGCAGCCTGGGCAGATCAAGGCAGGGGGCTGGGAAAGGGTAAAATCAGGCGCTGGATCCTCTTTCAGGAATCTGCCATCTCCGCCGCCGCCTCCGTCGCCATGTCCGTAGGAACTCTTGACCTCGCCTCGTCCTCAGGTCTCTGAGTAGGGGAATTCACAGTCCGCACCAGGCGTTCAGGGACCCAGATCGGGAGCTCTGCATCCTGTGGGAATATACAAACCGCTCCTCTGCCCCACGTTAAGACCCGGTCCGGACCACACCAAGTGCCGTTTGCCAGATTTTTCCACTTTACTAAGGGCTTCCCGGGGGAGCTAGGCTGCCAGTGATTCTCGGCCGCCGTACGGGAGCCAGCATCCACGGTCAGAAAGTTTAAAATATATAAAATGAACGATAGATGCTCTCTGGGGGTAGAACTGTAATCCCTCCTTTTAGTTTTGTGCAGATAAGCCTTAAGAGTTCGGTGGGTCCTCTCTACGACTGCCTGCCCCTGGGGGTTATGGGGTATACCGGTTTTGTGAGAAATATGAAACTCATGGCAGAACTTAGCAAAACCAGCACTGGTATAGGCTGGTCCGTTGTCCGTTTTGAGAGATTTAGGGACCCCCATGTAGGCAAAGGCCTGCAGACAGTGGCTTTTAACATCCCGTAATTTTTCTCCTGTATGAGCTGAGGCAAAGATAAGGTGTGAATATGTGTCCACAGTTACGTGAACATACTGCAAACGTCCAAAAGAAGGAACGTGGGTAACATCCATCTGCCATAAATGGTTGGGAGCCAGCCCACGAGGGTTAATTCCCAAATGGGGAGCAGTCAAAAATTCTACACATAAAGGACACTTCTTAACAATATCAGTGGCTTGCTCCCGAGATATTTTATAATGAAATCTCAAAGACCCAGCATTGAGATGAAAGCGATTATGAGCTTCCTTAGCAGCTTCATAAGATTCTTGACTAACCGTATAAACCTGGCGAGTGAGTTCATCAGCCAAGGCATTGCCTTCACTCAAGGGGCCAGGAAGATCGCTATGTGCCCTCAAATGTCCCACGTAAATGGGAACAGACCTGGCCCAAAGCAATGCCTGAATAGCCAGAAGCTGAATCTGGACTCGAGATACAGAAGCAATATAAGCTGCAGTTTCTAAAGGTGCAAGAATTTTGCTAATATACTGACTGTCAGTATAGAGGTTAAATGGAATGTCAGCATATTTTTCCAGAGCCAGTTGTACTGCGGTTAATTCAGTTACCTGAGCTGAGTTGGTATCAACGGTCTGAGTGCAAACATCAGGTGGGGAGAACACCACAGCTCTCCCGGTGGAGGAGCCGTCAGTAAATACATTCCTAGCCCCAGCCAAAGGTCTTAAGGAAATAACTTTAGGGAAACACACCGGATGATTTTTGAAAAAGGTGACTAGCTTATTAGAAGGGTAATGATTATCAAGCTTACAGGGATTGGTGCATAGAAATAAGGTCCAATCCTCAGCAAAATTCTGCAGCCAAGTTATTTCTGACTGGGTATATGGTGTTATGACTTTATCAGGCAACATACCAAAGGTTTGCAAACACAGTTTATATCCTTTCTGAATAATGCGCAGCACAGCTGATGGATAAGATATAACAATTTTTACGGGTGACACGTGTTCATGCACCCATAGGATTGGCCCTGTTTGCCAAAAAACTCCAGTAGGGCTATGTTTGGAAGGAAAAATTATTAAGAACAAAGGTTGATTATAGTCTATATACTGGACATGAGCAGAGGCAAGCCTTTCTTCAATCAGTGAAATACACTGTCTTGCCTGGGGAGTTAACTCTCGAGGGGAAGTCGGGTCTGAGTTTCCCTGCAGGATGTCAAAAAGCGGCTTTAGGGTTCCAGTAGGGATACCCAAACAAGGCCGGATCCAATTGAGGTCCCCAAGTAGCTTTTGAAAATCATTTAGAGTTTGTAATTTATCTAGGCGGAGAGTGACCTTTTGAGGTTTTATTCCTGTTTGCAACAGCTGATGTCCCAAATATTGATATGGGAACTGCTGTTGTACTTTATCAGCAGCAATCACCAGCCCAGCATGTGCTAGACACTCCTGCAGGTCGGCAAAGGCCTCAAGAACTATTTTTGGTTCCTGTCCAGCGAGGAGAATGTCATCAATGTAGTGGATCACATACAGTTGAGGATATTTCTGTCTAATTGGGGCTATAACCTTTGCTACAAACACCTGACAAATGGCCGGACTACATGACATTCCTTGTGGCAAAGTCTTCCACTGATAGCGTTTGAACGGCTCTACGAGATTTGTGGAAGGCACACTGAAAGCAAATTTATCAGAGTCTTTAGGGTGCAGGGGAATGGTAAAAAAACAATCCTTCAGGTCAATAACTAACAGATGGTATCCAGCAGGGATACCCACTGGCTGTGGCAAACCTGGTTGGGTGCTACCCATTATTTCCATGCAAGCATTTACGGCTCTAAGATCCTGCAACAGTCTCCATCTACCCGATTTCTTTTTAACCACGAAAATAGGTGTATTCCAGGGGGAAGTGGAGGGCACTACACGCCCCGCCTCCAGCTGTTCCTGGACCAAGGTCTGAGCAGCCAGTAGTTTCTCCTTACTAAGGGGCCATTGCTCAATCCACACAGGTTTTTCAGTTTTCCATTTAATAGGTATATAATCTGGCTGCTCTGCAATGGCCCCTAAGAAAAATTTCCTAGCCCTGCACGCTGTCCAGGCAATTGCTGGATCAAGTTCTTGTCAGCTAAGGTCTGAACGTCTCCCTGGAGATTTTTTCCCAGACCTCGGCCGGGGACAAAGCCCTGATTAGCTAGCATGCGCCGCACGGGTTCCGTGGTTAGCACCGCTCCCATAGCCTGTAACACATCTCTTCCCCACAGGTTAAGAGGAAGGTGTTCTAGAACATAAGGTTTAAAAACGCCAGTGTGGCCCTCTTCGTCCTTCCAGTCAAGATATTGTGTGCTGCGCTCCGGGGAGCTGGCTACACCGACCCCCTGTAACACAGTGCAGGCCAGCTGAAGGGGCCAGGTAGCAGGCCAATGTTCCTTAGCAACCACAGACAAGTCAGCCCCGGTGTCAGGGAGGCCCGTGAATTTCTTCCCATGGATGGTTAAAGCGAGAGCGGGGCGGTCCTTTAGGCTAGCGACCCAGAATGTCCCAGGGGATTTATCGGAGTCAAGCTCTTTGCCTCCTCGTACTTGTTTATTTAAAGGATTAGCAGAGAGAAAACTGCGCAGGAGAATCAGTTGGGCTATCCTCTCCCCACGGGGGATGACAAGGACCCCCATGGTGGCTTCCACCATAACTTTAATCTCTCCCGAATGACTGCTATCTATAATGCCTGGCAAAACTTTAATTCCCTTAAGCACAGAACTGCTTCGGCCCAGCACTAACCCCACAGAGTTCTCCGGAATAGGTCCAAACACTTCAGTCCCTAATGCTTGTGCCCCCATCTGCGGTGTTAACACTGCCCGGGCAGAGGTGCAGAGAACTAATCCTGTGCCTCCTGGGGTGCTTCGGGCAAGTTCGCAGACAGTGAGGCGCTTCTTTGAGGAATGAATCTGATCTGA